>NW_026870925.1:0-600000 GCF_033118175.1 Dama dama | reverse complement strand
TATTTTTGACACCTTTTGAAGCTCTTCATATTTTTCACACCTTTCCAGGCTCTTCCTGTTTTTGACTACGGCTTCATTCTCCTCCTATTTTTCAGACCGTTTCATGCTCTTCATATTTTTGACACCTTTTGAAGCTCTTAATATTTTTCACACCTTTTCATGCTCTTCATCTTTTTCAAAACCGTTTCATGCTCATCCTGGTTTTCAGACTGTTTCATGCTCCTCATATTTTTGACACGTTTTGAGGCTTTTCATATTTTCACACCTTTTCTGGCACTTCATGTTCTGTAACACCGTTTCATAATCCTCCTATTGTTCAGACCGTTTCAAGCTCCTCATATTTTTGACACATTTTGAAGGTCTTCATATTTTTCACACATTTTTATTCTCTTCATGTTTTTCAACATCGCTTCATCCTCCTCCTATTTTTCAGGCCGTTTCATGCTCCTCATATTTTTGACACCTTTTGAAGCTCTTCATATATTTTACACCTTTTCAGGCTCTTCATTTTTTTCAACACCACTTCATGCTCCTCCAATTTTTCAGACCGTTTCATTCTCCTCATAAATTTGACACATTTTAAAGCTCTTCATATATTTCACACCTTTTCAGGCTCTTCATGTTTTTCCACACCGCTTCATGCTCCTGAATTTATTCAGATCGTATCCTGCTCCTCATATTTTTGACACTTTTTGAGGCTTTTCATATTTTTCACACCATTTCATGCTCTTCATGTTTTGTAACACCGTTTCATAATCGTCCTATTGTTCAGACCGTTTCAAGATCCACATATTTTTGACACCTTTTGAAGGTCTTCATATTTTTCACACATTTTCAGGCTCTTCATGTTTTTGAACACTGCTTCATGCTCCTCCTATTTTTCAGACCGTTTCATGAACCTCATATTTTGACACCTTTTGAAGCTCTTTTTATTTTTCACACCTTTTCAGTCTCTTCATGTTTTTGATCACCGTTTCATGCTCCTCCTATTTTCAGATCGTTTCCTGCTCCTCATATTTTTGCCAACTTTTGAAGCTCTTCATATTTTTCACACCTTTTCAGACTCTTCATGTTTTTCAACATCGCTTCATGCTCCTCCTATTTTTCAGACCGTTTCATGCTCCTCATATTTTTGACACCTTTTGAAGCTCTTCATATTTTTCACAACGTTTCAGGCTCTTCATGTTTTTCAACACCGCTTCATGCTCCTGCTATTTTTCAGACCGTTTCATGCTCCTCATATTTTGACACTTTTTGAAGCTCTTCATATTTTTCATACCTTTTCAGGCTCTTCATGTTTTTGAACACCGCTTCATGCTCCTCCTATTTTTCAGAGAATTACATGCTCCTCATGTATTTCACACCTTTTGAAGCTCTTCATATTTTTCACACATTTTCATGCACTTCATTTTTTGAACACCATTTCATGCTCCTATTTTGCATACCGTTTCATTCTCCTCCTATTTTTGACACCTTTTGAAGCTCTTCATATATTTCACACCTTTTCAGGCTTTTCATTTTTTTCAACACAACTTCATGCTCCTCCTATTTTTCAGACCGTTTCATGCTTATCTCATTTTGACCCCTTTTGAAGCTCTTCATATTTTTCACTACTTTTGAAGCTGTTCATATTTTTCACGCCTTTTCAGGCTCTTCATGATTTTCAACACCGCTTCATGCTCCTCCTATTTTTCAGACCGTTTCATGCTCCTCATATTTGACACCTTTTGAAGCTCTTCGTATTTTTCACATCTTTTGAAGCTCTTCTTATTTTTCACACCTTTTCAGGCTCTTCATGTTTTTCAACACTGCTTCATGCTCCTCCTATTTTTCAGAACGTTTCATGCTCCTCATATTTTTGACACCTTTTGAAGCTCTTCATATTTTTCACACCTTTTCAGGCTCTTCATGTTTTTCAACACCGCTTCATGCTCCTCCTTTTTTTGAGACCGTGGCATGCTCCTCATATTTTTCACACCTTTTAAAACTCTTCATATTTTTCACATTTTTGAGGCTCTTTATATTTTTCACACGTTCAGACTCTTCATGTTTTTCACCACCGCTTCATGCTCCTGGTATTTTTCAGACCGTTTCATACTCCTCATATTTTTCACACTTTTTGAAGCTCTTCATATATTTCACATTTTTGAAGCTCTTCATATTTTTCACACCTTTTCAGGCTCTTCATGTTTTTCACACGTTTTCAGACTCTTCATGTTTTTCAACACCGCTTCATGCTCCTGCTATTTTTCAGACCGTTTCATGCTCATGTCATTTTTGACACCTTTTGAAGCACTTCATATTTTTAACAACTTTTGAAGCTCTTCATATTTTTCACATTTTTGAAGCTCTTCTTATTTTCACAAGTTTTCAGACTCTTCATGTTTTTCAACACCGCTTCATGCTCCTCCTATTTTTCAGACCGTTTCATGCTCATGTCATTTTTGACACCTTTTGAAGCACTTCATATTTTTACACCTTTTCAGGCTCTTCATGTTTTTTAACACCAGTTCATGCTCCTCATATTTTTCAGACCGTTTCATGCTCCTGATATTTTTGACACCTTTAGAAACTCTTCATATTTTTCATACCTTTTCAGGCTCTTCATGTTTTTCAACACCACTTCATGCTCTTCCTACTTTTCAGACCGTTTCATTCTCCTCATATTTTACACACCTTTTGTAGCTCCTCATTTATTTCACACCTTTTCAGGCTCTTCATTATTTTCAACACCACTTCATGCTCCTCCTATTTTTCAGACCGTTTCCTGCTCATCTCATTTTTGACACCTTTTGAAGCTCTTTATATTTTTCACACCTTTTGAAGCTCTTCATATTTTTCACACGTTTTCAGGCTCTTCATGTTTTTGAACACCGCTTCATGCTCCTCCTATATTTCAGACCGTTTCATGCAGCTCATATTTTTCACACCTTTTGAAGCTCTTCATATTTTTCACACGTTTTCATGCTGTTCATGTTTTTGAACACCGCCTCATGCTCCTCCTATTTTTCAGACCGTTTCATGCTCCTCATATTTTTCACAACTTTTGAAGCTCTTCATATTTTTCACACCTTTTCAGGCTCTTAATATTTTTGAACACCGCTTCATGCTCCTCGTATTTTTAAGAGCGTTTCATGGTCCTCATATTTTTGACATCTTTTGAAGCTCTTCATATTTTTCACACCTTTTCAGGCTCTTCATGTTTTTGAACACCGCTTCATGCTCCTCCTGCATTTCAGACCGTTTCATACTCCTCATATTTTTGACACCTTTTCAAGCTCTTCATATTTTTCACACCTTTTCCGGCTCTTCATGTTTTTCTACACTGCTTCATGCTCCTCCTATTTTTGAGACCGTTTCATGCAGCTCATATTTTTCACACCTTTTGAAGCTCTTCATATTTTTCACACCTTTTCAGGTTCTTTATGTTTTTGAACACCACCTCATGCCCTTCCTATTTTTCAGACCGTTTCATGCAGCTCATATTTTTCACACCTTTTGAAGCTCTTCATATTTTTCACACCTTTTCAGGCTCTTTATGTTTTTGAACACCGCTTCATGCTCCTCGTATTTTTCAGAGCGTTTCATGGTCCTCATATTTTTGACATCTTTTGAAGCTCTTCATATTTTTCACACCTTTTCAGGCTCTTCATGTTTTTGAACACCGCTTCATGCTCCTCCCGCTTTTCAGACCGTTTCATACTCCTCATATTTTTGACACCTTTTGAAGCTCTTCATATTTTTCACACCTTTTCAGGCTCTTCATGATTTTGAACACCGCTTCATGCTCCTCCTGCTTTTCAGACCGTTTCATGCTCATCTCATTTTGATACCTTTTGAAGCTCTTCATAATTTTCACATCTTTTGAAGCTTTTCATATTTTTCACACGTTTTCAGGCTCTTCATGTTTTTGATCACCATTTCATGCTTCTCCTATTTTTCAGACCGTTTCATGCTCCTCATATTTCTGACACCTTTTAAAGATCCTCATATTTTTCACACCTTTTCAGGCTCTTCATGTTTTTCAACACCGCCTCATGCTGCTCCCATTTTTCAGCCCGTTTCATGCTCCTCATGTATTTCACACGTTATGAAGCTCTTCATATTTTTCACACCTTTTCAGGCTCTTCATGTTTTTCAACACCATTTCATGCCGCTTCTATTTTTCAGACCGTTTCATGCTCCTCATATTTTTCACATTTTTGAAGCTCTTCTTATTTTCACAAGTTTTCAGACTCTTCATGTTTTTCAACACCGCTTCATGCTCCTCCTATTTTTCAGACCATTTCATGCTCATGTCATTTTTGCACCTTTTGAAGCACTTCATATTTTTAACAACTTTTGAAGCTCTTCATATTTTTCACATTTTTGAAGCTCTTCTTATTTTCACAAGTTTTCAGGCTCTCTATGTTTTTTAACACCACTTCATGCTCCTCCTTTTTTTCAGAGAGTTTAATGCTCCTCATGTATTTCACACCTTTTGAAGCTCTTCATATTTTTCACAACTTTTCAGGCTCTCCATGTTTTTTAACATCACTTCATGCTCCTCCTATTTTTCAGAGAGTTTAATGCTCCTCATGTATTTCACACCTTTTGAAGCTCTTCATATTTTTGACACCTTTTGAAGCTCTTCATATTTTTCACGCCTTTTCAGGCTTTTCATGATTTTCAACACACCTTCATGCTCCTCGTATTTTTCAGACCGTTTCATGCTCATCTCATTTTTGACACCTTTTGAAGCTCTTCATATTTTTCACATCTTTTGAAGCTCTTCATATTTTTCACACGTTTTCAGGCTCTTCATGTTTTTCAACACCGATTCATGCTTCTCCTCTTTTTCAGACCGTTTCATGTTCCTCATATTTTTGACACCTTTTGAAGCTCTTCACATTTTTCACAACTTTTCAGGCTCTTCATGTTTTTCAACACCGCTTCATGCTCCTCATTTTTTTCAGACCGTTTCATGCTCCTCATATTTTTCACATATTTGGAAGCTCTTCATATTTTTCAAACTTTTTCAGGCTCTTCTTTTTTTTTTCACCGTTTCATGCTCCTCCTAATTTTTAGACCGTTTCATGCTCCTCATATTTTTGACACCTTTTAAATCTCTTCACATTTTGCACACCTTTTCAGTCTCTTCATGTTTTTCAACACCGCTTCAGGCTCCTCCTATTTTTCAGACCATTTCATGTTCCTCATATTTTTGACACGTTTTGAAGATCTTTGTATTTTTCACACCTTTTCAGACTCTTCATGTTTTTCAACACCGCTTCATGCTCCTCCTATTTTTCAGACCATTTCATGATCATCTCTTTTTTGACACCTTTTGAAGCTCTTCCTATTTTTCATACCTTTTGAAGCTCTTCATATTTTCACAAATTTTCAGGCTCTTCATGTTTTTGAACACCGCTTCATGCTCTTCCTATTTTTCAGACCGTTTCATGCTCCTCATGTATTTCACACCTTTTGAAGCTCTTCATAATTTTCACACCTTTTCAGGCTCTTCATGTTTTTCAACACCGCTTCATGCTCCTACTATTTTTCAGACCGTTTCATGCTCCTCATATATTTGACACCTTTGAAGCTCTTCATATTTTTCACACCTTTTCAGGCTCCTCATGCTTTTGAACACCGCTTCATGCTCCTCATGTATTTCACACCTTTTGAAGCTCTTCATATTTTTCACACCTTTCCAGGCTCTTCATGTTTTTCAACACCTCTTCATGCTCCTACTATTTTTCAGACCGTTTCATGCTCCTCATATATTTGACACCTTTGAAGCTCTTCATATTTTTCACACCTTTTCAGGCTCCTCATGATTTTGAACACCGCTTCATGCTCCTCATATTTTTCAGATGGTTTCATGCTCCTCATATTTTTCACACCTTTTGAAGCTCTTCATATTTTTCACAACTTTTCAGACTTCATGTTTTTGAACACCGCTTCATGCTCCTCCTATTTTTCAGACCGTTTCATGCTCCTCATGTATTTCACACCTTTTGAAGCTCTTCATAATTTTCACACCTTTTCAGGCTCTTCATGTTTTTCAACACCACTTCATGCTTCTCTTATTTTTCAGACCGTTTCATGCTCCTCATATTTTTGACACCTTTTGAAGCTCTTCATATTTTTCACACCTTTTCAGGCTCTTCATGTTTTTCAACACTGCTTTCTGATCCTCCTATATTTCAGACCGTTTCATGCTCCTCATATTTTTCACACTTTTTGAAGCTCTTCATATTTTTCACACCTTTTCAGGCTCTTCATGTTTTTCAACACAGCTTCATTCTCCTCTTATTTTTCAGACCGTTTCATGCTTCACATATTTTTGACACATTTTGCAGCTCTTCATATTTCTCAAACCTTTTCATGCTGTTCATCTTTTTCAAAACTGTGTCATTCTCATCCTATTTTTCAGACTGTTTCATGCTTCTCATACTTTTGACACCTTTTGAAGCTCTTCATATTTTTCACACCTTTTCAGGCTCTTCATGTTTTTCAACACCATATCATGCTCCTTCTTTTTTTCAGACCGTTTCATGCTCGTCATATTTTTGACACCTTTTGAAGCTCTTCATATTTTTCACACCTTTCAGGCTGTTCATCTTTTTCAAATCGCTTTCCTTCTCATCCTATTTTCCAGACTATGTCATGCTCCTCATAATTTTGACACCTTTTGAAGTCTTCATAATTTTCACACATTTTCAGGTTCTTCATGTTTTTAAACACTGCCTCATGCTCCTCCTATTTTTCAGACCGTTTCATGTCCCTCATATTTTTGACACATTTTGAAGCTCTTCATATTTTTCACACCTTTTCAGTTTCTTCATGTTTTTCAACACCGCTTCATGCTCCTCCCATTTTTCAGACCGTTTCATGCTCCTCATATTTTTGACACGTTTTGAAGCTCTTCGTATTTTTCACACCTTTTCAGACTCTTCATGTTTTTCAACAACGCTTCATGCTCCTCTTATTTTTCAGACCGTTTCATGCTCATATCTTTTTTGACACCTTTTGAAGCTCTTCATAATTTTCATACCTTTTGAAACTCTTCATATTTTTCACACGTTTTCAGGCTCCTCATGTTTTTAAACACCGCTCATTGCTCCTCCTATTTTTCAGACCATTTCATGCTCCTCATATTTTTGACACCTTTTGAAGCTCTTCACATTTTTCACACCTTTTCAGGCTCTTCATGTTTTTCAACACCGCTTCATGCTCCTCATTTTTTTCAGACCGTTTCATGCTCCTCATATTTTTCACATCTTTGCAAGCTCTTCATATTTTTCACACTTTTTCAGGCTCTTCTTTTTTTTTTTTTTCACCGTTTCATGCTCCTCCTAATTTTTAGACCGTTTCATGCTCCTCATATTTTTGACACCTTTTAAAGCTCTTCACATTTTGCACACCTTTTCAGGCTCTTCATGTTTTTCATCACTGCTTCCTTATCCTCCCATATTTCTGACCGTTTATGCTCCTCATATTTTTGACACGTTTTGAAGCTCTTCGTATTTTTCACACCTTTTCAGACTCTTCATGTTTTTCAACACCGCTTCAGGCTCCTCCTCTTTTTCAGACCATTTCATGTTCCTCATATTTTTGACACGTTTTGAAGATCTTCGTATTTTTGACACCTTTTCAGACTCTTCATGTTTTTCAACACCGCTTCATGCTCCTCCTATTTTTCAGACCGTTTCATGCTCATCTCTTTTTTGACACCTTTTGAAGCTCTTCCTATTTTTCATACCTTTTGAAGCTCTTCATATTTTCACAAATTTTCAGGCTCTTCATGTTTTTGAACACCGCTTCATGCTCTTCCTATTTTTCAGACCGTTCCATGCTCCTCATGTATTTCACACCTTTTGAAGCTCTTCATAATTTTAACACCTTTTCAGGCTCTTCATATTTTTGAACACCACTTCATGTTCCTCTTCTTTCTGAGACCGTTTCATGCTCCTCATATTTTTGACACGTTTTGTGGCTCTTCATATTTTTAAAGGCATTTCAGGCTCTTCATGTTTTAGAACACCGTTTCATGCTCCTCCTATATTTCAGACCTTTTCATGCTCCTCATATTTTTCACACCTGTTGAAGCTCTTCATATTTTTCACACCTTTCCAGGCTCTTCATGTTTTTCAACACCTCTTCATGCTCCTACTATTTTTCAGACCGTTTCATGCTCCTCGTATTTTTCACACCTTTTAAAGCTCTTCATATTTTTCACACCTTTTCAGGCTCTCATGTTATTGAACACAGCTTCATGCTCCTCCTATTTTTCAGACCGTTAATGCTCCTCATGTATTTCACACCTTGTGAAGCTCTTCATATTTTTCACACCTTTTCAGACTATTCATGTTTTTCAACACAGATTCATGCTCCTCCTATTTTTCAGACCGTTTCATACTCATCTCTTTTTTGACACCTTTTGAAGCTCTTCATATTTTTCATACCTTTTGAAGCTCTTCATATTTTTCACACTTTTTCAGGCTCTTCATGTTTTTGAACACCGCTTCATGCTCCTTCTATTTTTAAAACCTTTTGAAGCTCTTCATATTTTTCACACCTTTTCAGGCTCTTCATGTTTTTCAACACCGTTTCATGCTCCTCCTATTTTTCAGACCGTTTCATACTCATCTCTTTTTTGACACCTTTTGAAGCTCTTCATATTTTTCATTCCTTTTGAAGCTCTTCATATTTTTCACACTTTTTCAGGCTCTTCATGTTTTTGAACACCGCTTCATGCTCCTCCTATTTTTAAAACCTTTTGAAGCTCTTCATATTTTTCACACCTTTTCAGGCTCTTCATGTTTTTCAACACCGTTTCATGCTCCTCCTATATATCAGACCCTTCCATGCTCCTCATATTTTTGACACCTTCTGAAGCTCTTCATATTTTTCACAACTTTTCAGACTTCATGTTTTTGAACACCGCTTCATGATCCTCCTATTTTTCAGACCGTTTCATGCTCCTCATATTTTTCACACCTTTTTAAGCTCTTCATATTTTTCACAACTTTTCAGACTTCATGTTTTTGAACACCGCTTCATGCTCCTCATATTTTTCAGACCGTTTCATGCTCCTCATGTATTTCACACCTTTTGAAGCTCTTCATAATTTTCACACCTTTTCAGGCTCTTCATGTTTTTCAACACCACTTCATGCTTCTCTTATTTTTCAGACCGTTTCATGTTCCTCATATTTTTGACACCTTTTGAAGCTCTTCCTATTTTTCACACCTTTTCAGGCTCTTCATGTTTTTCAACACCGCTTCATGCTCCTCATCTTCTTCAGACCGTTTAATGCTCCTCATAATTTTGACGCCTTTCAACCTCTTCGTATTTTTCACACATTTTCAGGCTTCTTATGTTTTTGAACACCGCTTAATGCTCCTCATATTTTACAGATTGTTTCATGCTCCTCTTATTTTTGACACCTTTTGACGCTCTTCATATTTTTCACACCTTTTCAGTCTCTTCATGTTTTTGAACACTGCTTCATTCTTCTACTATTTTCAGACCGTTTAATGCTCCTCATGTATTTCACATCTTTTGACGGTCTTCATATTTTTCACACCTTTTCAGGCTCTTTATGTTTTTCACCAACGTTTCATGCTCCTCCTATATTTCAGACCGTTTCATGCTCCTCATGTATTTCACACCTTTTGAAGCTCTTCATAATTTTCACACCTTTTCAGTCTCTTCATATTTTTCAACACCGTTTCATGTTCCTCCTATTTTTCAGACCGTTTCATGCTCCTCATGAATTTCACACCTTTTGAAGCTCTTCATATTTTTCACACCCTTTTAGGCTCTCCATGTTTCTGAACACCACTTCATGCTCCTCCTTTTTTTCAGACCGTTTCATGCTGCTCATAATTTTTACACCTTTTGAAGCTATTCATAGTTTTCACACCTTTTCAGGCTTTTCATGTTTTTCAACACCACTTCATGCTCCTCCTTTTTTTCAGACCGTTTCAGGCTTCTCATATTTTTGAAACCTTCTGAAGCTCTTCATTTTTTTACACCTTTTGAGCTCTTCATATTCTTCACACGTTTTCAGGCTCTTCATGTATTTCAATAACGCTTCTTACTTCTCCTATTTTTCAGACGTTTCATGCTCCTCATATTTTTCACACCTTTTGAAGCTCTTCATATTTTTCACAACTTTTCAGACTTCATGTTTTTGAACACCGCTTCATGCTCCTCCTATTTTTCAGACCGTTTCATGCTCCTCATGTATTTCACACCTTTTGAAGCTCTTCATAATTTTCACACCTTTTCAGGCTCTTCATGTTTTTCAACACCACTTCATGCTTCTCTTATTTTTCAGACCGTTTCATGCTCCTCATATTTTTGACACCTTTTGAAGCTCTTCATATTTTTCACACCTTTTCAGGCTCTTCATGTTTTTCAACACTGCTTTCTGATCCTCCTATATTTCAGACCGTTTCATGCTCCTCATATTTTTCACACTTTTTGAAGCTCTTCATATTTTTCACACCTTTTCAGGCTCTTCATGTTTTTCAACACAGCTTCATTCTCCTCTTATTTTTCAGACCGTTTCATGCTTCACATATTTTTGACACATTTTGCAGCTCTTCATATTTCTCAAACCTTTTCATGCTGTTCATCTTTTTCAAAACTGTGTCATTCTCATCCTATTTTTCAGACTGTTTCATGCTTCTCATACTTTTGACACCTTTTGAAGCTCTTCATATTTTTCACACCTTTTCAGGCTCTTCATGTTTTTCAACACCATATCATGCTCCTTCTTTTTTTCAGACCGTTTCATGCTCGTCATATTTTTGACACCTTTTGAAGCTCTTCATATTTTTCACACCTTTCAGGCTGTTCATCTTTTTCAAATCGCTTTCCTTCTCATCCTATTTTCCAGACTATGTCATGCTCCTCATAATTTTGACACCTTTTGAAGTCTTCATAATTTTCACACATTTTCAGGTTCTTCATGTTTTTAAACACTGCCTCATGCTCCTCCTATTTTTCAGACCGTTTCATGTCCCTCATATTTTTGACACATTTTGAAGCTCTTCATATTTTTCACACCTTTTCAGTTTCTTCATGTTTTTCAACACCGCTTCATGCTCCTCCCATTTTTCAGACCGTTTCATGCTCCTCATATTTTTGACACGTTTTGAAGCTCTTCGTATTTTTCACACCTTTTCAGACTCTTCATGTTTTTCAACAACGCTTCATGCTCCTCCTATTTTTCAGACCGTTTCATGCTCCTCATATTTTTGACACATTTTGAAGCTCTTCATATTTTTCACACCTTTTCAGACTCTTCATGTTTTTCAACAACGCTTCATGCTCCTCCTATTTTTCAGACCGTTTCATGCTCATATCTTTTTTGACACCTTTTGAAGCTCTTCATAATTTTCATACCTTTTGAAACTCTTCATATTTTTCACACGTTTTCAGGCTCCTCATGTTTTTAAACACCGCTTCATGCTCCTCCTATTTTTCAGACCATTTCATGCTCCTCATATTTTTGACACCTTTTGAAGCTCTTCACATTTTTCACACCTTTTCAGGCTCTTCATGTTTTTCAACACCGCTTCATGCTCCTCATTTTTTTCAGACCGTTTCATGCTCCTCAAATTTTCACATCTTTGCAAGCTCTTCATATTTTTCACACTTTTTCAGGCTCTTCTTTTTTTTTTTTTTTCACCGTTTCATGCTCCTCCTAATTTTTAGACCGTTTCATGCTCCTCATATTTTTGACACCTTTTAAAGCTCTTCACATTTTGCACACCTTTTCAGGCTCTTCATGTTTTTCATCACTGCTTCCTTATCCTCCCATATTTCTGACCGTTTATGCTCCTCATATTTTTGACACGTTTTGAAGCTCTTCGTATTTTTCACACCTTTTCAGACTCTTCATGTTTTTCAACACCGCTTCAGGCTCCTCCTCTTTTTCAGACCATTTCATGTTCCTCATATTTTTGACACGTTTTGAAGATCTTCGTATTTTTGACACCTTTTCAGACTCTTCATGTTTTTCAACACCGCTTCATGCTCCTCCTATTTTTCAGACCGTTTCATGCTCATCTCTTTTTTGACACCTTTTGAAGCTCTTCCTATTTTTCATACCTTTTGAAGCTCTTCATATTTTCACAAATTTTCAGGCTCTTCATGTTTTTGAACACCGCTTCATGCTCTTCCTATTTTTCAGACCGTTTCATGCTCCTCATGTATTTCACACCTTTTGAAGCTCTTCATAATTTTAACACCTTTTCAGGCTCTTCATATTTTTGAACACCACTTCATGTTCCTCTTCTTTCTGAGACCGTTTCATGCTCCTCATATTTTTGACACGTTTTGTGGCTCTTCATATTTTTAAAGGCATTTCAGGCTCTTCATGTTTTAGAACACCGTTTCATGCTCCTCCTATATTTCAGACCTTTTCATGCTCCTCATATTTTTCACACCTGTTGAAGCTCTTCATATTTTTCACACCTTTCCAGGCTCTTCATGTTTTTCAACACCTCTTCATGCTCCTACTATTTTTCAGACCGTTTCATGCTCCTCGTATTTTTCACACCTTTTAAAGCTCTTCATATTTTTCACACCTTTTCAGGCTCTCATGTTATTGAACACAGCTTCATGCTCCTCCTATTTTTCAGACCGTTAATGCTCCTCATGTATTTCACACCTTGTGAAGCTCTTCATATTTTTCACACCTTTTCAGACTATTCATGTTTTTCAACACAGATTCATGCTCCTCCTATTTTTCAGACCGTTTCATACTCATCTCTTTTTTGACACCTTTTGAAGCTCTTCATATTTTTCATACCTTTTGAAGCTCTTCATATTTTTCACACTTTTTCAGGCTCTTCATGTTTTTGAACACCGCTTCATGCTCCTTCTATTTTTAAAACCTTTTGAAGCTCTTCATATTTTTCACACCTTTTCAGGCTCTTCATGTTTTTCAACACCGTTTCATGCTCCTCCTATTTTTCAGACCGTTTCATACTCATCTCTTTTTTAACACCTTTTGAAGCTCTTCATATTTTTCATACCTTTTGAAGCTCTTCATATTTTTCACACTTTTTCAGGCTCTTCATGTTTTTGAACACCGCTTCATGCTCCTCCTATTTTTAAAACCTTTTGAAGCTCTTCATATTTTTCACACCTTTTCAGGCTCTTCATGTTTTTCAACACCGTTTCATGCTCCTCCTATATATCAGACCCTTCCATGCTCCTCATATTTTTGACACCTTCTGAAGCTCTTCATATTTTTCACAACTTTTCAGACTTCATGTTTTTGAACACCGCTTCATGATCCTCCTATTTTTCAGACCGTTTCATGCTCCTCATATTTTTCACACCTTTTTAAGCTCTTCATATTTTTCACAACTTTTCAGACTTCATGTTTTTGAACACCGCTTCATGCTCCTCATATTTTTCAGACCGTTTCATGCTCCTCATGTATTTCACACCTTTTGAAGCTCTTCATAATTTTCACACCTTTTCAGGCTCTTCATGTTTTTCAACACCACTTCATGCTTCTCTTATTTTTCAGACCGTTTCATGTTCCTCATATTTTTGACACCTTTTGAAGCTCTTCCTATTTTTCACACCTTTTCAGGCTCTTCATGTTTTTCAACACCGCTTCATGCTCCTCATCTTCTTCAGACCGTTTAATGCTCCTCATAATTTTGACGCCTTTCAACCTCTTCGTATTTTTCACACATTTTCAGGCTTCTTATGTTTTTGAACACCGCTTAATGCTCCTCATATTTTACAGATTGTTTCATGCTCCTCTTATTTTTGACACCTTTTGACGCTCTTCATATTTTTCACACCTTTTCAGTCTCTTCATGTTTTTGAACACTGCTTCATTCTTCTACTATTTTCAGACCGTTTAATGCTCCTCATGTATTTCACATCTTTTGACGGTCTTCATATTTTTCACACCTTTTCAGGCTCTTTATGTTTTTCACCAACGTTTCATGCTCCTCCTATATTTCAGACCGTTTCATGCTCCTCATGTATTTCACACCTTTTGAAGCTCTTCATAATTTTCACACCTTTTCAGTCTCTTCATATTTTTCAACACCGTTTCATGTTCCTCCTATTTTTCAGACCGTTTCATGCTCCTCATGAATTTCACACCTTTTGAAGCTCTTCATATTTTTCACACCCTTTTAGGCTCTCCATGTTTCTGAACAACACTTCATGCTCCTCCTTTTTTTCAGACCGTTTCATGCTGCTCATAATTTTTACACCTTTTGAAGCTATTCATAGTTTTCACACCTTTTCAGGCTTTTCATGTTTTTCAACACCACTTCATGCTCCTCCTTTTTTTCAGACCGTTTCAGGCTGCTCATATTTTTGAAACCTTCTGAAGCTCTTCATTTTTTTACACCTTTTGAGCTCTTCATATTCTTCACACGTTTTCAGGCTCTTCATGTCTTTCAATAACGCTTCTTACTTCTCCTATTTTTCAGACGTTTCATGCTCCTCATATTTTTCACACCTTTTGAAGCTCTTCATATTTTTCACAACTTTTCAGACTTCATGTTTTTGAACACCGCTTCATGCTCCTCCTATTTTTCAGACCGTTTCATGCTCCTCATGTATTTCACACCTTTTGAAGCTCTTCATAATTTTCACACCTTTTCAGGCTCTTCATGTTTTTCAACACCACTTCATGCTTCTCTTATTTTTCAGACCGTTTCATGCTCCTCATATTTTTGACACCTTTTGAAGCTCTTCATATTTTTCACACCTTTTCAGGCTCTTCATGTTTTTCAACACTGCTTTCTGATCCTCGTATATTTCAGACCGTTTCATGCTCCTCATATTTTTCACACTTTTTGAAGCTCTTCATATTTTTCACACCTTTTCAGGCTCTTCATGTTTTTCAACACAGCTTCATTCTCCTCTTATTTTTCAGACCGTTTCATGCTTCACATATTTTTGACACATTTTGCAGCTCTTCATATTTCTCAAACCTTTTCATGCTGTTCATCTTTTTCAAAACTGTGTCATTCTCATCCTATTTTTCAGACTGTTTCATGCTTCTCATACTTTTGACACCTTTTGAAGCTCTTCATATTTTTCACACCTTTTCAGGCTCTTCATGTTTTTCAACACCATATCATGCTCCTTCTTTTTTTCAGACCGTTTCATGCTCGTCATATTTTTGACACCTTTTGAAGCTCTTCATATTTTTCACACCTTTCAGGCTGTTCATCTTTTTCAAATCGCTTTCCTTCTCATCCTATTTTCCAGACTATGTCATGCTCCTCATAATTTTGACACCTTTTGAAGTCTTCATAATTTTCACACATTTTCAGGTTCTTCATGTTTTTAAACACTGCCTCATGCTCCTCCTATTTTTCAGACCGTTTCATGTCCCTCATATTTTTGACACATTTTGAAGCTCTTCATATTTTTCACACCTTTTCAGTTTCTTCATGTTTTTCAACACCGCTTCATGCTCCTCCCATTTTTCAGACCGTTTCATGCTCCTCATATTTTTGACACGTTTTGAAGCTCTTCGTATTTTTCACACCTTTTCAGACTCTTCATGTTTTTCAACAACGCTTCATGCTCCTCCTATTTTTCAGACCGTTTCATGCTCATATCTTTTTTGACACCTTTTGAAGCTCTTCATAATTTTCATACCTTTTGAAACTCTTCATATTTTTCACACGTTTTCAGGCTCCTCATGTTTTTAAACACCGCTCATTGCTCCTCCTATTTTTCAGACCATTTCATGCTCCTCATATTTTTGACACCTTTTGAAGCTCTTCACATTTTTCACACCTTTTCAGGCTCTTCATGTTTTTCAACACCGCTTCATGCTCCTCATTTTTTTCAGACCGTTTCATGCTCCTCATATTTTTCACATCTTTGCAAGCTCTTCATATTTTTCACACTTTTTCAGGCTCTTCTTTTTTTTTTTTTTTCACCGTTTCATGCTCCTCCTAATTTTTAGACCGTTTCATGCTCCTCATATTTTTGACACCTTTTAAAGCTCTTCACATTTTGCACACCTTTTCAGGCTCTTCATGTTTTTCATCACTGCTTCCTTATCCTCCCATATTTCTGACCGTTTATGCTCCTCATATTTTTGACACGTTTTGAAGCTCTTCGTATTTTTCACACCTTTTCAGACTCTTCATGTTTTTCAACACCGCTTCAGGCTCCTCCTCTTTTTCAGACCATTTCATGTTCCTCATATTTTTGACACGTTTTGAAGATCTTCGTATTTTTGACACCTTTTCAGACTCTTCATGTTTTTCAACACCGCTTCATGCTCCTCCTATTTTTCAGACCGTTTCATGCTCATCTCTTTTTTGACACCTTTTGAAGCTCTTCCTATTTTTCATACCTTTTGAAGCTCTTCATATTTTCACAAATTTTCAGGCTCTTCATGTTTTTGAACACCGCTTCATGCTCTTCCTATTTTTCAGACCGTTTCATGCTCCTCATGTATTTCACACCTTTTGAAGCTCTTCATAATTTTAACACCTTTTCAGGCTCTTCATATTTTTGAACACCACTTCATGTTCCTCTTCTTTCTGAGACCGTTTCATGCTCCTCATATTTTTGACACGTTTTGTGGCTCTTCATATTTTTAAAGGCATTTCAGGCTCTTCATGTTTTAGAACACCGTTTCATGCTCCTCCTATATTTCAGACCTTTTCATGCTCCTCATATTTTTCACACCTGTTGAAGCTCTTCATATTTTTCACACCTTTCCAGGCTCTTCATGTTTTTCAACACCTCTTCATGCTCCTACTATTTTTCAGACCGTTTCATGCTCCTCGTATTTTTCACACCTTTTAAAGCTCTTCATATTTTTCACACCTTTTCAGGCTCTCATGTTATTGAACACAGCTTCATGCTCCTCCTATTTTTCAGACCGTTAATGCTCCTCATGTATTTCACACCTTGTGAAGCTCTTCATATTTTTCACACCTTTTCAGACTATTCATGTTTTTCAACACAGATTCATGCTCCTCCTATTTTTCAGACCGTTTCATACTCATCTCTTTTTTGACACCTTTTGAAGCTCTTCATATTTTTCATACCTTTTGAAGCTCTTCATATTTTTCACACTTTTTCAGGCTCTTCATGTTTTTGAACACCGCTTCATGCTCCTTCTATTTTTAAAACCTTTTGAAGCTCTTCATATTTTTCACACCTTTTCAGGCTCGTCATGTTTTTCAACACCGTTTCATGCTCCTCCTATTTTTCAGACCGTTTCATACTCATCTCTTTTTTTGACATCTTTTGAAGCTCTTCATATTTTTCATACCTTTTGAAACTCTTCATATTTTTCACACTTTTTCAGGCTCTTCATGTTTTTGAACACCGCTTCATGCTCCTCCTATTTTTAAAACCTTTTGAAGCTCTTCATATTTTTCACACCTTTTCAGGCTCTTCATGTTTTTCAACACCGTTTCATGCTCCTCCTATATATCAGACCCTTCCATGCTCCTCATATTTTTGACACCTTCTGAAGCTCTTCATATTTTTCACAACTTTTCAGACTTCATGTTTTTGAACACCGCTTCATGATCCTCCTATTTTTCAGACCGTTTCATGCTCCTCATATTTTTCACACCTTTTTAAGCTCTTCATATTTTTCACAACTTTTCAGACTTCATGTTTTTGAACACCGCTTCATGCTCCTCATATTTTTCAGACCGTTTCATGCTCCTCATGTATTTCACACCTTTTGAAGCTCTTCATAATTTTCACACCTTTTCAGGCTCTTCATGTTTTTCAACACCACTTCATGCTTCTCTTATTTTTCAGACCGTTTCATGTTCCTCATATTTTTGACACCTTTTGAAGCTCTTCCTATTTTTCACACCTTTTCAGGCTCTTCATGTTTTTCAACACCGCTTCATGCTCCTCATCTTCTTCAGACCGTTTAATGCTCCTCATAATTTTGACGCCTTTCAACCTCTTCGTATTTTTCACACATTTTCAGGCTTCTTATGTTTTTGAACACCGCTTAATGCTCCTCATATTTTACAGATTGTTTCATGCTCCTCTTATTTTTGACACCTTTTGACGCTCTTCATATTTTTCACACCTTTTCAGTCTCTTCATGTTTTTGAACACTGCTTCATTCTTCTACTATTTTCAGACCGTTTAATGCTCCTCATGTATTTCACATCTTTTGACGGTCTTCATATTTTTCACACCTTTTCAGGCTCTTTATGTTTTTCACCAACGTTTCATGCTCCTCCTATATTTCAGACCGTTTCATGCTCCTCATGTATTTCACACCTTTTGAAGCTCTTCATAATTTTCACACCTTTTCAGTCTCTTCATATTTTTCAACACCGTTTCATGTTCCTCCTATTTTTCAGACCGTTTCATGCTCCTCATGTATTTCACACCTTTTGAAGCTCTTCATATTTTTCACACCCTTATAGGCTCTCCATGTTTCTGAACACCACTTCATGCTCCTCCTTTTTTTCAGACCGTTTCATGCTGCTCATAATTTTTACACCTTTTGAAGCTATTCATAATTTTCACACCTTTTCAGGCTTTTCATGTTTTTCAACACCACTTCATGCTCCTCCTTTTTTTCAGACCGTTTCAGGCTGCTCATATTTTTGAAACCTTCTGAAGCTCTTCATTTTTTTACACCTTTTGAGCTCTTCATATTCTTCACACGTTTTCAGGCTCTTCATGTATTTCAATAACGCTTCTTACTTCTCCTATTTTTCAGACGTTTCATGCTCCTCATATATTTGACACCTTTTGAAGCTCTTCATATTTTTCACACCTTTTCAGGCTTTTCATGTTTTTGAACACCGCTCCATGCTCCTCCTATTTTTCAGACCGTTTCATGCTCCTCGTATTTTTCAGACCGTTTCAGGCTGTACATGTATTTGAACACCACTTCATGCTCCTCCTATTTTTCAGACCGTTTCTTGATCCTCATGTATTTCACACCTTGTGAATCTCTTCATATTTTTCACACCTTTTCAGGCTCTTCATGTTTTTGAACACCGATTGATGCTCCTCCTATTTTTCAGACCGTTTCATGCTCCTCATATTTTTGACACCTTTTGAAGCTCTTCATATTTTTCATACCTTTTGAAGCTCTTCATATTTTTCATACCTTTTGAAGCTCTTCATATTTTTCACACTTTTTCAGGCTCTTCATGTTTTTGAACACCGCTTCATGCTCCTCCTATTTTTCAAACCTTTTGAAGCTCTTCATATTTTTCAGACCTTTTCAGGCTCTTCATGTTTTTCAACACCGTTTGATGCTCCTCCTATATTTCAGACCATTTCATGCTCCTCATATTTTTGACACCTTCTGAAGCTCTTTATATTTTTCACAACTTTTCAGACTTCATGTTTTTGAACACCGCTTCACGATCCTCCTATTTTTCAGACCGTTTCATGCTCCTCTTATTTTTCACACCTTTAGAAGCTCTTCATATTTTTCACACCCCTTCAGGCTCTTCATGTTTTCAACACCGCTTCATGCTCCTCCTATTTTTCTGACCGTTTCAGCTCCTCATATTTCTGACACCTTTTGAAGCTCTTCATATTTTTCACACGTTTTCAGGCTCTTCATGTTTTCAACACCGCTTCATGCTCCTCCTATTTTTCAGACCGTTTCATGCTCCTCATGAATTTCACACCTTTTGAAGCTCTTCATATTTTTCACACCTTTTTAGGCTCTCCATGTTTTTGAAAACCGCTTCATGCTCCTCCTATTTTTCAGACCGTTTCATGCTCCTCTTAATTTTCACACCTTTTGAAGATCTTCATATTTTTGACTCCTTTTCAGGCTCTTCATGTTTTTCACACCCCTTCATGCTCCTCCAATTTTTCTGACCGTTTCATGCTCCTCATATTTCTGACACCTTTTGAAGCTCTTCATATTTTTTACACCTTTTCAGGCTCTTCATGTTTTTCAACACGGCGTCATGCTCCTCCTATTTTTCAGACCGTTTCATGCTCCTCATATTTTTGAAACCTTTTGAAGCTCTTCATATTTTTTACACCTTTTCAGGCTCTTCATGTTTTTCAACACGGCGTCATGCTCCTCCTATTTTTCAGACCGTTTCATGCTCCTCATATTTTTGAAACCTTTTGAAGCTCTTCATATTTTTCTCACCCCTTCAGGCTCTTCATGTTTTTGAAAACCGCTTCATGCTCCTCCTATTTTTCAGACCGTTTCATGCTCCTCTTAATTTTCACACCTTTTGAAGATCTTCATATTTTTGACTCCTTTTCAGGCTCTTCATGTTTTTCACACCCCTTCATGCTCCTCCAATTTTTCTGAAATTTTCATGTTCCTCATATTTCTGACACCTTTTGAAGCTCTTCATATTTTTTACAACTTTTCAGGCTCTTCATGTTTTTCAACACGGCGTCATGCTCCTCCTATTTTTCAGACCGTTTCATGCTCCTCATATTTCAGACACGTTTTGAAGCTCTTCTTATTTTTCACACCTTTGGAAGCTCTTCATATTTTTCACACGTTTTCAGGCTCTTCATGTTTTCAACAACGCTTCATGCTCCTCCTATATTTCAGACCTTTTCATGCTCCTCATATTCTTGACACCTTTAGAAGCTCTTCATATTTTTCACACCCCTTCAGGCTCTTCATGTTTTTCAACACCGCTTCATGCTCCTCCTATTTTTCATACCGTTTCATGCTCCTCATATTTCAGACACCTTTTGAAGCTCTTCTTATTTTTCACACCTTTTGAAGCTCTTCTTATTTTTCACACCTTTTGAAGCTCTTCATTTATTTCACATCTGTTCAGGCTCTTCATGTTTTTCAACACAGCTCCATGCTCCTCTTATTTTTCATACCGTTTCATGCTTCTCATATTTTTGACACATTTTGAAGCTCTTCATATTTCTCACACCTTTTCATGCTCATCATCTTTTTCAAAAACCGTTTCATGCTCCTCCTATTTTTCAGACCGTTTCATGCTCCTCCTATTTTTGACACGTTTTGAAGCTCTTCATATTTTTCACACCTTTTCTGGCTCTATATGATTTTGACCACCGCTTCATGTTCCTCCTATTTTTCAGAACTGTTCATGCTCCTCATATTTTTGACACCTTTTGAAGCTCTTCATATTTTTCACACCTTTTCCGGCTCTTCGTGTTTTTGACCACCACTTCATGCTCTTCATATTTTTCAGTTCGTTTCATGCTTCTCATATTTTTGACACCTTTTGAAGTTCTTCATATTTTTCACAACTTAGCAGGCTGTTCATGTTTTTCAACACTGGTTCATGCTCCTCCTATTTTTCACACGGTTTCATGCTCCTCTCATTTTTGACACCTTTTGAAGCTCTTCATATTTTTCACACCTTTTGAAGCTCTCCATATTTTTCACACCTTTTCAGGCTCTTCATGTTTTTCAACACCGCTTTATGCTCCTCCTATTTTTCTGACCGTTTCATGCTCTTCATATTCTTGACACCTTTAGAAGCTCTTCATATATTTCACACCCCTTCAGGCTCTTCATGTTTTCAACACCGCTTCATGCTCCTCCTATTTTTCTGACCGTTTCATGCTCCTCATATTTCTGACACCTTTTGAAGCTCTTCTTATTTTTCACACCTTTGGAAGCTCTTCATATTTTTCACACCCCTTCAGGCTCTTCATGTTTTCAACACCGCTTCATGCTCCTCCTATTTTTCAGACCGTTTCATGCTCCTCATATTTTTGACACCTTTTGAAGCTCTTCATATTTTTCACACCTTTTCAGGCTCTTCATGTTTTTCAACACCGCTTCATGCTTTTCCTATTTTTCAGACCGTTTCATGCTCCTCATGTTTCAGACACCTTTTGAAGCTCTTCTTATATATCACACCTTTTGAAGCTCTTCATATTTTTCACACGTTTTCATGCTCTTCATTTTTTCAACACCGCTTCATGCTCCTCCTATTTTTCAGACCATTTCATGCTCCTCATATTTTTGACACCTTTTGAATCTCTTCATATTTTTCACAACTTTGCAGGCTGTTCATGTTTTTCAACACTGCTTCATGATCCTCCTATTTTTCAGACAGTTTCATGCTCCTCATATTTTTGACACCTTTTGAATCTCTTCATATTTTTCACAACTTTGCAGGCTGTTCATATTTTTCAACAATGCTTCATGCTCCTCCTCTTTTTCAGACCGTTTCATGCTCCTCATATTTCAGACACCTTTTGAAGCTCTTCTTATTTTTCACACCTTTTGAAGCTCTTCATATATTTCACAACTTTGCAGGCTGTTCGTGTTTTTCACCACTGCTTCATGCTCCTCCTATTTTTCACACGGTTTCATGCTCCTCTCATTTTTGACACCTTTTGAAGCTCTTCATATTTTTCACACCTTTTGAAGCTCTTCATATTTTTCACACCTTTTCAGGCTCTTCATGTTTTTCAACACCGCTTTATGCTCCTCCTATTTTTCTGACCGTTTCATGCTCTTCATATTCTTGACACCTTTAGAAGCTCTTCATATTTTTCACACCCCTTCAGGCTCTTCATGTTTTCAACACCGCTTCATGCTCCTCCTATTTTTCTGACCGTTTCAGCTCCTCATATTTCTGACACCTTTTGAAGCTCTTCATATTTTTCACACCTTTTCAGGCTCTTCATGTTTTTCAACACCTCTTCATGCTCCTCCTATTTTTCAGACCGTTTCATGCTCCTCATATTTCAGACACCTTTTCAAGCTCTTCTTATTTTTCACACCTTTTGAAGCTTTTCATATTTTTCACACGTTTTCAGGCTCTTCATGTTTTCAACACCGCTTCATGCTCCTCCTATTTTTCAGACCGTTTCATGCTCCTCATATTTTTGAAACCTTTTGAAGCTCTTCATATTTTTCACACCCCTTCAGGCTCTTCATGTTTTTGAAAACCGCTTCATGCTTTTCATATTTTTCACACCTTTTCAGGCTCTTCATGTTTTTCAACACCACTTCATGCTACTCCATGTTTGCAGACCGTTTCATGCTCCTCATGTTTTTCACACCTTTTGAACCTCTTCATATTTTTCAAACCTTTTCAGACTCTTCATGTTTTTCAACACCGCTTCATGCTTTTCCTATTTTTCACACCTTTTCAGGCTCTTCATGTTTTTCAACACCGCTTTATGCTCCTCCTATTTTTCAGACCGTTTCATGCTCCTCATGTTTTTCACACCTTTTGAACCTCTTCATATTTTTCACACCTTTTCAGACTCTTCATGTTTTTGAAAACCGCTTCATGCTTTTCATATTTTTCACACCTTTTCAGGCTCTTCATGTTTTTCAACACCGCTTTATGCTCCTCCTATTTTTCAGAACGTTTCATGCTCCTCATGTTTCAGACACCTTTTAAAGCTCTTCTTATTTTTCACACCTTTTGATGCTCTTCATTTATTTCACATCTTTTCAGGCTCTTCATGTTTTTCAACACAGCTTCATGCTCCTCTTATTTTATAGACCGTTTCATGCTTCTCATATTTTTGACACATTTTGAAGCTCTTCATATTTCTCACACCTTTTCATGCTCATCATCTTTTTCAAAAACCGTTTCATGCTCCTCCTATTTTTCAGATCGTTTCATGCTCCTCATATTTTTGACACGTTTTAACGCTCTTCGTATTTTTCACCTCTTTTCAGGCTCTTCATGTTTTTAAACATCGCTTCATGCTCCTCCTATTTTTCAAACCATTTGAAGCTCTTCATATTTTTCACACCTTTTCAGGCTCTTCATGTTTTTGAACACCTCTTCATGCTCCTCCTATATTTCAGACCGTTTCATGCTCCTCATGTATTTCACACCTTTTGAAGCTCTTCATATATTTCACATCTTTTCATGCTCTTCATGTTTTTCAACACAGCTTCATGCTCCTCCTATTTTTCACACGGTTTCATGCTCCTCTCATTTTTGACACCTTTTGAAGCTCTACATATTCTTCACACCTTTTTAAAGCTCTTCATATTTTTCACACCTTTACAGGCTCTTCATGTTTTTCAACACCGCTTTATGCTCCTCCTATTTTTCTGACCGTTTCATGCTCTTCATATTCTTGACACCTTTAGAAGCTCTTCATATTTTTCACACCCCTTCAGGCTCTTCATGATTTAAACACCGCTTCATGCTCCTCCTATTTTTCTGGCCGTTTCATGCTCCTCATATTTCTGACACCTTTTGAAGCTCTTCATATTTTTCACACCTTTTCAGGCTCTTCATGTTTTTCAACACCGCTTCATGCTCCTCCTATTTTTCAGACCGTTTCATGCTCCTCATATTTCAGACACCTTTTGAAGCTCTTCTTATTTTTCACACCTTTTGAAGCTCTTCATATTTTTCACACGTTTTCAGGCTCTTCAAGTTTTCAACACCGCTTCATGCTCCTCCTATTTTTCAGACCGTTTCATGCTCCTCATATTTTTGAAACCTTTTGAAGCTCTTCATATTTTTCACACGCCTTCAGGGTCTTCATGTTTTTGAAAACCGCTTCATGCTCCTCCTATTTTTCAGACCGTTTCATGTTCCTCTTAATTTTCACACCTTTTGAAGATCTTCATATTTTTGACTCCTTTTCAGGCTCTTCATGTTTTTCACACCGCTTCATGCTCCTCCAATTTTTCTGACCGTTTCATGCTCCTCATATTTCTGACACCTTTTGAAGCTCTTCATATTTTTCACACCTTTTCAGGCTCTTCATGTATTTCAACACCGCTTCATGCTCCTCCTATTTTTCAGACCGTTTCATGCTCCTCATATTTCAGACACCTTTTGAAGCTCTTCTTATTTTTCACACCTTTGGAAGCTCTTCATATTTTTCAATCGTTTTCAGGCTCTTCATGTTTTCAACAACGCTTCATGCTCCTCATATTTTTGACACCTTTTGAAGCTCCTCATATTATTCACACTTTTTCAGGCTCTTCATGTTTTTCAACACCGCTTTATGCTCCTCCTATTTTCAGACCGTTTCATGCTCCTCATATTTTTGACACGATTTGAGGCTCTTCATATTTTTCACACCATTTCAGGCTCTTCATGTTTTTGAACACCGTTTCATGCTCCTCTATTTTTCAGACCGTTTCATGCTCCTCATGTATTTCACACCTTTTGAAGCTCTTCATAATTTTCACACATTTTCAGGCTCTTCATGTTTTTGAACACCTCTTCATGATCCTCCTATTTTTCAGACAGTTTCATGCTACTCATGTTTTTGACAACTTTTGAAGCTCTTCATATTTTTCACATCTTTTCAGGCTCTTCATGTTTTTAAACATCGCTTCATGCTCCTCCTAAATTTCAGACCTTTTGAAGCTCTTCATATTTTTCACACCTTTTCAGGCTCTTCATGTTTTTCAACACCGCTTCATGCTCCTCCTATTTTTCAGACCGTTTCATGCTCATATCTTTTTTGATACCTTTTGAAGCTCTTCATATTTTTCATACCTTTTGAAGCTCTTCATATTTTTCACACCTTTTCAGGCTGTTCATGTTTTTCAACACCGCTTCATGCTCCTCCTATTTTTCAGACAGTTTCATGCTCCTCATGTGTTTGACAACTTTTTAAGCTCTTCATATTTTTCACACGTTTTCAACCTCTTAATGTTTTTCAACACCACTTCAGGCTCCTCCTATTTTTTAGACCACTTCATGCTCATCTAATTTTTGACACCTTTTGAAGTTCTTAATATTTTTGACACCTTTTGAAGCTCTTCATATTTTCACACGTTTTCAGGCTCTCATGTTTTTGAACACCACTTCATGCTCCTCCTATTTTCCAGACCGTTTCATGCTCCTCATGTATTTGACACCTTTTGAAGCTCTTCATAATTTTCACACCTTTTCCGGCTCTTCATGTTTTTCAACACCACTTCATGCTTCTCTTATTTTTCAGACCGTTACATGTTCCTCATATTTTTGACACCTTTTGAAGCTCTTCATATTTTTCACACCTTTTCAGGCTCTTCATGTTTTTGTTCACCTTTTCATGCTCCTCCTATTTTTCAAACCGTTTCATGCTCATCTCTTTTTTGACACCTTTTCAAGCTCTTCACATTTTTCACACTTTTTCAGGCTCTTCATGTTTTTCAACACCGCTTCATGATCCTCCTTTATTTCAGATCGTTTCATGCTCCTCATATATTTGACACGTTTTGAATCTCTTCGTATTTTTCACACCTTTTCAGGCTCTTCATGTTTTTGTTCACCGTTACATGCTCCTCCTATTTTTCAGACCGTTTCATGCTCACCTCTTTTTTGACACCTTTTGAATCTCTTCATATTTTTCATACCTTTTTAAGCTTTTCATATTTTTCACAAGTTTTCAGGCTCTTCATGTTTTTCAACACCGTTTCATGCTCCTCCTATTTTTCAGATCGTTTCATGCTCCTCATATTTTTCACACTTTTTGAAGCTCTTCATATTTTTCACACCTTTTCAGGTTCTTAAGGTTTTTGAACACCACTTCATGCTCCTCATTTTTTTCAAACCTTTTGAAGCTCTTCATATTTTGCACATCTTTTCAGGCTCTTCATGTTTTTGAACACCGCTTCATGCTCCTCCAATTTTTCAGACCGTTTCATGCTCCTCATATATTTCATACCTTTTGAAGCTCTTCATAAGTTTCATACCTTTTGAGGCTCTTCATGTTTTTCAACACCACTTCATGCTTCTCTTATTTTTCAGACCGTTTCATGTTCCTCATATTTTTGACACCTTTTGAAGCTCTTCAAATTTTTCACACCTTTTCAGGCTCTTCATGTTTTTCAACACCGCTTCATGCTCCTCATCTTTTTCTGACCGTTTCATGCACCTCATATTTTTCACACCTTTTGAAGCTCTTCATATTTTTCACACCTTTCCAGGCTCTTCATGTTTTTGATCACTGTTTCATGCTCCTCCTATTTTTCAGACCGTTTCATGCTCCTCATATTTTTGACACCTTTTGAAGCTCTTCATATTTTTCACACCTTTTCAGGCTCTTCATGTTTTTCAACACCGATTCCTGATCCTCCTATATTTCAGACCATTTCATGCTCCTCATATTTTTGACACGATTTGAAGCTCTTTGTATTTTTCACACCTTTTCAGACTCTTCATGTTTTCAACACCGCTTCATGCTCCTCCTATTTTTCAGACCGTTTCATGCTCCTCATATTTTTGACACGTTTTGAAGCTCTTCATATTTTTCACACCTTTTCAGACTCTTCAGGTTTTTCAACACCGCTTCATGCTCCTCCTATTTTTCAGATCGTTTCATGCTCATATCTTTTTTGACACCTTTTGAAGCTCTTCATATTTTTCATACCTTTTGAAGCTCTTCATATTTTTCACACGTTTTCAGGCTCTTCATGTTTTTCAACACCGCTCATTGCTCCTCCTATTTTTCAGACCATTTCATGCTCCTCATATTTTTGACACCTTTTGAAGCTCTTCATATTTTTCACCCCTTTTCACTCTCTTCATATTTTTGAAACCTTTTGAAGCTCTTCATATTTTTCACACTTTTTCAGGATCTTCGTGTTTTGAACAACGCTTCATGCTCCTCCTATTTTTCAGACCGTTTCATTCTCCTCATATGTTTGACAACTTTTGAAGCTCTTCATATTTTTCACACCTTTTCAGGCTGTTCATGTTTTGCAACACCGCTTCATGCTCCTCCTATTTTTCAGACCGTTTCGTGCCCCTCATATTTTTGACACCTTTTTAAGCTCTTCATTTGATTCATATCCTTTGAAGCTCTTCATATTTTTCACACCTTTTCAGACTCTTCAGGTTTTTCAACACCGCTTCATGCTCCTCCTATTTTTCAGACCGTTTCATGCTCCTCATATTTTTCACACCTTTTGAAGCTCTTCATATTTTTCACATCTTTTCAGGCTCTTCATGTTTTTAAACATCGCTTCATGCTCCTCCTAAATTTCAGACCTTTTGAAGCTCTTCATATTTTTCACACCTTTTCAGGCTCTTCATGTTTTTGAACACTGCTTCATGCTCCTCCTATTTTCAGACCGTTTCATGCTCCTCATATTTTTGACACGATTTGAGGCTCTTCATATTTTTCACACCATTTCAGGCTCTTCATGTTTTTGAATACCGTTTCATGCTCCTCTATTTTTCAGACCGTTTCATGCTCCTCATGTATTTCACACCTTTTGAAGCTCTTCATAATTTTCACACTTTTTCAGGCTCTTCATGTTTTTGAACACCTCTTCATGATCCTCCTATTTTTCAGACAGTTTCATGCTCCTCATGTTTTTGACAACTTTTGAAGCTCTTCATATTTTTCACACGTTTTCAACCTCTTAATGTTTTTCAACACCACTTCAGGCTCCTCCTATTTTTTAGACCACTTCATGCTCATCTAATTTTTGACACCTTTTGAAGTTCTTAATATTTTTGACACCTTTTGAAGCTCTTCATATTTTCACACGTTTTCAGGCTCTCATGTTTTTTAACACCGCTTCATGCTCCTCCTATTTTCCAGACCGTTTCATGCTCCTCATGTATTTGACACCTTTTGAAGCTCTTCATAATTTTCACACCTTTTCCGGCTCTTCATGATTTTCAACACCACTTCATGCTTCTCTTATTTTTCAGACCGTTACATGTTCCTCATATTTTTGACACCTTTTGAAGCTCTTCATATTTTTCACACCTTTTCAGGCTCTTCATGTTTTTGTTCACCGTTTCATGCTACTCCTATTTTTCAAACCGTTTCATGCTCATCTCTTTTTTGACACCTTTTGAAGCTCTTCACATTTTTCACACTTTTTCAGGCTCTTCATGTTTTTCAACACCGCTTCATGATCCTCCTGTATTTCAGACCGTTTCATGCTCCTCATATTTTTGACACGTTTTGAATCTCTTCGTATTTTTCACACCTTTTCAAGCTCTTCATGTTTTCCAACACCGCTTCATGCTCCTCCTATTTTTCAGACCGTTTCATCCTCACCTCTTTTTTGACACCTTTTGAATCTCTTCATATTTTTCATACCTTTTTAAGCTCTTCATATTTTTCACACGTTTTCAGGCTCTTCATGTTTTTCAACACCGTTTCATGCTCCTCATATTTTTCACACTTTTTGAAGCTCTTCATATTTTTCACACCTTTTCAGGTTCTTAAGGTTTTTGAACACCACTTCATGCTCTTCATTTTTTTCAAACCTTTTGAAGCTCTTCATATTTTTCACACCTTTTCATGCTCCTCATAATTTTCACACCTTTTGAAGCTCTTCATATTTTTCACACCATTTCAGGCTCTTCATGTTTTTGAACACCGCTTCATGCTCCTCCAATTTTTCAGACCGTTTCATGCTCCTCATATATTTCACACCTTTTGAAGGTCTTCATAAGTTTCACACCTTTTCAGGCTCTTCATGTTTTTCAACACCACTTCATGCTTCTCTTATTTTTCAGACCGTTTCATGTTCCTCATATTTTTGACACCTTTTGAAGCTCTTCATATTTTTCACACATTTTCAGGCTCTTCATGTTTTTCAACACCGCTTCATGCTCCTCATTTTTTTCAGACCCTTTCATGCTCCTCATATTTCTCACATCTTTTGAAGCTCTTCATATTTTTCACACCTTTTCAGGCTCTTCTTTTTTTTTTTCACCGTTTCATGCTCCTCCTAATTTTTAGACCGTTTCATTCTCCTCATATTTTTGACACCTTTTGAAGCTCTTAACATTTTGCACACCTTTTCAGGCTCTTCATGTATTTCAACACTGCTTCCTGATCCTCCTATATTTCAGACCGTTTCATGCCGCTCATATTTTTGACACTTTTTGAAGCTCTTCACATTTTGCACACCTTTTCAGGCTCTTCATGTTTTTCAACACTGCTTCCTGATCCTCCTATATTTCAGACCGTTTCATGCTCCTCATATTTTTGACACGTTTTGAAGCTCTTCGTATTTTTCACACCTTTTCAGACTCTTCATGTTTTTCAACACCGCTTCATGCTCCTTCTATTTTTCAGACCGTTTCATGTTCCTCATATTTTTGACACGTTTTGAAGCTCTTCGTATTTTTCACCCCTTTTCAGACTCTTCATGTTTTTCAACACCGCTTCATGCTCCTCCTATTTTTCAGACCGTTTCATGCTCATCTCTTTTTTGACACCTTTTGAAACTCTTCCTATTTTTCATACCTTTTGAAACTCTTCATATTTTCACAAATTTTCAGGCTCTTCATGTTTTTGAACACCGCTTCATGCTCCTCACATTTTCAGACCGTTTCAGCTCCTCATGTATTTCACACCTTTTGAAGCTCTTCATAATTTTCAAACCTTTTCAGTCTCTTCATGTTTTTAAACACCACTTCATGCTTCTCTTATTTTTCAGACCGTTTCATGTTCCTCATATTTTTGACACGTTTTGAAGCTCTTCGTTTTTTTGACACCTTTTCAGGTTCTTCATATTTTTCAACACCGCTTCATGCTCCTCATCTTTTTCTGTCCGTTTCATGCTCCTCTTATTTTTCACACCTTTTGAAGCTCTTCATATTTTTCACACCTTTTCAGGCTCTTCATGTTTTTGATCACCGTTTCATGCTCCTCCTATTTTTCAGACCGTTTCATGCTCCTCATATTTTTGACACATTTTGAAGCTCTTCACATTTTTCACACCTTTTCAGGCTCTTCATGTTTTTCAACACCGATTCCTGATCCTCCTATATTTCAGACCGTTTCATGCTCCTCATATTTTTGACACGATTTGAAGCTATTCGTATTTTTCACACCTTTTCAGACTCTTCATGTTTTCCAACACCGCTTCATGCTCCTCCTATTTTTCAGACCATTTCATGCACCTCATATTTTTGACACGTTTTGAAGCTCTTCATATTTTTCTCACCTTTTCAGACTCTTCATGTTTTTCAACACTGCTTCATGCTCCTCCTATTTTTCAGACCGTTTCATGCTCAAATCTTTTTTGACACATTTTGAAGCTCTTCATATTTTTCATACCTTTTGAAGCTCTTCATATTTTTCACACGTTTTCAGGCTCTTCATGTTTTTCAACACCGCTCATTGCTCCTCCTATTTTTCAGACCATTTCATGCTCCTCATATTTTTGACACCTTTTGAAGCTCTTCATATTTTTCACACCTTTTCAGGCTCTTCATATTTTTGAAACCTTTTGAAGCTCTTCATATTTTCCACACTTTTTCAGGATCTTCGTGTTTTGAACACCTCTTCATGCTCCTCCTATTTTTCAGACCGTTTCATTCTCCTCATATGTTTGACAACTTTTGAAGCTCTTCATATTTTTCACACGTTTTCAGGCTGTTCATGTTTTTCAACACCGCTTCATGCTCCTCCTATTTTTCAGACCGTTTCGTGCTCCTCATATTTTTGACACCTTTTTAAGCTTTTCATTTTTTTCATACCCTTTGAACCTCTTAATATTTTTCACACGTTTTCAGGCTCTTCATGTTTTTCAACACCGCTTCATGCTCCTCATATTTTTACGACCGTTTCATGCTCATCTATTTTTTGACACCCTTTGAAGCTCTTCATATTTTTCACACCCTTGAAGCTCTTCATATTTTTCACACGTTTTGAAGCTCTTCATATTTTTCACACCTTTTCAGACTCTTCAGATTTTTCAACACCGCTTCATGCTCCTCCTATTTTTCAGATCGTTTCATGCTCATATCTTTTTTGACACCTTTTGAAGCTCTTCATATTTTTCATACCTTTTGAAGCTCTTCATATTTTTCACACTTTTTCAGGCTCTTCATGTTTTTCAACACCGCTCATTGCTCCTCCTATTTTTCAGACCATTTCATGCTCCTCATATTTTTGACACCTTTTGAAGCTCTTCATATTTTTCACCCCTTTTCACTCTCTTCATATTTTTGAAACCTTTTGAAGCTCTTCATATTTTTCACACTTTTTCAGGATCTTCGTGTTTTGAACAATGCTTCATGCTCCTCCTATTTTTCAGACCGTTTCATTCTCCTCATATGTTTGACAACTTTTGAAGCTCTTCATATTTTTCACACCTTTTCAGGTTGTTCATGTTTTGCAACACCGCTTCATGCTCCTCCTATTTTTCAGACCGTTTCGTGCCCCTCATATTTTTGACACCTTTTTAAGCTCTTCATTTGATTCATATCCTTTGAAGCTCTTAATATTTTTCACACGTTTTCAGGCTCTTCATGTTTTTCAACACCGCTTCATGCTCCTCCTATTTTTCAGACCGTTTCATGCTCCTCATATTTTTCACACCTTTTGAAGCTCTTCATATTTTTCACATCTTTTCAGGCTCTTCATGTTTTTAAACATCGCTTCATGCTCCTCCTAAATTTCAGACCTTTTGAAGCTCTTCATATTTTTCACACCTTTTCAGGCTCTTCATGTTTTTGAACACTGCTTCATGCTCCTCCTATTTTCAGACCGTTTCATGCTCCTCATATTTTTGACACGATTTGAGGCTCTTCATATTTTTCACACCATTTCAGGCTCTTCATGTTTTTGAACACCGTTTCATGCTCCTCTATTTTTCAGACCGTTTCATGCTCCTCATGTATTTCACACCTTTTGAAGCTCTTCATAATTTTCACACATTTTCAGGCTCTTCATGTTTTTGAACACCTCTTCATGATCCTCCTATTTTTCAGACAGTTTCATGCTACTCATGTTTTTGACAACTTTTGAAGCTCTTCATATTTTTCACATCTTTTCAGGCTCTTCATGTTTTTAAACATCGCTTCATGCTCCTCCTAAATTTCAGACCTTTTGAAGCTCTTCATATTTTTCACACCTTTTCAGGCTCTTCATGTTTTTCAACACCGCTTCATGCTCCTCCTATTTTTCAGACCGTTTCATGCTCATATCTTTTTTGATACCTTTTGAAGCTCTTCATATTTTTCATACCTTTTGAAGCTCTTCATATTTTTCACACCTTTTCAGGCTGTTCATGTTTTTCAACACCGCTTCATGCTCCTCCTATTTTTCAGACAGTTTCATGCTCCTCATGTGTTTGACAACTTTTTAAGCTCTTCATATTTTTCACACGTTTTCAACCTCTTAATGTTTTTCAACACCACTTCAGGCTCCTCCTATTTTTTAGACCACTTCATGCTCATCTAATTTTTGACACCTTTTGAAGTTCTTAATATTTTTGACACCTTTTGAAGCTCTTCATATTTTCACACGTTTTCAGGCTCTCATGTTTTTGAACACCACTTCATGCTCCTCCTATTTTCCAGACCGTTTCATGCTCCTCATGTATTTGACACCTTTTGAAGCTCTTCATAATTTTCACACCTTTTCCGGCTCTTCATGTTTTTCAACACCACTTCATGCTTCTCTTATTTTTCAGACCGTTACATGTTCCTCATATTTTTGACACCTTTTGAAGCTCTTCATATTTTTCACGCCTTTTCAGGCTCTTCATGTTTTTGTTCACCTTTTCATGCTCCTCCTATTTTTCAAACCGTTTCATGCTCATCTCTTTTTTGACACCTTTTCAAGCTCTTCACATTTTTCACACTTTTTCAGGCTCTTCATGTTTTTCAACACCGCTTCATGATCCTCCTTTATTTCAGATCGTTTCATGCTCCTCATATATTTGACACGTTTTGAATCTCTTCGTATTTTTCACACCTTTTCAGGCTCTTCATGTTTTTGTTCACCGTTACATGCTCCTCCTATTTTTCAGACCGTTTCATGCTCACCTCTTTTTTGACACCTTTTGAATCTCTTCATATTTTTCATACCTTTTTAAGCTTTTCATATTTTTCACAAGTTTTCAGGCTCTTCATGTTTTTCAACACCGTTTCATGCTCCTCCTATTTTTCAGATCGTTTCATGCTCCTCATATTTTTCACACTTTTTGAAGCTCTTCATATTTTTCACACCTTTTCAGGTTCTTAAGGTTTTTGAACACCACTTCATGCTCCTCATTTTTTTCAAACCTTTTGAAGCTCTTCATATTTTGCACATCTTTTCAGGCTCTTCATGTTTTTGAACACCGCTTCATGCTCCTCCAATTTTTCAGACCGTTTCATGCTCCTCATATATTTCATACCTTTTGAAGCTCTTCATAAGTTTCATACCTTTTGAGGCTCTTCATGTTTTTCAACACCACTTCATGCTTCTCTTATTTTTCAGACCGTTTCATGTTCCTCATATTTTTGACACCTTTTGAAGCTCTTCAAATTTTTCACACCTTTTCAGGCTCTTCATGTTTTTCAACACCGCTTCATGCTCCTCATCTTTTTCTGACCGTTTCATGCACCTCATATTTTTCACACCTTTTGAAGCTCTTCATATTTTTCACACCTTTCCAGGCTCTTCATGTTTTTGATCACTGTTTCATGCTCCTCCTATTTTTAAGACCGTTTCATGCTCCTCATATTTTTGACACCTTGAAGCTCTTCAAATTTTTCACACCTTTTGAAGCTCTTCATATTTTTCACACCTTTTCAGGCTGTTCGTGTTTTTCAACACCGCTTCATGCTCCTCCTATTTTTCACAACGTTTCATGCTCCTTTCATTTTTGACACATTTTGAAAGTATTCATATTTTTGACACCTTTAGAAGCTCTTCATATTTTTCACAAGTTTTCACGCTCTTCATGTTTTTCAACACCACTTCATGCTCCTCCTATTTTTCAGACCGTTTCATGCTCCTCATATTTTTGACACCTTTTGAAGCTCTTCATATATTTCACATATTTTCAGGCTCTTCATGTTTTCCAACATCTTTTCAGTCTCTTTATGTTTTTCTACACCGCTTCATGCTCCTCCTATTTTTCAGAACTTTTAATGCTCCTCAGATTTTTGACACCTTTTGAAGCTCTTCATATTTTGCACCCTTTTCAGGCTCTTCATGTTTTTGAACACCTTTTCAGGCTCTTCATATTTTTCAGCACCGCTTCATGCTCTTCCTATTTTTCAGAACTTTTCATGCTCCTCATATTTTTGACACGTTTTGAAGCTCTTCATATTTTTCACACCTTTTCAGGCTCTTCATGTTTTTGAACACCGTTTCATGCTCCTCTTATTTTTCAGACCGTTTCATGCTCCTCATATTTTTGTACCTTTTGAAGCTCATCATATTTTTCACTCCTTTTCAGGCTCTTCATGTTTTTCAACACCGCTTCATGCTACTCCTATTTTTCAGACCGTTTCATGCTCCTCATATTTTTGACACGTTTTGAAGCTCTTCATATTTTTCACACGTTTGCAGTCTGTTCATGTTTTTCAACACCACTTCATGCTCCTCATATTTTTCACACCGTTTCATGCTCCTCTCATATTGACACATTTTGAAGCTCTTCATATTTTTCACACCTTTTGAAGCTCTTCATAATTTTCACTCCTTTTCAGGCTCTTCATGTTTTCAACACCGCTTCATGCTCCTCCTATTTTTCAGACCGTTTCATGCTCCTCATAATTTTGATACCTTACCAAGCTCTTCATATTTTTCACACCTTTTCAGGCTCTTCATGTTTTGAACACCGTATCATGCTCCTTCTGTTTTTGACACATTTGGAAGCTCTTCATATTTTTCACAGTTTTTAAGGCTCTTCATGTTTTTCAACACCGTTTCATGCTCCTCCTATTTTTCAGACCGTTTCATGCTCCTCATATTTTTCACACCTATTCAGGCTCTTCATGTTTTTGAACAACTTTTCAGGCTCTTCATGTTTTACAACACCGCTTCATGCTCCTCCTCTTTTTCAGACCGTTTCATGCTACATATTTTTTTGACACATTTTGAAGCTCTTCATATATTTCACAACTTCTCAGTCTCTTCATGTTTTCAACACCGCCTCATGCCCCTTCTATTTATCTGACAGTTTCATGCTCATCATATTTTTGAGACCTTTTGAAGCTCTTCATATTTTTCAAACCTTTTCAGGCTCTTCATGTTACTGAACACATTTTCAGGCTCTTCATGATTTGCAACACTGCTTCATGCTCCTCCTATTTTCTGATCGCTTCATGCTCCTCATATTTTTGACAGCTTTTGAACCTCTTCATATATTTCACACCTTTTCAGGCTCTTCATGTTTTTCAACACCGCTTCATGCTCCTCCTATTTTTCAGACCGTTTCATGCTCCTCATATTTTTGACAGCTTTTGAAGCTCTTCATATATTTCACACCTTTTGAGGCTCTTCATGATTTTGAACACCGTTTCAAACTCCTAGTATTTTTCAGACCGTTCATGCTCCTCATATTTTTCACACCTTTTGAAGCTCTTTATATTTTCAACAATTTTGCAGGCTGTTCTTGTTTTTCAACACCGCTTCATGCTCCTCCTGTTTTGCAGACCGTTTCATGCTCCTCATATTTTTGACACATTTTGAAGCTCTTCATATTTTTCACACCTTTGCAGGCTGTTCATGTTTTTCAACACCGCTTCATTCTCCTCCTATTTTTCAGACCGTTTCATGCTCCTCATATTTTTGACACCTTTTGAAGCTCTTCATATTTTTCACACCTTTTCACGCTCTTCATGTTTTTGAACACCGCTTCATGCTCCTCCAATTTTTTAGACCGTTTCCTGCTCCTCAAGTATTTCACACCTTTTGAAGCTCTTCATATTTTTCACACCTTTTCAGGCTCTTCATGTTTTTCAACACCGTTTCTTGCTCCTCCTATTTTTCTTAATGTTTCATGCTCCTCATATTTTAGACACCTTTTGAAGCTCTTCATATTTTTCACACCTTTTCAGGCTCTTCATGTTTTTGAACACCGCTTCATGCTCCTCCAATTTTTTAGGCCGTTTCCTGCTCCTCATGTATTTCACACCTTTTGAAGCTCTTCATATTTTTCACACCTTTTGAACCTCTTCTTTTTTTTTTCACTGTTTCATGCTCCTCCTAATTTTCAGACCGTTTCATGCTCCTCATATTTTTGACACCTTTTGAAGCTCTTCACATTTTGCACACCTTTTCAGGCTCTTCATGTTTTTCATCACCGCTTCCTGATACTCCTATATTTCAGACCATTTCATGCTCCTCATATTTTTGACACGTTTTGAAGCTCTTCGTATTTTTCACAACTTTTGAAGCTCTTCATATTTTTCACACGTTTTCAGGCTCTTCATATTTTTGAACACCACTTCATGCTCCTATTATTTTTCAATCCTTTTGAAGCTCTTCATATATTTCACACCATTTCAGGCTCTTCATGTTTTAGAACACCGTTTCACGCTCCTCCTATTTTTCAGACCGTTTCATGCTCCTCATATTTTTGTCACCTTCTGAAGCTCTTCATATTTTTCACACCTTTTCAGGCTCTTCATGTTTTTCAACACCGCTTCATGCTCCTCATTTTTTTCAGACCGTTTCATGCTCCTCATATTTTTGACACATGTTGAAGCTATTCATATTTTTGAAGGCATTTCAGGATCTTCATGTTTTAGCTCACCGTTTCATGCTGCTCCTATATTTCAGACCGTTTCATGCTACTCATATTTTTCACACCTTCTGAAGCTCTTCACATTTTTCACACCTTTTCAGACTCTTCATGTTTTTCAACACAGCTTCATGCTCCTCCTATTTTTCACACCGTTTCATACTCATCGCTTTTTTGACACCTTTTGAAGCTCTTCATATTTTTCATACCTTTTGAAGCTCTTCATATTTTTCACTCCTTTTCAGGCTCTTCATGTTTTAGAACACCGTTTCATGCTCCTCTATTTTTCAGACCGTTTCATGCTCCTCATATTTTTGTCACCTTCTGAAGCATTTCGTATTTTTCACACCTTTTCAGGCTCTTCATGTTTTTCAACACCGCTTGATGCTCCTCATTTTTTTCAGACCGTTTCATGCTCCTCATATTTTTCACACCTTTTGAAGCTCTTCATGTTTTTCACACCTTTTCAGGCTCTTCATGTATTTTATCACCGTTTCATGCTCCTTCTAATTTTCAGACCGTTTCATGCTCCTCATATTTTTGACACCTTTTGATGCTCTTCACATTTTTCACACCTTTTCAGGCTCTTCATGTTTTTCAACACCGCTTCCTGATCCTCCTGTATTTCAGACCGTTTCATGCTCCTCATATTTTTCACACGTTTTAACACTCTTCGTATTTTTCACACCTTTTCAGGCTGTTCATGTTTTTGAACACTGCTTCATGCTCCTCATATTTTTCAGATCGTTTCATGCTCCTCATATTTTTGACACCTTTGAAGCTCTTCATGTTTTTCACACCTTTTCAGGCTCCTCATGTTTTTGAACACCGCTTCATGCTCCTCATATTTTTCAGATCGTTTCATGCTCCTCATATTTTTGACACCTTTTGACGCTCTTCATATATTTCACACCCTTTCAGGTTCTTCATGTTTTTGAACACTGCTTCATGCTTCTACTATTTTTAGACCGTTTAATGCTCCTCATGTATTTCACACCTATTGATCCTCTTCATATTTTTCACACCTTTTCAGGCTCTTCATGTTTTTCAACACCACTTCACGCTCCTCCTATTTTTCAGACCGTTTCATAGTCCTCTCATTTTTGACACGTTTTGAAGCTCTTCGTATTTTTCACAACTTTTCAGGCTCTTCATGTCTTTGAATACCGTTTCTTTCTCCTCCTATTTTTCAGACCATTTCATGCTCCTCATATTTTTGACACCTTTTGAAGCTCTTCATATTTTTCACACCTTTTCAGTCTCTTCATCATTTTGAACACGATTTCATGCTCCTCCAATTTTTCAGACCGTTTCATGCTCATCAAATTTTTGACTCGTTTTGAAGCTTTTCATATTTTTCACACCTTTTGAAGCTCTTCATTTTTTTCACACCTTTTCAGGCTCTTCATGTTTTTGAACACCGCTTCATGCTCCTCCTATTTTTTAACACCGTTTCATGCTCCTCATATTTTTGACACCTTTTGTAGCTCCTCATATTTTTCACACCTTTTCAGGCACTTCATGTTTTTGAACACCGCTTCATGCTCCTCCTATTTTTGAGACCGTTTCATGCTCCTCTTAATTTTCACACCTTTTGAAGATCTTCATATTTTTGAGTCCTTTTCAGGCTCTTCATGTTTTTTACACCGCTTCATGCTCCTCCAATTTGTCTGACCGTTTCATGCTCCTCATATTTCTGACACCTTTTGAAGCTCTTCATATTTTTCACATCTTTTCAGGCTCTTCATGTTTTTGATCACCTTTTCAAGCTCTTCATGTTTTCCTACACCGCTTCATGCTCCTCCTATTTTTCAGACCGTTTCATGCTCCTCATAATTTTCACACCTTTTAAAGCTGTTCATATTTTTCACACGTTTTCAGGCTGTTCATGTTTTCATAACCGACTCATGCTCCTCTTATTTATCTGTCCGTTTCATACTGCTCATATTTTTGACACATTTTGAATCTCTTCATATTTTTCACACCTTTTCAGGCACTTCATGTTTTTGAACACCTTTTCAGGCTCTTCATGTTTTTCAACACCACTTCATGCTCCTCCTATTTTCAGAACGTTTCATGCTCCTCATATTTTTGACACCTTTTGAAGCTCTTCATATTGTTCACACCTTTTCAGGCTCTTCATGTTTTTGAACACCGTATCATGCTCCTTCTGTTTTTGACACATTTGGAAGCTCTTCATATTTTTCACAGTTTTTAAGGCTCTTCATGTTTTTCAACACCGTTTCATGATCCTCCTATTTTTCAGACCGTTTCATGCTCCTCATATTTTTCACACCTATTCAGGCTCTTCATGTTTTTGAACAAATTTTCAGGCTCGTCATGTTTTTCAACACCGCTTCATGCTCCTCCTTTTTTTCAGACCGTTTCAGGCTCCTCATATTTTTGACACCTTTGAAGCTCTTCATATTTTTCACACCTTTTCATGCTCTTCATGTTTCCAAAACTGTTTCATGCTTCTCCTATTTTTCAAACCGTTTCATTCTCCTCATATTTTTGACACCTTTTGAAGCACTTCATATTTTTCACACCTTTTCAGGCTCTTCATGTTTTCAACACCGCTTCATGCTCCTACTATTTTTCAGACCGTTTCATGCTCCTCATATTTTGACACCTTTTGAAGCTCTTCATATATTTCACACCTTTTCAGGCTCTTCATGTTTTTCAACACCGCTTCATGCTCCTCCTCTTTTTCAGACCGTTTCATGCTACATATTTTTTTGACACATTTTGAAGCTCTTCATATATTTCACAACTTCTCAGTCTCTTCATGTTTTCAACACCGCCTCATGCCCCTTCTATTTATCTGACAGTTTCATGCTCATCATATTTTTGAGACCTTTTGAAGCTCTTCATATTTTTCAAACCTTTTCAGGCTCTTCATGTTACTGAACACATTTTCAGGCTCTTCATGATTTGCAACACTGCTTCATGCTCCTCCTATTTTCTGATCGCTTCATGCTCCTCATATTTTTGACAGCTTTTGAACCTCTTCATATATTTCACACCTTTTCAGGCTCTTCATGTTTTTCAACACCGCTTCATGCTCCTCCTATTTTTCAGACCGTTTCATGCTCCTCATATTTTTGACAGCTTTTGAAGCTCTTCGTATATTTCACACCTTTTGAGGCTCTTCATGATTTTGAACACCGTTTCAAACTCCTAGTATTTTTCAGACCGTTCATGCTCCTCATATTTTTCACACCTTTTGAAGCTCTTTATATTTTCAACAATTTTGCAGGCTGTTCTTGTTTTTCAACACCGCTTCATGCTCCTCCTGTTTTGCAGACCGTTTCATGCTCCTCATATTTTTGACACATTTTGAAGCTCTTCATATTTTTCACACCTTTGCAGGCTGTTCATGTTTTTCAACACCGCTTCATTCTCCTCCTATTTTTCAGACCGTTTCATGCTCCTCATATTTTTGACACCTTTTGAAGCTCTTCATATTTTTCACACCTTTTCACGCTCTTCATGTTTTTGAACACCGCTTCATGCTCCTCCAATTTTTTAGACCGTTTCCTGCTCCTCAAGTATTTCACACCTTTTGAAGCTCTTCATATTTTTCACACCTTTTCAGGCTCTTCATGTTTTTCAACACCGTTTCTTGCTCCTCCTATTTTTCTTAATGTTTCATGCTCCTCATATTTTAGACACCTTTTGAAGCTCTTCATATTTTTCACACCTTTTCAGGCTCTTCATGTTTTTGAACACCGCTTCATGCTCCTCCAATTTTTTAGGCCGTTTCCTGCTCCTCATGTATTTCACACCTTTTGAAGCTCTTCATATTTTTCACACCTTTTGAACCTCTTCTTTTTTTTTTCACTGTTTCATGCTCCTCCTAATTTTCAGACCGTTTCATGCTCCTCATATTTTTGACACCTTTTGAAGCTCTTCACATTTTGCACACCTTTTCAGGCTCTTCATGTTTTTCATCACCGCTTCCTGATACTCCTATATTTCAGACCATTTCATGCTCCTCATATTTTTGACACGTTTTGAAGCTCTTCGTATTTTTCACAACTTTTGAAGCTCTTCATATTTTTCACACGTTTTCAGGCTCTTCATATTTTTGAACACCACTTCATGCTCCTATTATTTTTCAATCCTTTTGAAGCTCTTCATATATTTCACACCATTTCAGGCTCTTCATGTTTTAGAACACCGTTTCATGCTCCTCCTATTTTTCAGACCGTTTCATGCTCCTCATATTTTTGTCACCTTCTGAAGCTCTTCATATTTTTCACACCTTTTCAGGCTCTTCATGTTTTTCAACACCGCTTCATGCTCCTCATTTTTTTCAGACCGTTTCATGCTCCTCATATTTTTGACACATGTTGAAGCTATTCATATTTTTGAAGGCATTTCATGATCTTCATGTTTTAGCTCACCGTTTCATGCTGCTCCTATATTTCAGACCGTTTCATGCTACTCATATTTTTCACACCTTCTGAAGCTCTTCACATTTTTCACACCTTTTCAGACTCTTCATGTTTTTCAACACAGCTTCATGCTCCTCCTATTTTTCACACCGTTTCATACTCATCGCTTTTTTGACACCTTTTGAAGCTCTTCATATTTTTCATACCTTTTGAAGCTCTTCATATTTTTCACTCCTTTTCAGGCTCTTCATGTTTTAGAACACCGTTTCATGCTCCTCTATTTTTCAGACCGTTTCATGCTCCTCATATTTTTCACACCTTTTGAAGCTCTTCATATTTTTCATACCTTCTGAAGCATTTCGTATTTTTCACACCTTTTCAGGCTCTTCATGTTTTTCAACACCGCTTGATGCTCCTCATTTTTTTCAGACCGTTTCATGCTCCTCATATTTTTCACACCTTTTGAAGCTCTTCATGTTTTTCACACCTTTTCAGGCTCTTCATGTATTTTATCACCGTTTCATGCTCCTTCTAATTTTCAGACCGTTTCATGCTCCTCATATTTTTGACACCTTTTGATGCTCTTCACATTTTTCACACCTTTTCAGGCTCTTCATGTTTTTCAACACCGCTTCCTGATCCTCCTGTATTTCAGACCGTTTCATGCTCCTCATATTTTTCACACGTTTTAACACTCTTCGTATTTTTCACACCTTTTCAGGCTGTTCATGTTTTTGAACACTGCTTCATGCTCCTCATATTTTTCAGATCGTTTCATGCTCCTCATATTTTTGACACCTTTGAAGCTCTTCATGTTTTTCACACCTTTTCAGGCTCCTCATGTTTTTGAACACCGCTTCATGCTCCTCATATTTTTCAGATCGTTTCATGCTCCTCATATTTTTGACACCTTTTGACGCTCTTCATATATTTCACACCCTTTCAGGTTCTTCATGTTTTTGAACACTGCTTCATGCTTCTACTATTTTTAGACCGTTTAATGCTCCTCATGTATTTCACACCTATTGATCCTCTTCATATTTTTCACACCTTTTCAAGGTCTTCATATTTTTCAACACCGTTTCATGCTCCTCCAATATTTCAGACCCTTTCATGCTCCTCATATTTCTGACACCTTCTGAAGCTCTTCATATTTTTCACAACTTTTCAGACTTCATGTTTTTGAACACCACTTCATGCTCCTATTTTTCAGACGGTTTCATGCTCCTCATATTTTTCAAACCTTTTGAAGCTCTTCATATTTTTCACACCTTTTCAGGCTCTTCATGTTTTTGAACATCGCTTCATGCCCCTCCTATTTTTCAGACCTTTTAATGCTCCTCATGTATTTCACACCTTTTGAAGCTCTTCATAATTTTCACAGCTTTTCAGTCTCTTCATGTTTTTAAACACCACTTCATGCTTCTCTTATTTTTCAGACCGTTTCATATTCCTTATATTTTTGACACCATTTGAAGCTCTTCATATTTTTCACACCTTTTCAGGCTCTTCATGTTTTTCAACACCGATTCATGCTCCTCATTTTTTTCAGAACGTTTCATGCTCCTCATATTTTTGACACCTTTTGAAGCTCTTCACATTTTTCCCACCTTTTCAGGCTCTTCATGTTTTTCAACACCGCTTCCTGATCCTCCTATATTTCAGACCGGTTCATGCTCCTCATATTTTTGACACCTTTTGAAGCTCTTCATATTTTTCACACATTTTTAGGCTATTCATATTTTTCAAACCTTTTGAAGCTCTTCATATTTTTCACACTTTTTCACGCTCTTCATGTTTTGAACACCGCTTCCTGATCCTCCTATTTTTCGGGCCCTTTCATGCTCATCTTATTTTTGACACCTTTTGAAGCTCTTCATATTTTTCAACCCTTTTGCTGCTCTTCATATTTTTCAACACTTTTGAAGCTCTTCTTATTTTTCAACCCTTTTGAAGCTCTTCATATTTTTCACACCTTTTCAGGCTCTTCATTTTTTTGAACACCGCTTCATGCTCCTCCTATTTTTCAGACCGTTTCATGCTCATCTCATTTTTGACACCTTTTGAAGCTCTTCATATTTTTCAACCCTTTTGAATCTCTTCATATTTTTCACATTTTTGAAGCTCCTCATATTTTTCACACGATTTCAGACTCTTCCTCTTTTTCAACACCGCTTCATGCTCCTGCTATGTATCATACCGTTTCATACTTCTCATATTTTAGACACGTTTTGAAGCTCTTCATATTTTTCACACTTTTTCAGGCTCTTGATGTTTTTGAACACCACTTCATGCTCCTTCTATTTTTCAGACCGTTTGATGCTCCTCATGTATTTCACACCTTTTGAAGCTCTTCATATTTTTCACACCTTTTAAAGCTCTTCATATTTTTCACACCTTTTAAAGCTCTTCATGTTTTTGAACACCGCTTCTTGCTCCTCCTATTATTCAGACCGTTTCCTGCTCCTAATTTTTTTGACACCTTTTGAAGCTCTTCATATTTTTCACACCTTTTCAGGCTCTACATGTTTTTGAACACCGCTTCATGGTCCTCCTATTTTTCAGACCGTTTCATGCTCCTCCTGTATTTCACAATTTTTGAAGCTCTTCATATTTTTCACACCTTTTCAGGCTCTTCATGATTTTCAACACCGCTTCATGATCCCCCTATTTTTCAGACAATTTCATGCTCCTCATGTTTTTGAGACCATTTGAAGCTATTCATATTTGCCCACCTTTTCAGGCTGTTCATGTTTTTCAACACCACTTAATGCTCCTCCTATTTTTCAGACCGTTTCATGTTCCTCTTATTTTTCTGACCATTTTTGCTCCTCATATTTTTTACACCTTTTGAAGCTCTTCATATTTTTCACACCTTTTCAGGCTCTTCATGTTTTTCAACACCGCTTCATGCTGCTCCTATTTTCCAGACCATTTCTTGCTCCTCTTATTTTGACACCTTTTGAAGCTCTTCATATTTTTCACACCTTTTCAGGCTCTTCATGTTTTTCAAACTGCTTCATGCTCGTCCTATTTTCCAGACCATTTCATGCTCCTCATATTTTTGAAACATTTTGAAGCTCTTCATATATTTCACACTTTTTCAGGCTCTTCATATTTTTTAACAACACATCATGTTCCTCCTATTTTTCACACCATTTCTTGCTTCTCATAATTTTGACATCTTTTGAAGCTCTACATATTTTTCACATCTTTTCACGCTCTTCCTCTTTTTAAAAACCGCTTCATGCTCCTCCTATTTTTCAGACGTTTCATGCTCCTCATATTTTTGACACCTTTTGAAGCTCTCTACATATTTCACACCTTTTGAAGCTCTTCATATTTTTTATACGTTTTCAGTCTCTTCATGTTTTTTAATGCCACTTCATGCTCCTCATATTTTTTAGACAGTTTCATGCTCCTCATATTTTTGACACTTCTTGAAGCTCTTCATACTTTCACACGTTTTGAGACTCTTCATGTTTTTCAACACCGCTTCATGTTTCTCCTATTCTTCAGACAGTTTCATGCTCCTCATATATTTGACACCTTTTGAAGCTTTTCATATTTTTCACACCTTTTCAGGCTCTTTATGTTTTTGAACACCGCTTCATGCTCCTCCTATTTTTCAGACCGTTTCATGCTCCTCATATTTTTGACACATTTTGAAGCTCTTCATATTTTTCACACCTTTTCAGGCTCTTCATGTTTTTGAACACCGCTTCATGCTCCTCCTATTTTTCAGACCGTTTCATGCTCCTCAGATTTTTGACACCTTTTGAGGCTCTTCATGTTTTTGAACACCGCTTCATGCTCCTCCTATTTCTCAGACCGTTTCATGCTCCTCATATATTTGACACCTTTTGAAGCTTTTCATATTTTTCACACCTTTTCAGGCTCTTCATTTTTTTCAACACCATTTCATGCTCCTCCTATATTTCACACCGTTACATGCTCATCTAATTTTTGACACCTTTTGAAGCACTTCATATTTTTTACACCTTTTGAAGCTCTTCATATTTTTCACACGTTTTCTGGCTCTTAAGGTTTTTCAACACCGCTTCATGCTGATTCTATTTTTCAGACCGTTTCATGCTCCTCATATTTTTGACACGTTTTGAATCTCTTCATATTTTTCACACTTTTTCAGGCTCTTCATGTTTTTGAACACCGTTTCATGCTCCTCCTATTTTTCAGACCGTTTCATGCTCCTCATATATTTGACACATTTTTAAGCTCTTCATATTTTTCACACCTTTTCAGGCTCTTCATGTTTTTCAACACCACTTCATGCTCCTCCTATTTTTCAGACCGCTTCATGCTCCACATATATTTGACAACTTTTCAGGCTCTTCATGTTTTTCAACACCACTTCATGCTCCTCCTATTTTCAGACCATTTAATCCTCCTCATGTATTTCACACGTTTTGAAACTATTCATATTTTTCACACCTTTTCAGGCTATTCATGATTTTGAACACAATTTCAAGCTCCTCCTATTTTGCAGATCGTTTCATTCTCCTCATATTTTTGACACCTTTGAAGCTCTTCATATGTTTCACACCTTTTCAGGCCTTTCATATTTTTCAACACCACTTCATGCTCCTCCTATTTTTCAGAGCGTTTCATGCTCATCTCATTTTGACACCTTTTGAAGCCCTTCATATTTTTCACACCTTTTCAGGATCTTCATGTTTTTAAACACCGCTTCATGCTCCTCATATTTTTCAGACCGTTTCATGCTCCTCATATTTTTGACACCTTTTGAAGCTCTTCATATTTTTCACACCTTTTCAGGCTCTTCATGTTTTTCAAAACCGTTTCATGCTCCTCCTATTTTTCAGACCGTTTCATACTCCTAATATTTTTGACACCTTTTGAAGCTCTTCATATTTTTCACACCTTTTCAGGCTTTTCATATTTTTCAACACCGCTTCATGCTCCTCCTATTTTTCAGACCGTTTGGTGCTCCTCATGTATTTCACACCTTTTGAAGCTCTTCATATTTTTCACACCTTTTCAGTCTCTTCATGTTTTTCCACAGAACTTCATGCATCTCATATTTTTCAGACCGTTTCATGCTCCTCATGTATTTCTCACCTTTTGAAGCTCTTCATATTTTTCACACCTTTTCAGGCTCTTCATGTTTTTGATCACCATTTCATGCTCCTCCTATTTTTCAGACCGTTTCATGCTCCTCATATTTTTGACACCTTTTGAAGCTCTTCATATCTTTCAAATCTTTTCAGGTTCTTCATGTTTTTGAACACCGCTTCATGATCCTCCTATTTTTCAGACCGTTTCATACTTTTCATATTTTTGACACATGTTGAAGCTCCTCATATTTTTCACACCTTTTGAAGTTCTTCATATTTTTCACACGTTTTCAGGCTCTTCAAGTTCCTCAACACCGCTTCATGCTCCTCCTATTTTTCAGACCGTTTAATCCTCCTCATGTATTTCACACCTTTTGACGCTCTTCATATTTTTCACACCTTTTCAGGCTCTTCATGTTTTTGAACACCATTTCATGCTCCTCCTATTTTGGAAACCGTTTCATTCTCCTCATATTTTGGACAGCTTTTGAAGCTCTTCATATATTTCACACCTTTTCATGCTTTTCATTTTTTTCAACACCACTCCATGCTCCTCCTATTTTTCAGACCGTTTCATGCTCATCTCATTTTGACACCTTTTGAAGCTCTTCATATTTTTCACTTCTTTTGAAGCTTTTCATATTTTTCACACCTTTTCAGGCTCTTCATGATTTTCAACACCGCTTCATGCTCCTCATATTTTTCAGACCGTTTCATGTTCATCTCATTTTTGACACCTTTTGAAGCTCTTCATATTTTTCACAAGTTTTGAAGCTCTTCATATTTTTCATATTTTTGAAGCTCTTCATATTTTCACACGTTTGCAGACTCTTCACGTTTTTCAACACCGCTTCATGTTTCTCCTATTTTTCAGACCGTTTCATGCTCCTCATATTTTTGACACCTTTTGAAGCTGTTCATATTTTTCACACCTTTTCAGGCTCTTTATGTTTTTGACACCGCTTCATGCTCCTCCTATTTTTCAGACCGTTTCATGCTCCTCAGATTTTTGACACCTTTTGAGGCTCTTCATGTTTTTGAATACCGCTTCATGCTCCTCCTATTTTTCAGACCGTTCATGCTCCTCATATATTTGACACCTTTTGAAGCTTTTCATATTTTTCACACCTTTTCAGGCTCTTCATTTTTTTCAACACCATTTCATGCTCCTCCTATTTTTCACACCGTTTCATGCTCATCTAATTTTTTACACCTTTTGAAGCTCTTCATATTTTTCACACCTTTTGAATCTCTTCATATTTTTCACACGTTTTCTGGCTCTTAAGGTTTTTCAACACCGCTTCATGCTGATTCTATTTTTCAGACCGTTTCATGCTCCTCATATTTTTGACACATTTTTAGGCTCTTCTTATTTTTCACACCTTTTCAGGCTCTTCATGTTTTTGAACACCGTTTCATGCTCCTCCTATTTTTCAGACCGTTTCATGCTCCTCATATTTTTGACACATTTTTAGGCTCTTCTTATTTTTCACAGCTTTTCAGGCTCTTCATGTTTTTCAACACCACTTCATGCTCCTCCTATTTTTCAGCCCGCTTCCTGCTCCTCATATATTTGACAACTTTTCAGGCTCTTCATGTTTTTCAACACCACTTCATGCTCCTCCTATTTTTCAGAGCGTTTCATGCTCCTCATATTTTTGACACCTTTTGAAACTCTTCATATTTTTCACACCCTTTCAGGCTCTTCATGTTTTTCAACACCGTTTCATGCTCCTCCTATTTTTCAGACCGTTTCATACTCCTAATATTTTTGACACCTTTTGAAGCTCTTCATATTTTTCACACCTTTTCAGGCTCTCATGTTTCTCAACACCGCTTCATGCTCCTCCTATTTTTCAGACCGTTTCATGCTCCTCATGTATTTCAAACCTTTTGAAGCTCTTCATATTTTTCACACCTTTTGAAGCTCTTCATATTTTTCACACGTTTTCTGGCTCTTCATGTTTTTCAACAGCGTTTCATGCTGCTCCTATTTTTCAGACCGTTTATTGCTCCTCATATTTTTGACACCTTTTGAAGCTCTTCATATTTTTCACACCTTTTCAGGCTGTTCATAGTTTTCAACACCACTTCATGCCCGTTCATTTTTTAGACCGTTTCATGCTCATCTCATTTTGAAACCCTTTGAAGCTCTTCATATATTTCACATCTTTCAGGCTGTTCATGTTTTTCAACACCGCTTCTTGCTCCTCCTATTTTTCAGACAGTTTCATGCTCCTCATATTTTTGACATGTTTTGAAGCTCTTCATATTTTTCACACCTTTTCAGGCTCTTCATGTTTTTCAACACCACTTCATGATCCCCCTATTTTTCAGACAATTTCATGCTCCTCATATTTTTGAGAACTTTTGAAGCTATTCATATTTTCCCACCTTTTCAGGTTCTTTATGTTTTTCAACACCGCTTCATGCTCCTCCTATTTTTCAGACCGTTTCATGTTCCTCCTATTTTTCTGAACATTTTTGCTCCTCATATTTTTTACACCTTTTGAAGCTCTTCATATTTTTCACACCTTTTCAGGCTCTTTATGTTTTTCAACACCGCTTCATGCTCCTCCTATTTTTCAGACCGTTTCTTGCTCCTTTATTTTTGACACCTTTTGAAGCTCTTCATATTTTTCACAGCTTTTCAGGCTCTTCATGTGTTTGGGCCCAGCTTCATGCTCTTCCTATTTTTCAGACTGTTTCATGCTCCTCTTGTATATCACACCTTTTGAAGCTCTTCATATTTTTCACACCTTTTAAGTCTCTTCATGTTTTTGAACACCGTTTCATGCTCCTCCTACTTTTCAGACCATTTAATCCTCCTCATGTATTTCACACGTTTTGAAACTATTCATATTTTTCACACCTTTTCAGGCTATTCATGATTTTGAACACAATTTCAAGCTCCTCCTATTTTGCAGATCGTTTCATTCTCCTCATATTTTTGACACCTTTGAAGCTCTTCATATGTTTCACACCTTTTCAGGTCTTTCATTTTTTTCAACACCACTTCATGCTCCTCCTATTTTTCAGAGCGTTTCATGCTCATCTCATTTTGACACCTTTTGAAGCCCTTCATATTTTTCACACCTTTTCAGGATCTTCATGTTTTTAAACACCGCTTCATGCTCCTCATATTTTTCAGACCGTTTCATGCTCCTCATATTTTTGACACCTTTTGAAGCTCTTCATATTTTTCACACCTTTTCAGGCTCTTCATGTTTTTCAAGACCGTTTCATGCTCCTCCTATTTTTCAGACCGTTTCATACTCCTAATATTTTTGACACCTTTTGAAGCTCTTCATATTTTTCACACCTTTTCAGGCTTTTCATATTTTTCAACACCGCTTTATGCTCCTCCTATTTTTCAGACCGTTTGGTGCTCCTCATGTATTTCACACCTTTTAAGCTCTTCATATTTTTCACACCTTTTCAGTCTCTTCATGTTTTTCCACAGAACTTCATGCATCTCATATTTTTCAGACCGTTTCATGCTCCTCATGTATTTCTCACCTTTTGAAGCTCTTCATATTTTTCACACCTTTTCAGGCTCTTCATGTTTTTGATCACCGTTTCATGCTCCTCCTATTTTCCAGACCATTTCTTGCTCCTCTTATTTTGACACCTTTTGAAGCTATTCATATTTTCCCACCTTTTCAGGCTCTTCATGTTTTTCAACACCACTTCATGCTCCTCCTATTTTTCAGACCGTTTCATGTTCCTCCTATTTTTCTGAACATTTTTGCTCCTCATATTTTTGACACCTTTTGAAGCTCTTCATATTTTTCACACCTTTTCAGGCTCTCATGTTTCTCAACACCGCTTCATGGTCCTCCTATTTTTCAGACCGTTTCATGCCCCTATGTATTTCACACCTTTTGAAGCTCTTCATATTTTTCACACCTTTTCAGGCTCTTCATGTTTTGGAACACCGTTTCATGGTCCGCCTATTTTTCAGACCGTTTCATGCTCCTAATATTTTTGACACCTATTGAATCTCTTCATATTTTTCACACCTCTTCAGGCTTTTCTTGTTTTGAACACCGCTTCATGCTCCTCCTATTTTTCAAACCTTTTGAATTTCTTCATATTTTTGACACCTTTTCAGGCACTTCATGTTTTTCAACACCGCTTCTTGCTCCTCCTATTTTTCAGACCGTTTCATGCTCCTCATATTTTTGACATGTTTTGAAGCTCTTCATATTTTTCACACTTCTTCAGGCTCTTCATGTTTTTCAACACCGTTTCATGTTCCTCCTATATTTCAGACAGTTTCATGCTCCTCATATTTTTGACACCTTTTGAAGCTCTTCATATTTTTCACAACTTTTCAGTCTCTTCATGTTTTGAACACCGTTTCATGCTTCTCCTATTTTTCAGACCATTTCATGCTCCTCATATTTTTCACACCTTTTGAAACTCTTCTTATTTTTCACACCTTTTCAGGCTCTTCATGTTTTTGAGCACCACTTCATGCTCCTCCTATTTTTCAAACCTTTTGAAGCTCTTCATATTTTTCACACCTTTTCAGGCTCTTCATGATTTTCAACACCGCTTCATGATCCCCCTATTTTTCAGACAATTTCATGCTCCTCATGTTTTTGAGACCATTTGAAGCTATTCATATTTTCCCACCTTTTCAGGCTGTTCATGTTTTTCAACACCACTTAATGCTCCTCCTATTTTTCAGACCGTTCCATGTTCCTCTTATTTTTCTGACCATTTTTGCTCCTCATATTTTTTACACCTTTTGAAGCTCTTCATATTTTTCACACCTTTTCAGGCTCTTCAAGTTTTTCAACACCGCTTCATGCTGCTCCTATTTTCCAGACCATTTCTTGCTCCTCTTATTTTGACACCTTTTGAAGCTCTTCATATTTTTCACAGCTTTTCAGGCTCTTCATGTGTTTGAGCCCAGCTTCATGCTCTTCCTATTTTTCAGACCGTTTCATGCTCCTCTTGTATTTCACACCATTTGAAGCTCTTCATATTTTTCACAGCTTTTCAGGCTTTTCATGTTTTTCAAGACCGCTTCATGCTCCTCTTATTTTTCAGACCGCTTCATGCTCCTCCTATTTTTCATGCCGTTTCAAGCTCTTCATATTTTTGACACCTTTTGAAGCTCTTCCTATTTTTCACATTTTTGAAGCTCTTCATAATTTTCTCACGTTTTCAGGCTCTTCATGTTTTTCAACACCGCTTCATGCTCCTCCAATTTTTCAGAACTTTTCATGCTCCTCATATTTTTCACATCTTTTGAAGCTCTTCATATTTTTCACAGGTTTCCAGGCTCTTCATGTTATTGAACAGCGCTTCATGCTAATCCTATTTTACAGACCGTTTCATTCTCCTCATGTATTTCACACCCTCTGAAGCTCTTCATATTTTTCACAACTTTTCAGGCTCTTCATGTTATTCAACACCGTTTCATGCTCCTCCTATTTTTCAGACCGTTTCATGCTCCTCATATTTTTGACACCTTTTGAAGCTATTCATATTTTTCACATCTTTTCAGGTTCTTCATGTTTTACAACAGCGCATCATTCTCCTCGTATTTTTCAGACTGTTTCATGCTCCTCATATTTTTGACACCTTTTGAAGCTCTTCATATTTTTTACACCTTTTCAGGCCCTTCATGTTTTTCAACACCATTTCATTCTCCTCCTATTATTCAGACCGTTTCATGCTCCTCCTATTTTTCAGACCATTTCATGCTCCTCATATTTTTGACACCTTTTGAAGCTCTTCATATTTTTCACACAATTTCAGGCTCTTCACGTGTTTGAACACCGCTTCATGTTCCTCCTATTTTTGAGACCGTTTCATGCTCCTCATATTTTTGACATGTTTTGAAGCTCTTCATATTTTTCACAACTTTTCAGGCTCTTCATATTTTTGAACACAGCTTCATCCTCCTCCTATTTTTCAGACCGTTTCATGCTCTTCATATTTTTGACCGTTTTTGAAGCTCTTCATATTTTTCACACCTTTTAATGCTCTTCATGTTTTTGAACACAGCTTCATGTTCCTCCTATTTTTCAGATCGTTTCATGCTCCTCATATTTTTGACCCCTTTTGAAGCTCTTCATTATTTCACACGTCTTCAGGCTCTTCATGTTTTTTTTTTTTATATTTATTTTATTTAACTTTATATTTTTTCATGTTTTTGAACACCGCTTCATGCTCCTCCTATTTTTCAGACCGTTTCATGCTCCTCATGTATTTCACACGTTTTGAAGCTCTTCATATTTTTCACACCTTTTCAGGCTCTTCATGTTTTTCAAACCGCTTCATGCTCGTCCTATTTTCCAGACCATTTCATGCTCCTCATATTTTTGAAACATTTTGAAGCTCTTCATATATTTCACACTTTTTCAGGCTCTTCATATTTTTTAACAACACATCATGTTCCTCCTATTTTTCACACCATTTCTTGCTTCTCATAATTTTGACATCTTTTGAAGCTCTACATATTTTTCACATCTTTTCATGCTCTTCCTCTTTTTAAAAAGCGCTTCATGCTCCTCCTATTTTTCAGACGTTTCATGCTCCTCATATTTTTGACACCTTTTGAAGCTCTTCATATTTTTCACACCTTTTGAAGCTCTTCATATTTTTTATACGTTTTCAGTCTCTTCATGTTTTTCAATGCCACTTCATGCTCCTCCTATTTTTCAGACCGTTTCATGCTCCTCATATTTTTGACACATTTTGAAGCTCTTCATATTTTTCACACCTTTTCAGGCTCTTCATGTTTTTGAACACCGCTTCATGCTCCTCCTATTTTTCAGACCGTTTCATGCTCCTCAGATTTTTGACACCTTTTGAGGCTCTTCATGTTTTTGAACACCGCTTCATGCTCCTCCTATTTCTCAGACCGTTTCATGCTCCTCATATATTTGACACCTTTTGAAGCTTTTCATATTTTTCACACCTTTTCAGGCTCTTCATTTTTTTCAACACCATTTCATGCTCCTCCTATATTTCACACCGTTACATGCTCATCTAATTTTTGACACCTTTTGAAGCTCTTCATATTTTTCACACCTTTTGAAGCTCTTCATATTTTTCACACGTTTTCTGGCTCTTAAGGTTTTTCAACACCGCTTCATGCTGATTCTATTTTTCAGACCGTTTCATGCTCCTCATATTTTTGACACGTTTTGAATCTCTTCATATTTTTCACACTTTTTCAGGCTCTTCATGTTTTTGAACACCGTTTCATGCTCCTCCTATTTTTCAGACCGTTTCATGCTCCTCATATATTTGACACATTTTTAAGCTCTTCATATTTTTCACACCTTTTCAGGCTCTTCATGTTTTTCAACACCACTTCATGCTCCTCCTATTTTTCAGACGGCTTCATGCTCCACAATATTTGACAACTTTTCAGGCTCTTCATGTTTTTCAACACCACTTCATGCTCCTCCTATTTTCAGACCATTTAATCCTCCTCATGTATTTCACACGTTTTGAAACTATTCATATTTTTCACACCTTTTCAGGCTATTCATGATTTTGAACACAATTTCAAGCTCCTCTTATTTTGCAGATCGTTTCATTCTCCTCATATTTTTGACACCTTTGAAGCTCTTCATATGTTTCACACCTTTTCAGGCCTTTCATTTTTTTCAACACCACTTCATGCTCCTCCTATTTTTCAGAGCGTTTCATGCTCATCTCATTTTGACACCTTTTGAAGCCCTTCATATTTTTCACACCTTTTCAGGATCTTCATGTTTTTAAACACCGCTTCATGCTCCTCATATTTTTCAGACCGTTTCATGCTCCTCATATTTTTGACACCTTTTGAAGCTCTTCATATTTTTCACACCTTTTCAGGCTCTTCATGTTTTTCAAAACCGTTTCATGCTCCTCCTATTTTTCAGACCGTTTCATACTCCTAATATTTTTGACACCTTTTGAAGCTCTTCATATTTTTCACACCTTTTCAGGCTTTTCATATTTTTCAACACCGCTTCATGCTCCTCCTATTTTTCAGACCGTTTGGTGCTCCTCATGTATTTCACACCTTTTGAAGCTCTTCATATTTTTCACACCTTTTCAGTCTCTTCATGTTTTTCCACAGAACTTCATGCATCTCATATTTTTCAGACCGTTTCATGCTCCTCATGTATTTCTCACCTTTTGAAGCTCTTCATATTTTTCACACCTTTTCAGGCTCTTCATGTTTTTGATCACCGTTTCATGCTCCTCCTATTTTTCAGACCGTTTCATGCTCCTCATATTTTTGACACCTTTTGAAGCTCTTCATATCTTTCAAATCTTTTCAGTTTCTTCATGTTTTTGAACACCGCTTCATGATCCTCCTATTTTTCAGACCGTTTCATACTTTTCATATTTTTGACACATTTTGAAGCTCTTCATATTTTTCACACCTTTTGAAGTTCTTCATATTTTTCACACGTTTTCAGGCTCTTCAAGTTCCTTAACACCGCTTCATGCTCCTCCTATTTTTCAGACCGTTTAATCCTCCTCATGTATTTCACACCTTTTGACGCTCTTCATATTTTTCACACCTTTTCAGGCTCTTCATGTTTTTGAACACCATTTCATGGTCCTCCTATTTTGGAAACCGTTTCATTCTCCTCATATTTTGGACAGCTTTTGAAGCTCTTCATATATTTCACACATTTTCATGCTTTTCATTTTTTTCAACACCACTCCATGCTCCTCCTATTTTTCAGACCGTTTCATGCTCATCTCATTTTGACACCTTTTGAAGCTCTTCATATTTTTCACTTCTTTTGAAGCTTTTCATATTTTTCACACCTTTTCAGGCTCTTCATGATTTTCAACACCGCTTCATGCTCCTCATATATTTCAGACCGTTTCATGCACATCTCATTTTTGACACCTTTTGAAGCTCTTCATATTTTTCACAACTTTTGAAGCTCTTAATATTTTTCATATTTTTGAAGCTGTTCATATTTTCACACGTTTGCAGACTCTTCACGTTTTTCAACACCGCTTCATGTTTCTCCTATTCTTCAGACCGTTTCATGCTCCTCACATATTTGACACCTTTTGAAGCTTTTCATATTTTTCACACATTTTCAGGCTCTTTATGTTTTTGACACCGCTTCATGCTCCTCCTATTTTTCAGACCGTTTCATGCTCCTCAGATTTTTGACACCTTTTGAGGCTCTTCATGTTTTTGAATACCGCTTCATGCTCCTCCTATTTTTCAGACCTTTTCATTCTCCTCATATATTTGACACCTTTTGAAGCTTTTCATATTTTTCACACCTTTTCAGGCTCTTCATTTTTTTCAACACCATTTCATGCTCCTCCTATTTTTCTCACCGTTTCATGCTCATCTAATTTTTGACACCTTTTGAAGCTCCTCATATTTTTCACAATTTTGAAGCTCTTCATATTTTTGACACCTTTTCAGGCACTTCATGTTTTTCAACATCGTTTCATGCTCCTCCTATTTTTCAGACCGTTTCAAGCTCCTCATATTTTTCACACCTTTTGAACCTCTTCATATTTTTGACACCTTTTCAGGCACGTCATGTTTTTCAACACCGCTTCTTGCTCCTCCTATTTTTCAGACCGTTTCATGTTCCTCCTATTTTTCTGACCATTTCTTGCTCCTCATATTTTTTACACCTTTTGAAGCTCTTCATATTTTTCACACCTTTTCAGGCTCTTCATGTTTTTCAACACCGCTTCATGCTCCTCCTATTTTTCAGACCGTTTCATGCTCCTCTTATTTTTGACACCTTTTGAAGCTCTTCATATTTTTCACAGCTTTTCAGGCTCTTCATGTGTTTGAGCCCAGCTTCATGCTCTTCCTATTTTTCAGACTGTTTCATGCTCCTCATGTATTTCACACCCTTTGAAGCTCTTCATATTTTTCACACCTTTTCAGGCTCTTCATGTTTTTGAACACCTTTTCATGCTCCTCCTATTTTTCAGACTGTTTCATGCTCCTCATATTTTTAACACTTTTTGAAGCTCTTCATATATTTCACACGTTTTCAGGCTGTTCATGTTTTTCAACACCACTTCATGTTCTTCCTATTTATCAGACAGTTTCATGGTCATCTCATGTCTGACACCTTTTGAAGTTCTTCATATTTTTCACACCTTTTGAAACTCCTCATATTTTTCACACCTTTTCAGGGTCTTCATGTTTTTCAACACCACTTCATGCTCCTCCTATTTTTCAGACCGTTTCATGCTCCTCATATTTTTGACACGTTTTGAGGCTCTTCATATTTATCACACCTTTTCAGGTTCTCCATGTTTTGGAACATGGTTTCATGCTGCTCCTATTTTTCAGACCATTTCATGCTCCTCATATTTTTGACACGTTTTGAGGCTCTTCATATTTTACACACGTTTTCAGGTTCTCCATGTTTTTGAACACTGCTTCATGCTCCTCCTATTTTTCAGACCGTTTCATGCTCCTCATATTTTTGACACCTTTTGAACCTCTTCATATTTTTCACATCTTTTCAGGCTCTTGATGTTTTTCAAAACCGCTTCATGATCCTCCTATTTTTCAGACCGTTTCATGCTCCACATATTTTGACACCTCTTGAAGCTCTTCATATTTTCACACCTTTTCAGGCTCTTCATGTTTTTCAACACCGCTTCATGCTCCTCCTGTCTTTCAGACCTTTCATGCTCCTCATATTTTTCACAGCTTTTCAGGCTCTTCATGTTTTTAAACACTGCTTCATGCTCCTCCTATTTTTCAGACCTTTTCCTGCTCCTCATATTTTTCAAATCTTTTGAAGCTCTTCATATTTTTCACACCTTTTGAAGCTCTTCATATTTTTGAAATTTTTGAAGCTCTTCATATTTTTCACACATTTTCAGGCTTTTCATGTTTTTTCACGCCGCTTCATGCTCCTCCTGTTTTTCAGACCGTTCATGCTCCTCATATTTTTGACATCTTTTGAAGCTCTTCATATTTTTCACACCTTTTCAGGCTCTTCATGTTTTTCAACACCATTTCATGCTCCTCCGATTTTTCAGACCGTTTCATGCTCCTCCTATTTTTCAGACCGTTTCATGCTCCTCATATTTTTGACACCTTTTGAAGCTCTTCATATTTTTCAAACCTTTTCAGGCTCTACATGTTTTTGGGCACCGCTTCATGCTCCTCCTATTTTTCAGACAGTTTCATGCTCCTCCTATTTTTGAGACCGTTTCAGGCTCCTCATATTTTGACACGTTTTGAGGCTCTTCATATTTTTCACACCTTTTAAGGCTCTTCATGTTTCTCAACACAACTTCATGCTCCTCCTATTTTTCAGACCCTTTCATGCTAATCTAATTTTTGACACCCTTTGAAGCTCTTCATATGTTTCACACCTTTTGAAGCTCTTCATATTTTTCACAACTTTTCAGGCTCTTCACGTTATTGAACACCGCTTCATGCTCCTCCTATTTTTCAGACCTTTTCATGCTCCTCATATTTTTGAAACCGTTTGAAGCTCTTCATATTTTTCACACCTTTTGAAACTCTTCATGTTTTCAACACCGCTTCATGCTCCTCTTATTTTTCAGACCGTTCATGCCCCTCATATTTTTGAAACATTTTGAAGCTCTTCATATTTTTCTCACCTTTTCAGGCTCTTCATGTTTTTCAACGCCGCTTCATGCTCCTCCTGTCTTTCAGACCTTTCATGCTCCTCATATTTTTCACAGCTTTTCAGGCTCTTCATGTTTTTAAACACTGCTTCATGCTCCTCCTATTTTTCAGACCTTTTCCTGCTCCTCATATTTTTCAAATCTTTTGAAGCTCTTCATATTTTTTACAACTTTCCAGGATATTCATGTTTTTGAACACCGCTTCATGCTCCTCCTATTTTACAGACCGTTTCATTCTCCTCATGTATTTCACACCTTTGAAGCTCTTCCTTTTTTTCACAACTTTTCAGGCTCTTCATGTTTTTCAACAGCGTTTCATACTCTTCATATTTTTCAGACTGTTTCATGCTCCTCATATTTTTGACACCTTTTGAAGCTCTTCATATTTTTCACACCTTTTCAGGCGCTTCATGTTTTACAACATTGCATCATGCTCCTTCTATTTTTCAGACTGTGTCATGCTCCTCATATTTTTGACACCTTTTGAAGATCTTCATATTTTTCACAACTTTTGAAGCTCTTCATAGTTTTCACCTTTTTGAAGCTCTTCATATTTTTCTCTCATTTTCACGCTCTTCATGATTTTCAGCACCGCTTCATGGTCCTCCTATTTTTCAGGCCGTTTAATGCTCATCTCATTTTTGACACCTTTTGAAGCTGTTCATATTTTTCACACCTTTTGAAGCTCTTCATATTTTTGACATTTTTGAAGCTCTTCATATTCTTCACAACTTTTCAGGCTCTTCACGTTATTGAACACCGCTTCATGCTCCTCCTATTTTTCAGACCTTTTCATGCTCCTCATATTTTTGACACCTTTTGTAGCTCTTCATATTTTTCACACCTTTTGAGGCTCTTCATGATTTTCAACACCGTTTCATATTCCTCCTATTTATCAGACCATTTCATGCTCCTCCTATTTTTCAGACCTTTTCATGCTCATCTCCTTTTTGACACCTTTGAAGCTCTTCATATTTTTCACACGTTTAGAAGCTCTTCATATTTTTCACACGTTTTCAGGCTCTTCATGTTTTTCAACACCGTTTCATGCTGCTTCTCTTTTTCAGACCGTTTCATGCTCTTCATATTTTTCACACCTTTTCAGACTCTTCAAGTTTTTGAACACAGCTTCATGCTCCTCCTATTTTTCATACCTTTTCATGCTCCTCATATTTTTGACACCTTTTGAAGCTCTTCATATTTTTCACATCTTTTGAAGCTCTTTATACTTTTCACACATTTTCAGGCTCTTCATGTTTTTCAACACCCCTTCTTGCTCCGCCTATTTTTCAGACCGTTTCATGCTCCTCATATTTCTGACACCTTTTGAAGCTCTTCATATTTCTCACACCTTTTCAGGTTCTTCATGTTTTTCAACACCGTTTCATGCTCCTTCTATTTTTCTGACCGTTTCATGCTCCTAATATTTTTGACACGTTTTGAAGCTCTTCATATTTTCACAATTTTCAGTCTCTTCATGTATTTGAACACAGCTTCATACTCCTCCTATTTTTCAGACCGTTTCATGCTCATCTCATTTTGACACCTTTTGAAGCTCTTCATATATTTCACACCTTTTCAGGCTCTTCATGTTTTTGAACACAGCTTCATGCTCCTCCTATTTTTCAGACGGTTTCATGCTCCTCAAATTTTTGACACCTTTTGAAGCTCTTCATATTTCTAACACCTTTTCAGGCTCTTCATGTTTTTCAACACGACTTCATGCTCTTCGTATTTTTCAAACCGTTTCATGCCCCTGATAACTTTGACACCTTTTGAAGCTCTTCATATTTTTTACACCTTTTCAAGCTCTTCATACTTTTGAACACCGCTTCATGCTCGTCCTGTTTTTCATACCGTTTCATGTTCCTCATATTTTTGACACCTTTTGAAGCTCTTCATATTTTTCACACCTTTTCAAGCTCTTCATACTTTTAAACACCGCTTCATGCTCCTCCTATTTTTCAGACCGTTTCATACTCCTCATGTATTTCACACCTTTTGAAGCTCTTCATATTTTTCACACCTTTTCATGCTTTTCATGTTTCTGAACACCGCTTCATGCTCCTCCTATTTTTCAGACCGTTTCATGCTTCTCATATTTTTCACACCTTTTGAAGCTCTTCATATTTTTCACACCTATTCAGGCTCTTCATGTTTTTGAACACCGCTTCATGCTCCTCCTAATTTTCAGACCGTTTCATGCTCCTCATATTTTTGAAACCTTTTGAAGCTCTTCATATTTTTCACACCTTTTCAGGCTCTTCATGTATTTGAACAACGCTTCATGCTCCTGATATTTTTCAGGCCGTTTCATACTCCTCATATATTTGACACGTTTTGAGGCTCTTCATATTTTTCACACCTTTCCAGGCTCTTCACGAATTTGAACACAGTTTCATGATCCTCCTGTTTTTCAGAACGTTTCATGCTCCTCATATTTTGACACCTTTTAAAGCTATTCATATTTTTCACACCGTTTCAGGCTCTTCATGTTTTTGAAAACCGCTTCATGCTCCTCCTATTTTTCAGATCGTTTCATGCTCCTCATATTTTTGACACCTTTTGATGCTCTTCATATTTTTCACACCTTTTGAAGCTCTTCATATATTTCACACCTTTTCAGGCTCTTCATGTTTTCAACACCACTTCATGCTCCTCCTATTTTTCAGACCCTTTCATGTTAATCTAATTTTGATACCTTATGAACCTCTTCATATTTTTCACACCTTTTCATGCGCTTCATATTTTTGAACACCGGTTCATGCTCCTCCTATTTTTCAAACCGTTTCATGCTCCTTCTATTTTTTACACCTTTTGAAGCTCTTCATATTTTCACACCTTTTCAGGCTCTTCATGTTTTTCAACACCACTTCATGCTCCCCCTATTTTTAGACCTTTTCATGCTCCTCATATTTTTGAAACCTTTTGAAGCTCTTCATATTTTTCACACCTTTTCTGGCTTTTCATTTTTTTCAACACCACTTCATGCTCCTTCTATTTTTCAGACCGTTTCATGCTCATCTCATTTTGACACCTTTTGAAGCTCTTCATATTTTTCATATTTTTGAAGCTCTTCATATTTTCACACGTTTTCAGACTCTTCATGTTTTTCAACACCGCTTCATGCTTATCCTATATTTCAGACCATATCATGCTGCTCATATTTTTCACACCTTTTGAAGCTCTTCATATTTTTCACACCTTTTCAGGCTCTTCTTGTTTTTGAACACCACTTCATGCTCCTTTTATTTTTCAGAGAGTTTCATGCTCCTCATATATTTCCCACCTTTTGAAGCTCTTCATATTTTTCACATCTTTTCAGGCTCTTCATGTTTCTCCACAACACTTCATGCTTCTCCATTTTTTCAGCTCTTTCATGCTCCTCATGTATTTTACACCTTTTGAAGCTGTTCATATTTTTCACACCTTTTGAAGCTCTTCATATTTTTCACACCTTTTCAGGCACTTCATGTTTTTGAACACCGCTTCATCCTCCTTCTATTTTTAAGAGGGTTTCATTCTCGTCATATTTTTGACACATTTTGAAGCTCTTCATATTTTTCACACCTTTTCAGGCTCTTCATGTTTTTGAACACCGCTTCATGCTCGTCCTGTTTTTCAGACCGTTTCATGCTCCTCATATTTTTGACACCTTTTGAAGCTCTTCATATTTTTCACACCTTTTCATGCTTTTCATGTTACTGAACACCGCTTCATGCTCCTCCTATTTTTCAGACCGTTTCATGCTTCTCATATTTTTCACACCTTTTGAAGCTCTTCATATTTTTCACACCTTTTCATGCTTTTCATGTTACTGAACACCACTTCATGCTCCTCCTATTTTTCAGACCGTTTCATGCTCATCTCTTTTGACACCTTTTGAAGCTCTTCATATTTTTCACACCTTTTGAGCTCTTCATATTTCATATATTTTTGAAGCTCTTCATATTTTCACACGTTTTCAGACTCTTCTTGTTTTTCAACACCGCTTCATGCTCCTCCTATTTTTCACACCGTTTCATGCTCCTCATATTTTTGACACCTTTTGAAGTTCTTCATGTTTTTCTCACCTTTTCAGGCTCTTCAGGTTTTTGAACACTGCTTCATGCTCCTTCTATTTTTCAGACCGTTTCATGCTCCTCATGTATTTCACACCTTTTGAAGCTCTTCATATTTTTCCCCTCTTTTCAGGCTCTTTATGTTTTTGAACACCGCTTCATGCTCCTCCTATTTTTCAGACCGTTTCATGATCCTCATATTTTTGACACCTTTTGAAGCTCTTCATTTTTCTCACACCTTTTCAGGCTCTTCATGTTTTTCAACACCGGTTCATGCTCCTCTTAATTTTCAGAACGTTTCATGCTCCTAATATTTTTTACACCTTTTGAAGCTCTTCATATTTTTCACACCTTTGCAGTCTCTTCATTTTTTTGACACTGCTTCATGCTCCACCTATTTTTCAGACCGTTTCATGCTCATCTCATTTTTGACAACTTTTGAAGCTCTTCATATTTTTCACACCTTTTGAAGCTCTTCATATTTTTCACACCTTTTCAGGCACTTCATGTTTTTGAAACCCGCTTCATCCTCCTTCTATTTTTAAGAGGGTTTAATGCTCGTCATATTTTTGACACATTTTGAAGCTCTTCATATTTTTTACACCTTTTCAAGCTCTTCATACTTTTGAACACCGCTTCATGCTCGTCCTGTTTTTCATACCGTTTCATGCTCCTCATATTTTTGACACCTTTTGAAGCTCTTCATATTTTTCACACCTTTTCAAGCTCTTCATACTTTTGAACAACGCTTCATGCTCCTCCTATTTTTCAGACCGTTTCATACTCCTCATGTATTTCACACCTTTTGAAGCTCTTCATATTTTTCACACCTTTTCATGCTTTTCATGTTTCTGAACACCGCTTCATGCTCCTCCTATTTTTCAGACCGTTTCATGCTTCTCATATTTTTCACACCTTTTGAAGCTCTTCATATTTTTCACACCTATTCAGGCTCTTCATGTTTTTGAACACCGCTTCATGCTCCTCCTAATTTTCAGACCGTTTCATGCTCCTCATATTTTTGAAACCTTTTGAAGCTCTTCATATTTTTCACACCTTTTCAGGCTCTTCATGTATTTGAACAACGCTTCATGCTCCTGATATTTTTCAGGCCGTTTCATACTCCTCATATATTTGACACGTTTTGAGGCTCTTCATATTTTTCACACCTTTCCAGGCTCTTCACGAATTTGAACACAGTTTCATGATCCTCCTGTTTTTCAGAACGTTTCATGCTCCTCATATTTTGACACCTTTTAAAGCTATTCATATTTTTCACACCGTTTCAGGCTCTTCATGTTTTTGAAAACCGCTTCATGCTCCTCCTATTTTTCAGATCGTTTCATGCTCCTCATATTTTTGACACCTTTTGATGCGCTTCATATTTTTCACACCTTTTGAAGCTCTTCATATATTTCACACCTTTTCAGGCTCTTCATGTTTTCAACACCACTTCATGCTCCTCCTATTTTTCAGACCCTTTCATGCTAATTTAATTTTGATACCTTATGAACCTCTTCATATTTTTCACACCTTTTCATGCGCTTCATATTTTTGAACACCGGTTCATGCTCCTCCTATTTTTCAAACCGTTTCATGCTCCTTCTATTTTTTACACCTTTTGAAGCTCTTCAAATATTTCACAACTTTTCAGGCTCTTTATGTTTTTCAACACCACTTCATGCTCCTCCTATTTTTCAGACCCTTTCATGCTAATCTAATTTTTGACACTTTTTGAAGCTCTTCATTTTTTTCACATCTTTTCAGTCTCTGCATGTTTTTGAACACCGCGTCATGCTCCTCCTATTTTTCAGACCGTTTCATGCTCCTCATGTATTTCACACCTTTTGAAGCTCTTCATATTTTGCACACCTTTTCAGGCTCTTCATGTTTTTCAAAACCACTTCACGCTCCTCCTGTTTTTCAGACCGTTTCATGCTCATCTCATTTTTGACACATTTTGAAGCTCTTCATATATTTCACACCTTTTGAAGCTCTTCATATTTTTTACATGTTTTCAGTCTCTGCATGTTTTTGAACACCGCATCATGCTCCTCCTATTTTCAGAATGTTTCATGCTCCTGATGTATTTCACACCTTATGAAGCTCTTCATATTTTTCACACCTTTTCAGGCTCTTCATGTTTTTGAACACCGCTTCATGCTCTTCCTATTTTTCAGACCGTTTAATTCTCCTCATGTATTTCGCACCTTTTGAAGCTCTTAATATTTTTCATACCTTTTGAAGCTCTTCACATTTTTCACACCTTTTCAGGCTCATCATGTTTTTGAACACCGTTTCATGCTCCTCCTATTTTTCAGACCGTTTCATGCTCCTCATATGTTTGACACCTTTTGAAGCTCTTCATATTTTTCACAATTTTGAACCTCTTCATATATTTCACAACTTTTCAGGCTCTTCATGTTCCTATTTTTCAGACCTTTTCATGCTCATCTAATTTTTGACACCTTTTGAAGCTCTTCATATTTTTCACACCTTTTGAAGCTCTTCATATTTTTCACACCTTTTCAGGCTCTTCATGTTTTTAAACACAGCTTCATGATCCTGCTATTTTTCAGAACGTTCTTATTCTTTATATTTTTGACACGTTTTGAGGATCTTCATATTTTTCACACCTTTTCAGGCTCGTCATGTTTTTGAATACCGCTTCATGCTCCTGCTATTTTTCAGAACGTTACATACTCCTCATAATTTTGACACGTTTTGAGGCTCTTCATGTTTTTCACACCTTTTCAGGCTCTTCACGAATTTGAACATCGTTTCATGATCCTCCTACTTTTCAAAACGTTTCATGCTCCTCATATTTTGACACCTTTTAAAGCTATTCATATTTTTCACACCTTTTCAGGCTCTTCATGTTTTTGAACACCGCTTCATGCTCCTCCTATTTTTCAGATAGTTTCATGCTCCTCATATTTTTGACACCTTTTGATGCTCTTCATATTTTTCACAACTTTTGAAGCTCTTCATATATTTCACACCTTTTCAGGCTCTTCATGTTTTCAACACCACTTCATGCTCCTCCTATTTTTCAGCCCCTTTCATGCTAAACTAATTTTGACACCTTATGAACCTCTTCATATTTTTCACACCTTTTCATGCGCTTCATTTTTTTGAACACCGGTTCATGCTCCTCTTATTTTTCAGAACGTTTCATACTCCTAATATTTTTTACACCTTTTGAAGCTCTTCATATTTTTCACACCTTTTGAAGCTCTTCATATTTTTCACACCTTTTGAAGCTCTTCATATTTTTCACACCTTTTGATGCTCTTCATATTTTTCACACCTTTTGAAGCTCTTCATATTTTTCACACCTTTTGATGCTCTTCATATTTTTCACACCTTTTGAAGCTCTTCACATTTTTCACGCCTTTTGAAGCTCTTCATATTTTTCACACCTTTTGAAGCTCTTCACATTTTTCACATTTTTGAAGCTCTTCATATTTTTCACACCTTTTGAAGCTCTTCATATTTTTCACACCTTTTGAAGCTCTTCATATTTTTCACACCTTTTGAAGCTCTTCATATTTTTCACATTTTTGAAGCTCTTCATATTTTTCACACCTTTTCAGGCTCTTCATGTTTTTAAACACAGCTTCATGCTCCTGCTATGTTTCAGAACGTTTCTTATTCCTCATATATTTGACACGTTTTGAGGATCTTCATATTTTTCACACTTTTTCAGGCTCTTCATGTTTTTCCACACCACATCATGCTCCTCCTATTTTTCAGACCGTATCATGCTCCTCATGTTTTTGACACCTTTTGAAGCTCTATGTATTTCTCACTCCTTTTCAGGCTCTTCATGTTTTTGAGCACCACTTCATGTTCCTCCTATTTTTCAGACCGTTTCATGCTCCTCATGTATTTCACACCTTTTGAAGCTCTTCATATTTTTCACACCTTTTCATGCTTTTTATGTTTCTGAACACCGCTTCATGCTCCTCCTATTTTTCAGACCGTTTCATGCTTCTCATATTTTTCACAGTTTTTGAAGCTCTTCATATTTTTCATACCTTTTCAGGCTCTTCATGTTTTTGAACACCGCTTCTTGCTCCTCATATTTTTCAGAACGTTTCATGCTCCTCATATTTTTGACACCTTTTGAAGCTCTTCATATTTTTGACACCTTTTGAAGCTCTTCATATTTTTCACACCTTTTGAAGCTCTTCATATTTTTCACACCTTTTCATGCTTTTCATGTTTTTCACACCTTTTGAAGCTCTTCACATTTATCACACATTTTGAAGCTCTTCATATTTTTCACACCTTTTGAAGCTCTTCACATTTTTCACATTTTTGAAGCTCTTCATATTTTTCACACCTTTTGAAGCTCTTCATATTTTTCACACCTTTTGAAGCTCTTCATATTTTTCACACCTTTTGAAGCTCTTCATATTTTTCAAATTTTTGAAGGTCTTCATATTTTTCACACCTTTTCAGGCTCTTCATGTTTTTGAACAACACTTCATGCTCCTGCTATTTTTCAGGCCGTTTCATACTCCTCATATTTTTGACACGTTTTGAGGCCCTTCATATTTTTCACACCTTTTCAGGCTCTTCAAGAATTTGAACACCGTTTCATGATCCTCCTGTTTTTCAGAACGTTTCATGCTCCTCATATTTTTGACACCTTTTAAAGCTATTCATATTTTTCACACCTTTTCAGGCTCTTCCTGATTTTGAACACCGCTTCATGCTCCTCCTATTTTTCAGATCGTTTCATGCACGTAATATTTTTGACACCCTTTGATGCTCTTCATATAATTCACACCTTTTGAAGCTCTTCATATATTTCACACCTTTTCAGGTTCTTCATGTTTTCAACACCACTTCATGCTCCTCCTATTTTTCAGACCCTTTCATGCTAATCTAATTTTGATACCTTATGAACCTCCTCATATTTTTCACACCTTTTCATGCGCTTCATATTTTTGAACACTGGTTCATGCTCCTCCTGTTTTTCAAACCGTTTCATGCTCCTCCTATTTTTTAAACCTTTTGAAGCTCTTCATATTTTTCACACCTTTTGAAGCACTTCATATTTTTCACACGTTTTCAGGCTCTTCATGTTTTTGAACACCGCTTCATCCTCCTTCTATTTTTAAGAGTGTTTCATGCTCGTCATAATTTTGACACATTTTGAAGATCTTCATATTTTTCACACCTTTTCATGCTCTTCATGTTTTTGAACACCGTTTCATTCTCGTCCTATTTTTCAGACCATTTCATGCTCCTCATATTTTTGAACACCGCTTCATGCTCCTCCTATTTTTAAACCTTTTGAAGCTCTTCATATTTTCACACCTTTTGAAGCACTTCATATTTTTCACACCTTTTCAGGCTCTTCATGTTTTTGAACACCGCTTCATCCTCCTTCTATTTTTAAGAGTGTTTCATGCTCGTCATATTTTTGACACCTTTTTAAGCTCTTCATATTTTTCACACCTTTTCAGGCTCCTCATATTTTTGAACACCGCTTCATGCTCCTCCTATTTTTCAGACCGTTACATACTCCTCATATATTTGATACCTTTTGAAGCTCTTCATATTTTTCACACTTTTTCAGGCTCCTCATATTTTTGAACACTGCTTCATGCTCCTCCTATTTTTCAGACCGTTTCATACTCCTCATATATTTGACACGTTTTGAAGCTCTTCATATTTTTCACACCTTTTGAAGCTCTTCATATTTTTCACATTATTGAAGCTCTTCATATTTTTCACACCTTTTCAGACTCTTCATGTTTTTAAACACAGCTTCATGCTCCTGCTATTTTTCAGACCGTTTCTTATTCCTCATATTTTTGACACGTTTTGAGGATCTTCATATTTTTCACACTTTTTCAGGCTCTTCATGTTTTTCAACACCACATCATGCTCCTCCTATTTTTCAGACCGTATCATGCTCCTCATATTTTTGACACCTTTTGAAGCTCTATATATTTCTCCCACCTTTTCAGGCTCTTCATGTTTTTGAGCACCACTTCATGCTCCTCCTATTTTTCAGACCGTTTCATGCTCCTCATGTATTTCACACCTTTTGAAGCTCTTCATATTTTTCACACCTTTTCATGCTTCTCATGTTTCTGAACACCGCTTCATGCTCCTCCTATTTTTCAGACCGTTTCATGCTTCTCATATTTTTCACAGTTTTTGAAGCTCTTCATATTTTTCACACCGTTTGAAGCTCTTCATATTTTTCATATTTTTGAAGCACTTCATATTTCACACGTTTTCAGGCTCTTCATGTTTTTCAACACTGATTCATGCTCCTGCTATTTTCCAGACCGTTTCATACTCCTCATATTTTTGACACGTATTGAGGCTCTTCATATATTTCACACCTTTTCAGGCTCTTCATTTTTTTAAACACCACTTCATGCTCCTCCTATTTTTCAGACCCTTTCTTGGTAATCTAATTTTTAACACCTTTTGAAGCTCTTCATATTTTGACACCTTTTGAAGCTCTTCATACTTTTCACACCTTTTCAGTCTCTTCATGTTTTTCAACACCACTTCATGCTCCTCCTATTTTTCAGTCCGTTTCATGCACATCTCATTTTTGACACCTTTTGAAGCTCTTCATATATTTCACACCTTTTCAGGCTCTTCATTTTTTTCAAGACCGCTTCATGCTCCTCCTATTTTTCAGACCGTTTCATGCTCATCTCATTTTTGAAGCCTTTTGAAGCTCTTCATATTTTTCACACTTTTTCAGGCTCTTCATGTTTTGAACACCGTTTCATGCTCCTTCTATTTTTCAGACCGTTTCATGCTCCTCATGTTTTTGACTGCTTTTGAAGCTCTTAATATTTTTCACACCTTTTGAAGCTCTTCACATTTTTCACACCATTTCAGGCTCTTCATGATTTTCAACACCACTTCATGCTCCTCCTATATTTCAGTCCGTTTCATGCACATCTCATTTTTGACACCTTTTGAAGCTCTTCATATTTTTCACACCTTTGAAGCTCTTCATATTATTCACATTTTTGAAGCTCTTCATATTTTTCACACGTTTTCAGACTCTTCATGTTTTTCAACACCGCTTCATTCTCCTGCTATTTTTCAGACCGTTTCATACTCCTCAAATTTTGACACCTTTTGAAGCTCTTCATATTTTTCACACCTTTTCAGGCTCTTCATGTTTTTGAACACAACTTCATCCTCCTCCTATTTTTCAGACCCTTTCATGCTAATCTAATTTTTGACACCTTTTGAAGCTCTTCATATTTTTCACACCTTTTGAAGCTCTTCATATTTTTCACACCTTTTCAGTCTCTTCATGTTTTTCAACACCACTTCATGCTCCTCCTATTTTTCAGTCCGTTTCATGCACATCTCATTTTTGACACCTGTTGAAGCTCTTCTTATTTTTCACACCGTTTCAGGCTCTTCATGTTTTGGATCACCGCTTCATGGTCCTCCTATTTTTCAGATCGTTTCATGCTCCTCATGTATTTTACACCTTTTGAAACTCTTCATAATTTTCACACCTTTTCAGGCTCTTCATGTTTTTGAACACCTGTTCATTCTCCTCCTATATTTCAGACTGTTTCATGCTCCTCATGTATTTCACACCTTTTGAAGCTCTTCATATTTTCACACCTTTTCAGGCTCTTCATGTTTTTCAAAACCACTTCATGCTCCTCCTATTTTTCAGACGGTTTCTTTCTCATCATGTTTTTGACACCTTTTGAAGCTCTTCATATTTTTCACACCTTTTCAGGCTCTTCATGATTTTCAACACCGCTTCATGCTCCTCCTATTTTTCAGACCGTTTCATGCTCATCTCATTTTTGACACATTTTGAAGCTCTTCATATTTTTCACACCGTTTGAAGCTCTTCATATTTTTCATATTTTTGAAGCACTTCATATCACACGTTTTCAGGCTCTTCATGTTTTTCAACACTGATTCATGCTCCTGCTATTTTCCAGACCGTTTCATACTCCTCATATTTTTGACACGTATTGAGGCTCTTCATATTTTTCACACCTTTTCAAGCTCTTCATGTTTTTGAACAACGTTTCATGATCCTCCTATTTTTCAGAACGTTTCATGCTCCTCATATTTTTGACACTTATTGAAGCTCTTCATATTTTTCACACCTTTTGAAGCTCTTCATATTTTTCACACCTTTTGAAGCTCTTCATATTTTCCACACCTTTTCAGGCTCTTCATGTTTTTGAACACCGCTTCATGTGCCTCCTATTTTTCAGACCCTTTCATGCTAATCTAATTTTGATACCTTATGAACCTCCTCATATTTTTCACACCTTTTCATGCACTTCATGTTTTTGAACACCGGTTCATGCTCCTCCTGTTTTTCAAACCGTTTCATGCTCCTCCTATTTTTTAAAACTTTTGAAGCTCTTCATATTTTTCACACCTTTTGAAGCACTTCATATTTTTCACACCTTTTCAGGCTCTTCATGTTTTTGAACACCGCTTCATCCTCCTTCTATTTTTAAGAGTGTTTCATGCTCGTCACATTTTTGACACATTTTGAAGTTCTTCATATTTTTCACACCTTTTCATGCTCTTCATGTTTTTGAACACCGTTTCATGCTCGTCCTATTTTTCACACTATTTCATGCTCCTCATATTTTTGACACCTTTTGAAGCTCTTCATATTTTTCACACCTTTTCAGGCTCCTCATATTTTTAACACCGCTTCATGCTCCTCCTATTTTTCAGACCGTTTCATACTCCTCATATATTTGAAACCTTTTGAAGCTCTTCATATTTTTCACACCTTTTCAGGCTCTTCATATTTTTGAACACCGCTTCATGCTCCTCCTATTTTTCAGACCGTTTCATACTCCTCATATATTTGACACCTTTTGAAGCTCTTCATATTTTTCACACCTTTTCAGGCTCCTCATATTTTTGAACACCGCTTCATGTTCCTCCTATTTTTCAGACCGTTTCATACTCCTCATATATTTGACACCTTTTGAAGCTCTTCATATTTTTCACACCTTTTCAGGCTCCTCATATTTTTGAACACCGCTTCATGCTCCTCCTATTTTTCAGACCGTTTCATACTCTTCATATATTTGACACGTTTTGAAGCTCTTCATATTTTTCACACCTTTTGAAGCTCTTCGTATTTTTCACATTTTTGAAGCTCTTCATATTTTTCACACCTTTTCAGGCTCTTCATGTTTTTAAACACAGCTTCATGCTCCTGCTATTTTCAGACCGTTTCTTATTCCTCATATTTTTGACACGTTTTGAGGATCTTCATATTTTTCACACTTTTTCAGGCTCTTCATGTTTTTCAACACCACATCATGCTCCTCCTATTTTTCAGACCGTATCATGCTCCTCATATTTTTGACACCTTTTGAAGCTCTTCATATTTCTCACACCTTTTCAGGCTCTTCATGTTTTTGAGCACCACTTCATGCTCCTCCTATTTTTCAGACCGTTTCATGCTCCTCATGTATTTCACACCTTTTGAAGCTCTTCATATTTTTCACACCTTTTCATGCTTTTCATGTTTCTGAACACCGCTTCATGCTCCTCCTATTTTTCAGACCGTTTCAAGCTTCTCATATTTTTCACATTTTTTGAAGCTCTTCATATTTTTCTTACCTTTTCAGGCTCTTCCTGTTTTTGAACACCGCTTCATGCTCCTCCTATTTTTCAGACCGTTTCATGCTCCTCATATTTTTGACACCTTTTGAAGCTCTTCATATTTTGCACACCTTTTCAGGCTCTTCAAGAATTTTAACACCGTTTCATGATCCTCCTGTTTTTCAGAACGTTTCATGCTCCTCATATTTTTGACACCTTTTAAAGCTATTCATATTTTTCACACCTTTTCAGGCTCTTCCTGTTTTTGAACACCGCTTCATGCTCCTGCTATTTTTCAGGCTGTTTCATACTCCTCATATTTTTGACACGTTTTGAGGCTCTTCATATTTTTTACACCTTTTCAGGCTCTTCAAGAATTTGAACACCGTTTCATGATCCTCCTGTTTTTCAGAACGTTTCATGCTCCTCATATTTTTGACACCTTTTAAAGCTATTCATATTTTTCACACCTTTTCAGGCTCTTCCTCTTTTTGATCACCGCTTCATGCTCCTCCTATTTTTCAGATCGTTTCATGCTCCTCATATTTTTGACACCTTTTGATGCTCTTCATATATTTCACACCTTTTCAGGCTCTTCATGTTTTCAACACCATTTCATGCTCCTCCTATTTTTCAGACCCTTTCATGCTAATCTAATTTTGATACCTTATGAACCTCCTCATATTTTTCACACCTTTTCATGCGCTTAATGTATTTGAACACCGGTTCATGCTCCTCCAATTTTTCAAACCGTTTTATGCTCCTTCTATTTTTTACACCTTTTGAAGCTCTTCATATTTTTCACACGTTTGCAGACTCTGCATTTTTTTGAACACCGCTTCATGCTCCTCTTATTTTTCAGACCGTTTCATGCTCATCTCATTTTTGACACCTTTTGAAGCTCTTCATATTTTTCACACCTTTTGAAGCTCTTCATGTTTTTCACACCTTTTCAGTCTCTTCATGTTTTCCAACACCACTTCATGCTCCTCCTATTTTTCAGTCCGTTTCATGCACATCTCATTTTTGACACCTTTTGAAGCTCTTCATATTTTTCACACCGTTTCAGGCTCTTCATGTTTTGGATCACCGCTTCATGGTCCTCCTATTTTTCAGATCGTTTCATGCTCCTCATGTATTTTACACCTTTTGAAACTCTTCATAATTTTCACACCTTTTCAGGCTCTTCATGTTTTTGAACACCTGTTCATTCTCCTCCTATATTTCAGACTGTTTCATGCTCCTCATGTATTTCACACCTTTTGAAGCTCTTCATATTTTCACACCTTTTCAGGCTCTTCATGTTTTTCAAAACCACTTCATGCTCCTCCTATTTTTCAGACGGTTTCTTTCTCATCATGTTTTTGACACCTTTTGAAGCTCTTCATATTTTTCACACCTTTTCAGGCTCTTCATGATTTTCAACACCGCTTCATGCTCCTCCTATTTTTCAGACCGTTTCATGCTCATCTCATTTTTGACACATTTTGAAGCTCTTCATATTTTTCACACCGTTTGAAGCTCTTCATATTTTTCATATTTTTGAAGCACTTCAGATTTCACACGTTTTCAGGCTCTTCATGTTTTTCAACACTGATTCATGCTCCTGCTATTTTCCAGACCGTTTCATACTCCTCATATTTTTGACACGTATTGAGGCTCTTCATATTTTTCACACCTTTTCAAGCTCTTCATGTTTTTGAACAACGTTTCATGATCCTCCTATTTTTCAGAACGTTTCATGCTCCTCATATTTTTGACACTTATTGAAGCTCTTCATATTTTTCACACCTTTTGAAGCTCTTCATATTTTTCACACCTTTTGAAGCTCTTCATATTTTCCACACCTTTTCAGGCTCTTCATGTTTTTGAACACCGCTTCATGTGTCTCCTATTTTTCAGACCCTTTCATGCTATTCTAATTTTGATACCTTATGAACCTCCTCATATTTTTCACACCTTTTCATGCACTTCATGTTTTTGAACACCGGTTCATGCTCCTCCTGTTTTTCAAACCGTTTCATGCTTCTCCTATTTTTTAAAACTTTTGAAGCTCTTCATATTTTTCACACCTTTTGAAGCACTTCATATTTTTCACACCTTTTCAGGCTCTTCATGTTTTTGAACACCGCTTCATCCTCCTTCTATTTTTAAGAGTGTTTCATGCTCGTCACATTTTTGACACATTTTGAAGTTCTTCATATTTTTCACACCTTTTCATGCTCTTCATGTTTTTGAACACCGTTTCATGCTCGTCCTATTTTTCAGACCATTTCATGCTCCTCATATTTTTGACACCTTTTGAAGCTCTTCATATTTTTCACACCTTTTCAGGCTCCTCATATTTTTAACACCGCTTCATGCTCCTCCTATTTTTCAGACCGTTTCATACTCCTCATATATTTGAAACCTTTTGAAGCTCTTCATATTTTTCACACCTTTTCAGGCTCTTCATATTTTTGAACACCGCTTCATGCTCCTCCTATTTTTCAGACCGTTTCATACTCCTCATATATTTGACACCTTTTGAAGCTCTTCATATTTTTCACACCTTTTCAGGCTCCTCATATTTTTGAACACCGCTTCATGCTCCTCCTATTTTTCAGACCGTTTCATACTCTTCATATATTTGACACGTTTTGAAGCTCTTCATATTTTTCACACCTTTTGAAGCTCTTCATATTTTTCACATTTTTGAAGCTCTTCATATTTTTCACACCTTTTCAGGCTCTTCATGTTTTTAAACACAGCTTCATGCTCCTGCTATTTTCAGACCGTTTCTTATTCCTCATATTTTTGACACGTTTTGAGGATCTTCATATTTTTCACACTTTTTCAGGCTCTTCATGTTTTTCAACACCACATCATGCTCCTCCTATTTTTCAGACCGTATCATGCTCCTCATATTTTTGACACCTTTTGAAGCTCTATATATTTCTCACACCTTTTCAGGCTCTTCATGTTTTTGAGCACCACTTCATGCTCCTCCTATTTTTCAGACCGTTTCATGCTCCTCATGTATTTCACACCTTTTGAAGCTCTTCATATTTTTCACACCTTTTCATGCTTTTCATGTTTCTGAACACCGCTTCATGCTCCTCCTATTTTTCAGACCGTTTCAAGCTTCTCATATTTTTCACATTTTTTGAAGCTCTTCATATTTTTCTTACCTTTTCAGGCTCTTCCTGTTTTTGAACACCGCTTCATGCTCCTCCTATTTTTCAGACCGTTTCATGCTCCTCATATTTTTGACACCTTTTGAAGCTCTTCATATTTTGCACACCTTTTCAGGCTCTTCAAGAATTTGAACACCGTTTCATGATCCTCCTGTTTTTCAGAACGTTTCATGCTCCTCATATTTTTGACACCTTTTAAAGCTATTCATATTTTTCACACCTTTTCAGGCTCTTCCTGTTTTTGAACACCGCTTCATGCTCCTGCTATTTTTCAGGCTGTTTCATACTCCTCATATTTTTGACACGTTTTGAGGCTCTTCATATTTTTTACACCTTTTCAGGCTCTTCAAGAATTTGAACACCGTTTCATGATCCTCCTGTTTTTCAGAACGTTTCATGCTCCTCATATTTTTGACACCTTTTAAAGCTATTCATATTTTTCACACCTTTTCAGGCTCTTCCTCTATTTGATCACCGCTTCATGCTCCTCCTATTTTTCAGATCGTTTCATGCTCCTCATATTTTTGACACCTTTTGATGCTGTTCATATATTTCACACCTTTTCCGGCTCTTCATGTTTTCAACACCATTTCATGCTCCTCCTATTTTTCAGACCCTTTCATGCTAATCTAATTTTGATACCTTATGAACCTCCTCATATTTTTCACACCTTTTCATGCGCTTCATGTATTTGAACACCGGTTCATGCTCCTCCAATTTTTCAAACCGTTTCATGCTCCTTCTATTTTTTACACCTTTTGAAGATCTTCATATTTTTCACACGTTTGCAGACTCTGCATTTTTTTGAACACCGCTTCATGCTCCTCTTATTTTTCAGACCGTTTCATGCTCATCTCATTTTTGACACCTTTTGAAGCTCTTCATATTTTTCACACCTTTTGAAGCTCTTCATGTTTTTCACACCTTTTCAGTCTCTTCATGTTTTCCAACACCACTTCATGCTCCTCCTATTTTTCAGTCCGTTTCATGCACATCTCATTTTTGACACCTTTTGAAGCTCTTCATATTTTTCACACCGTTTCAGGCTCTTCATGTTTTGGAACACCCCTTCATGGTCCTCCTATTTTTCAGATCGTTTCATGCTCCTCATGTATTTTACACCTTTTGAAACTCTTCATAATTTTCACACCTTTTCAGGCTCTTCATGTTTTTGAACACCTGTTCATTCTCCTCCTATATTTCAGACTGTTTCATGCTCCTCATGTATTTCACACCTTTTGAAGCTCTTCATATTTTCACACCTTTTCAGGCTCTTCATGTTTTTCAAAACCACTTCATGCTCCTCCTATTTTTCAGACGGTTTCTTTCTCATCATGTTTTTGACACCTTTTGAAGCTCTTCATATTTTTCACACCTTTTCAGGCTCTTCATGATTTTCAACACCGCTTCATGCTCCTCCTATTTTTCAGACCGTTTCATGCTCATCTCATTTTTGACACATTTTGAAGCTCTTCATATTTTTCACACCGTTTGAAGCTCTTCATATTTTTCATATTTTTGAAGCACTTCATATTTCACACGTTTTCAGGCTCTTCATGTTTTTCACACTTTTTCAAGCTCTTCATATTTTTGAACAACGTTTCATGATCCTCCTATTTTTCAGAACGTTTCATGTTCCTCATATTTTTTACACCTTTTGAAGCTCTTCATATTTCTCACACCTTTTCAGGCTCTTCATCTTTTTGAACACCACTTCATGCTCCTCCTATATTTCAGACCGTTTCATGCTCCTTATGTATTTCACACCTTTTGAAGCTCTTCATATTTTTCACACATTTTCAGGCTCTTCATGTTTTTGAAAACCGCTTCATGCTCCTCCTATTTTCCAGACCGTTTCATGCTCCTCATATTTTTGACACCTCTTGAATCTCTTTATATTTTACACACCTTTTGAAGCTCTTCACATTTTTCACACTTTTTCAGGCTCTTCAGTTTTGAACACCGTTTCATGCTCCTTCTATTTTTCAGACCGTTTCATGCTCCTCATGTTTTTGACTGCTTTTGAAGCTCTTAATATTTTTCACAGCTTTTGAAGCTCTTCACATTTTTCACACCATTTCAGGCTCTTCATGATTTTCAACACCACTTCATGCTCCTCCTATATTTCAGTCCGTTTCATGCACATCTCATTTTTGACACCTTTTGAAGCTCTTCATATTTTTCACACCTTTGAAGCTCTTCATATTATTCACATTTTTGAAGATCTTCATATTTTTCACACGTTTTCAGACTCTTCATGTTTTTCAACACCGCTTCATTCTCCTGCTATTTTTCAGACCGTTTCATACTCCTCAAATTTTGACACCTTTTGAAGCTCTTCATATTTTTCACACCTTTTCAGGCTCTTCATGTTTTTGAACACAACTTCATCCTCCTCCTATTTTTCAGACCCTTTCATGCTAATCTAATTTTTGACACCTTTTGAAGCTCTTCATATTTTTCACACCTTTTGAAGCTCTTCATATTTTTCACACCTTTTCAGTCTCTTCATGTTTTTCAACACCACTTCATGCTCCTCCTATTTTTCAGTCCGTTTCATGCACATCTCATTTTTGACACCTTTTGAAGCTCTTCTTATTTTTCACACCGTTTCAGGCTCTTCATGTTTTGGATCACCGCTTCATGGTCCTCCTATTTTTCAGATCGTTTCATGCTCCTCATGTATTTTACACCTTTTGAAACTCTTCATAATTTTCACACCTTTTCAGGCTCTTCATGTTTTTGAACACCTGTTCATTCTCCTCCTATATTTCAGACTGTTTCATGCTCCTCATGTATTTCACACCTTTTGAAGCTCTTCATATTTTCACACCTTTTCAGGCTCTTCATGTTTTTCAAAACCACTTCATGCTCCTCCTATTTTTCAGACGGTTTCTTTCTCATCATGTTTTTGACACCTTTTGAAGCTGTTCATATTTTTCACACCTTTTCAGGCTCTTCATGATTTTCAACACCGCTTCATGTTCCTCCTATTTTTCAGACCGTTTCATGCTCATCTCATTTTTGACACATTTTGAAGCTCTTCATATTTTTCACACCGTTTGAAGCTCTTCATATTTTTCATATTTTTGAAGCACTTCATATTTCACACGTTTTCAGGCTCTTCATGTTTTTCAACACTGATTCATGCTCCTGCTATTTTCCAGACCGTTTCATACTCCTCATATTTTTGACACGTATTGAGGCTCTTCATATTTTTCACACCTTTTCAAGCTCTTCATGTTTTTGAACAACGTTTCATGATCCTCCTATTTTTCAGAACGTTTCATGCTCCTCATATTTTTGACACTTATTGAAGCTCTTCATATTTTTCACACCTTTTGAAGCTCTTCATATTTTTCACACCTTTTGAAGCTCTTCATATTTTCCACACCTTTTCAGGCTCTTCATGTTTTTAAACACAGCTTCATGCTCCTCCTATTTTTCAGACCGTTTCATGCTCCTCATATTTTTGACACCTTTTGAAGCTCTTCATATTTTGCACACCTTTTCAGGCTCTTCAAGAATTTGAACACCGTTTCATGATCCTCCTGTTTTTCAGAACGTTTCATGCTCCTCATATTTTTGACACCTTTTAAAGCTATTCATATTTTTCACACCTTTTCAGGCTCTTCATGATTTTGAACACCGCTTCATGCTCCTCCTATTTTTCAGACCGTTTCATGCTCATCTCATTTTTGACACATTTTGAAGCTCTTCATATTTTTCACACCGTTTGAAGCTCTTCATATTTTTCATATTTTTGAAGCACTTCATATTTCACACGTTTTCAGGCTCTTCACGTTTTTCAACACTGATTCATGCTCCTGCTATTTTCCAGACCGTTTCATACTCCTCATATTTTTGACACGTATTGAGGCTCTTCATATTTTTCACACCTTTTCAATCTCTTCATGTTTTTGAACAACGTTTCATGATCCTCCTATTTTTCAGAACGTTTCATGCTCCTCATATTTTTGACACTTATTGAAGCTCTTCATAATTTTCACAACTTTTGAAGCTCTTCATATTTTTCACACCTTTTGAAGCTCTTCATATTTTTCACACCTTTTCAGGCTCTTCATGTTTTTGAACACCGCTTCATGTGCCTCCTATGTTTCAGACCCTTTCATGCTAATCTAATTTTGATACCTTATGAACCTCCTCATATTTTTCACACCTTTTCATGCGCTTCATGTTTTTGAACACCGGTTCATGCTCCTCCTGTTTTTCAAACCGTTTCATGCTCCTCCTATTTTTTAAAACTTTTGAAGCTCTTCATATTTTTCACACCTTTTGAAGCACTTCATATTTTTAACACCTTTTCAGGCTCTTCATGTTTTTGAACCCCGCTTCATCCTCCTTCTATTTTTAAGAGTGTTTCATGCTCGTCACATTTTTGACACATTTTGAAGCTCTTCATATTTTTCACACCTTTTCATGCTCTTCATGTTTTTGAACACCGTTTCATGCTCGTCCTATTTTTCAGACCATTTCATGCTCCTCATATTTTTGACACCTTTTGAAGCTCTTCATATTTTTCACACCTTTTCAGGCTCCTCATATTTTTGAACACCGCTTCATGCTCCTCCTATTTTTCAGACCGTTTCATACTCCTCATATATTTGACACGTTTTGAAGCTCTTCATATTTTTCACACCTTTTCAGGCTCCTCATATTTTTGAACACCGCTTCATGCTCCTCCTATTTTTCAGACCGTTTCATACTCCTCATATATTTGACACCTTTTGAAGCTCTTCATATTTTTCACACCTTTTCAGGCTCCTCATATTTTTGAACACCGCTTCATGCTCCTCCTATTTTTCAGACCGTTTCATACTCTTCATATATTTGACACATTTTGAAGCTTTTCATATTTTTCACACCTTTTGAAGCTCTTCATATTTTTCACATTTTTGAAGCTCTTCATATTTTTCACACCTTTTCAGGCTCTTCATGTTTTTAAACACAGCTTCATGCTCCTGCTATTTTTCAGACCGTTTCTTATTCCTCATATTTTTGACACGTTTTGAGGATCTTCATATTTTTCACACTTTTTCAGGCTCTTCATGTTTTTCAACACCACATCATGCTCCTCCTATTTTTCAGACCGTATCATGCTCCTCATATTTTTGACACCTTTTGAAGCTCTATATATTTCTCACACCTTTTCAGGCTCTTCATGTTTTTGAGCATCACTTCATGCTCCTCCTATTTTTCAGACCGTTTCATGCTCCTCATGTATTTCACACCTTTTGAAGCTCTTCATATTTTTCACACCTTTTCATGCTTTTCATGTTTCTGAACACCGCTTCATGCTCCTCCTATTTTTCAGACCGTTTCAAGCTTCTCATATTTTTCACATTTTTTGAAGCTCTTCATATTTTTCTTACCTTTTCAGGCTCTTCCTGTTTTTGAACACCGCTTCATGCTCCTCCTATTTTTCAGACCGTTTCATGCTCCTCATATTTTTGACACCTTTTGAAGCTCTTCATATTTTGCACACCTTTTCAGGCTCTTCAAGAATTTTAACACCGTTTCATGATCCTCCTGTTTTTCAGAACGTTTCATGCTCCTCATATTTTTGACTCCTTTTAAAGCTATTCATATTTTTCACACCTTTTCAGGCTCTTCATGATTTTGAACACCGCTTCATGCTCCTCCTATTTTTCAGACCGTTTCATGCTCATCTCATTTTTGACACATTTTGAAGCTCTTCATATTTTTCACACCGTTTGAAGCTCTTCATATTTTTCATATTTTTGAAGCACTTCATATTTCACACGTTTTCAGGCTCTTCACGTTTTTCAACACTGATTCATGCTCCTGCTATTTTCCAGACCGTTTCATACTCCTCATATTTTTGACACGTATTGAGGCTCTTCATATTTTTCACACCTTTTCAATCTCTTCATGTTTTTGAACAACGTTTCATGATCCTCCTATTTTTCAGAACGTTTCATGCTCCTCATATTTTTGACACTTATTGAAGCTCTTCATAATTTTCACACCTTTTGAAGCTCTTCATATTTTTCACACCTTTTGAAGCTCTTCATATTTTTCACACCTTTTCAGGCTCTTCATGTTTTTGAACACCGCTTCTAGTGCCTCCTATGTTTCAGACCCTTTCATGCTAATCTAATTTTGATACCTTATGAACCTCCTCATATTTTTCACACCTTTTCATGCGCTTCATGTTTTTGAACACCGGTTCATGCTCCTCCTGTTTTTCAAACCGTTTCATGCTCCTCCTATTTTTTAAAACTTTTGAAGCTCTTCATATTTTTCACACCTTTTGAAGCACTTCATATTTTTCACACCTTTTCAGGCTCTTCATGTTTTTGAACACCGCTTCATCCTCCTTCTATTTTTAAGAGTGTTTCATGCTCGTCACATTTTTGACACATTTTGAAGCTCTTCATATTTTTCACACCTTTTCATGCTCTTCATGTTTTTGAACACCGTTTCATGCTCGTCCTATTTTTCAGACCATTTCATGCTCCTCATATTTTTGACACCTTTTGAAGCTCTTCATATTTTTCACACCTTTTCAGGCTCCTCATATTTTTGAACACCGCTTCATGCTCCTCCTATTTTTCAGACCGTTTCATACTCCTCATATATTTGACACCTTTTGAAGCTCTTCATATTTTTCACACCTTTTCAGGCTCCTCATATTTTTGAACACCGCTTCATGCTCCTCCTATTTTTCAGACCGTTTCATACTCCTCATATATTTGACACCTTTTGAAGCTCTTCATATTTTTCACACCTTTTCAGGCTCCTCATATTTTTGAACACCGCTTCATGCTCCTCCTATTTTTCAGACCGTTTCATACTCCTCATATATTTGACACCTTTTGAAGCTCTGCATATTTTTCACACCTTTTCAGGCTCCTCATATTTTTGAACACCGCTTCATGCTCCTCCTATTTTTCAGACCGTTTCATACTGTTCATATATTTGACACGTTTTGAAGCTCTTCATATTTTGCACACTTTTTGAAGCTCTTCATATTTTTCACATTTTTGAAGCTCTTCATATTTTTCACACCTTTTCAGGCTCCTCATGTTTTTAAACACAGCTTCATGCTCCTGCTATTTTTCAGACCGTTTCTTATTCCTCATATTTTTGACACGTTTTGAGGATCTTCATATTTTTCACACTTTTTCAGGCTCTTCATGTTTTTCAACACCACATCATGCTCCTCCTATTTTTCAGACCGTATCATGCTCCTCATATTTTTGACACCTTTTGAAGCTGTATATATTTCTCACACCTTTTCAGGCTCTTCATGTTTTTGAGCACCACTTCATGCTCCTCCTATTTTTCAGACCGTTTCATGCTCCTCATGTATTTCACACCTTTTGAAGCTCTTCATATTTTTCACACCTTTTCATGCTTTTCATGTTTCTGAACACCGCTTCATGCTCCTCCTATTTTTCAGACCGTTTCAAGCTTCTCATATTTTTCACATTTTTTGAAGCTCTTCATATTTTTCTTACCTTTTCAGGCTCTTCCTGTTTTTGAACACCGCTTCATGCTCCTCCTATTTTTCAGACCGTTTCATGCTCCTCATATTTTTGACACCTTTTGAAGCTCTTCATATTTTGCACACCTTTTCAGGCTCTTCAAGAATTTGAACACCGTTTCATGATCCTCCTGTTTTTCAGAACGTTTCATGCTCCTCATATTTTTGACACCTTTTAAAGCTATTCATATTTTTCACACCTTTTCAGGCTCTTCCTGTTTTTGAACACCGCTTCATGCTCCTGCTATTTTTCAGGCTGTTTCATACTCCTCATATTTTTGACACGTTTTGAGGCTCTTCATATTTTTTACACCTTTTCAGGCTCTTCAAGAATTTGAACACCGTTTCATGATCCTCCTGTTTTTCAGAACGTTTCATGCTCCTCATATTTTTGACACCTTTTAAAGCTATTCATATTTTTCACACCTTTTCAGGCTCTTCCTCTTTTTGATCACCGCTTCATGCTCCTCCTATTTTTCAGATCGTTTCATGCTCCTCATATTTTTGACACCTTTTGATGCTCTTCATATATTTCACACCTTTTCAGGCTCTTCATGTTTTCAACACCATTTCATGCTCCTCCTATTTTTCAGACCCTTTCATGCTAATCTAATTTTGATACCTTATGAACCTCCTCATATTTTTCACACCTTTTCATGCGCTTAATGTATTTGAACACCGGTTCATGCTCCTCCAATTTTTCAAACCGTTTTATGCTCTTTCTATTTTTTACACCTTTTGAAGCTCTTCATATTTTTCACACGTTTGCAGACTCTGCATTTTTTTGAACACCGCTTCATGCTCCTCTTATTTTTCAGACCGTTTCATGCTCATCTCATTTTTGACACCTTTTGAAGCTCTTCATATTTTTCACACCTTTTGAAGCTCTTCATGTTTTTCACACCTTTTCAGTCTCTTCATGTTTTCCAACACCACTTCATGCTCCTCCTATTTTTCAGTCCGTTTCATGCACATCTCATTTTTGACACCTTTTGAAGCTCTTCATATTTTTCACACCGTTTCAGGCTCTTCATGTTTTGGATCACCGCTTCATGGTCCTCCTATTTTTCAGATCGTTTCATGCTCCTCATGTATTTTACACCTTTTGAAACTCTTCATAATTTTCACACCTTTTCAGGCTCTTCATGTTTTTGAACACCTGTTCATTCTCCTCCTATATTTCAGACTGTTTCATGCTCCTCATGTATTTCACACCTTTTGAAGCTCTTCATATTTTCACACCTTTTCAGGCTCTTCATGTTTTTCAAAACCACTTCATGCTCCTCCTATTTTTCAGACGGTTTCTTTCTCATCATGTTTTTGACACCTTTTGAAGCTCTTCATATTTTTCACACCTTTTCAGGCTCTTCATGATTTTCAACACCGCTTCATGCTCCTCCTATTTTTCAGACCGTTTCATGCTCATCTCATTTTTGACACATTTTGAAGCTCTTCATATTTTTCACACCGTTTGAAGCTCTTCATATTTTTCATATTTTTGAAGCACTTCATATTTCACACGTTTTCAGGCTCTTCATGTTTTTCAACACTGATTCATGCTCCTGCTATTTTCCAGACCGTTTCATACTCCTCATATTTTTGACACGTATTGAGGCTCTTCATATTTTTCACACCTTTTCAAGCTCTTCATGTTTTTGAACAACGTTTCATGATCCTCCTATTTTTCAGAACGTTTCATGCTCCTCATATTTTTGACACTTATTGAAGCTCTTCATATTTTTCACACCTTTTGAAGCTCTTCATATTTTTCACACCTTTTGAAGCTCTTCATATTTTCCACACCTTTTCAGGCTCTTCATGTTTTTGAACACCGCTTCATGTGTCTCCTATTTTTCAGACCCTTTCATGCTATTCTAATTTTGATACCTTATGAACCTCCTCATATTTTTCACACCTTTTCATGCACTTCATGTTTTTGAACACCGGTTCATGCTCCTCCTGTTTTTCAAACCGTTTCATGCTCCTCCTATTTTTTAAAACTTTTGAAGCTCTTCATATTTTTCACACCTTTTGAAGCACTTCATATTTTTCACACCTTTTCAGGCTCTTCATGTTTTTGAACACCGCTTCATCCTCCTTCTATTTTTAAGAGTGTTTCATGCTCGTCACATTTTTGACACATTTTGAAGTTCTTCATATTTTTCACACCTTTTCATGCTCTTCATGTTTTTGAACACCGTTTCATGCTCGTCCTATTTTTCAGACCATTTCATGCTCCTCATATTTTTGACACCTTTTGAAGCTCTTCATATTTTTCACACCTTTTCAGGCTCCTCATATTTTTAACACCGCTTCATGCTCCTCCTATTTTTCAGACCGTTTCATACTCCTCATATATTTGAAACCTTTTGAAGCTCTTCATATTTTTCACACCTTTTCAGGCTCTTCATATTTTTGAACACCGCTTCATGCTCCTCCTATTTTTCAGACCGTTTCATACTCCTCATATATTTGACACCTTTTGAAGCTCTTCATATTTTTCACACCTTTTCAGGCTCCTCATATTTTTGAACACCGCTTCATGCTCCTCCTATTTTTCAGACCGTTTCATACTCTTCATATATTTGACACGTTTTGAAGCTCTTCATATTTTTCACACCTTTTGAAGCTCTTCATATTTTTCACATTTTTGAAGCTCTTCATATTTTTCACACCTTTTCAGGCTCTTCATGTTTTTAAACACAGCTTCATGCTCCTGCTATTTTCAGACCGTTTCTTATTCCTCATATTTTTGACACGTTTTGAGGATCTTCATATTTTTCACACTTTTTCAGGCTCTTCATGTTTTTCAACACCACATCATGCTCCTCCTATTTTTCAGACCGTATCATGCTCCTCATATTTTTGACACCTTTTGAAGCTCTATATATTTCTCACACCTTTTCAGGCTCTTCATGTTTTTGAGCACCACTTCATGCTCCTCCTATTTTTCAGACCGTTTCATGCTCCTCATGTATTTCACACCTTTTGAAGCTCTTCATATTTTTCACACCTTTTCATGCTTTTCATGTTTCTGAACACCGCTTCATGCTCCTCCTATTTTTCAGACCGTTTCAAGCTTCTCATATTTTTCACATTTTTTGAAGCTCTTCATATTTTTCTTACCTTTTCAGGCTCTTCCTGTTTTTGAACACCGCTTCATGCTCCTCCTATTTTTCAGACCGTTTCATGCTCCTCATATTTTTGACACCTTTTGAAGCTCTTCATATTTTGCACACCTTTTCAGGCTCTTCAAGAATTTGAACACCGTTTCATGATCCTCCTGTTTTTCAGAACGTTTCATGCTCCTCATATTTTTGACACCTTTTAAAGCTATTCATATTTTTCACACCTTTTCAGGCTCTTCCTGTTTTTGAACACCGCTTCATGCTCCTGCTATTTTTCAGGCTGTTTCATACTCCTCATATTTTTGACACGTTTTGAGGCTCTTCATATTTTTTACACCTTTTCAGGCTCTTCAAGAATTTGAACACCGTTTCATGATCCTCCTGTTTTTCAGAACGTTTCATGCTCCTCATATTTTTGACACCTTTTAAAGCTATTCATATTTTTCACACCTTTTCAGGCTCTTCCTCTATTTGATCACCGCTTCATGCTCCTCCTATTTTTCAGATCGTTTCATGCTCCTCATATTTTTGACACCTTTTGATGCTCTTCATATATTTCACACCTTTTCCGGCTCTTCATGTTTTCAACACCATTTCATGCTCCTCCTATTTTTCAGACCCTTTCATGCTAATCTAATTTTGATACCTTATGAACCTCCTCATATTTTTCACACCTTTTCATGCGCTTCATGTATTTGAACACCGGTTCATGCTCCTCCAATTTTTCAAACCGTTTCATGCTCCTTCTATTTTTTACACCTTTTGAAGCTCTTCATATTTTTCACACGTTTGCAGACTCTGCATTTTTTTGAACACCGCTTCATGCTCCTCTTATTTTTCAGACCGTTTCATGCTCATCTCATTTTTGACACCTTTTGAAGCTCTTCATATTTTTCACACCTTTTGAAGCTCTTCATGTTTTTCACACCTTTTCAGTCTCTTCATGTTTTCCAACACCACTTCATGCTCCTCCTATTTTTCAGTCCGTTTCATGCACATCTCATTTTTGACACCTTTTGAAGCTCTTCATATTTTTCACACCGTTTCAGGCTCTTCATGTTTTGGAACACCCCTTCATGGTCCTCCTATTTTTCAGATCGTTTCATGCTCCTCATGTATTTTACACCTTTTGAAACTCTTCATAATTTTCACACCTTTTCAGGCTCTTCATGTTTTTGAACACCTGTTCATTCTCCTCCTATATTTCAGACTGTTTCATGCTCCTCATGTATTTCACACCTTTTGAAGCTCTTCATATTTTCACACCTTTTCAGGCTCTTCATGTTTTTCAAAACCACTTCATGCTCCTCCTATTTTTCAGACGGTTTCTTTCTCATCATGTTTTTGACACCTTTTGAAGCTCTTCATATTTTTCACACCTTTTCAGGCTCTTCATGATTTTCAACACCGCTTCATGCTCCTCCTATTTTTCAGACCGTTTCATGCTCATCTCATTTTTGACACATTTTGAAGCTCTTCCTATTTTTCACACCGTTTGAAGCTCTTCATATTTTTCATATTTTTGAAGCACTTCATATTTCACACGTTTTCAGGCTCTTCATGTTTTTCACACTTTTTCAAGCTCTTCATATTTTTGAACAACGTTTCATGATCCTCCTATTTTTCAGAACGTTTCATGTTCCTCATATTTTTTACACCTTTTGAAGCTCTTCATATTTCTCACACCTTTTCAGGCTCTTCATCTTTTTGAACACCACTTCATGCTCCTCCTATATTTCAGACCGTTTCATGCTCCTTATGTATTTCACACCTTTTGAAGCTCTTCATATTTTTCACACATTTTCAGGCTCTTCATGTTTTTGAAAACCGCTTCATGCTCCTCCTATTTTCCAGACCGTTTCATGCTCCTCATATTTTTGACACCTCTTGAATCTCTTTATATTTTACACACCTTTTGAAGCTCTTCACATTTTTCACACTTTTTCAGGCTCTTCAGTTTTGAACACCGTTTCATGCTCCTTCTATATTTCAGTCCGTTTCATGCACATCTCATTTTTGACACCTTTTGAAGCTCTTCATATTTTTCACACCTTTGAAGCTCTTCATATTATTCACATTTTTGAAGATCTTCATATTTTTCACACGTTTTCAGACTCTTCATGTTTTTCAACACCGCTTCATTCTCCTGCTATTTTTCAGACCGTTTCATACTCCTCAAATTTTGACACCTTTTGAAGCTCTTCATATTTTTCACACCTTTTCAGGCTCTTCATGTTTTTGAACACAACTTCATCCTCCTCCTATTTTTCAGACCCTTTCATGCTAATCTAATTTTTGACACCTTTTGAAGCTCTTCATATTTTTCACACCTTTTGAAGCTCTTCATATTTTTCACACCTTTTCAGTCTCTTCATGTTTTTCAACACCACTTCATGCTCCTCCTATTTTTCAGTCCGTTTCATGCACATCTCATTTTTGACACCTTTTGAAGCTCTTCTTATTTTTCACACCGTTTCAGGCTCTTCATGTTTTGGATCACCGCTTCATGGTCCTCCTATTTTTCAGATCGTTTCATGCTCCTCATGTATTTTACACCTTTTGAAACTCTTCATAATTTTCACACCTTTTCAGGCTCTTCATGTTTTTGAACACCTGTTCATTCTCCTCCTATATTTCAGACTGTTTCATGCTCCTCATGTATTTCACACCTTTTGAAGCTCTTCATATTTTCACACCTTTTCAGGCTCTTCATGTTTTTCAAAACCACTTCATGCTCCTCCTATTTTTCAGACGGTTTCTTTCTCATCATGTTTTTGACACCTTTTGAAGCTGTTCATATTTTTCACACCTTTTCAGGCTCTTCATGATTTTCAACACCGCTTCATGTTCCTCCTATTTTTCAGACCGTTTCATGCTCATCTCATTTTTGACACATTTTGAAGCTCTTCATATTTTTCACACCGTTTGAAGCTCTTCATATTTTTCATATTTTTGAAGCACTTCATATTTCACACGTTTTCAGGCTCTTCATGTTTTTCAACACTGATTCATGCTCCTGCTATTTTCCAGACCGTTTCATACTCCTCATATTTTTGACACGTATTGAGGCTCTTCATATTTTTCACACCTTTTCAAGCTCTTCATGTTTTTGAACAACGTTTCATGATCCTCCTATTTTTCAGAACGTTTCATGCTCCTCATATTTTTGACACTTATTGAAGCTCTTCATATTTTTCACACCTTTTGAAGCTCTTCATATTTTTCACACCTTTTGAAGCTCTTCATATTTTCCACACCTTTTCAGGCTCTTCATGTTTTTGAACACCGCTTCATGTGCCTCCTATTTTTCAGACCCTTTCATGCTAATCTAATTTTGATACCTTATGAACCTCCTCATATTTTTCACACCTCTTCATGCGCTTCATGTTTTTGAACACCGGTTCATGCTCCTCCTGTTTTTCAAACCGTTTCATGCTCCTCCTATTTTTTAAAACATTTGAAGCTCTTCATATTTTTCACACCTTTTGAAGCACTTCATATTTTTCACACGTTTTCAGGCTCTTCATGTTTTTGAACCCCGCTTCATCCTCCTTCTATTTTTAAGAGTGTTTCATGCTCGTCACATTTTTGACACATTTTGAAGCTCTTCATATTTTTCACACCTTTTCATGCTCTTCATGTTTTTGAACACCGTTTCATGCTCGTCCTATTTTTCAGACCATTTCATGCTCCTCATATTTTTGACACCTTTTGAAGCTCTTCATATTTTTCACACCTTTTCAGGCTCCTCATATTTTTGAACACCGCTTCATGCTCCTCCTATTTTTCAGACCGTTTCATATTCCTCATATATTTGAAACCTTTTGAGCTCTTCATATTTTTCACACCTTTTCAGGCTCCTCATATTTTTGAACACCGCTTCATGCTCCTCCTATTTTTCAGACCGTTTCATACTCCTCATATATTTGACACGTTTTGAAGCTCTTCATATTTTTCACACCTTTTCAGGCTCCTCATATTTTTGAACACCGCTTCATGCTCCTCCTATTTTTCAGACCGTTTCATACTCCTCATATATTTGACACCTTTTGAAGCTCTTCATATTTTTCACACCTTTTCAGGCTCCTCATATTTTTGAACACCGCTTCATGCTCCTCCTATTTTTCAGACCGTTTCATACTCTTCATATATTTGACACATTTTGAAGCTTTTCATATTTTTCACACCTTTTGAAGCTCTTCATATTTTTCACATTTTTGAAGCTCTTCATATTTTTCACACCTTTTCAGGCTCTTCATGTTTTTAAACACAGCTTCATGCTCCTGCTATTTTTCAGACCGTTTCTTATTCCTCATATTTTTGACACGTTTTGAGGATCTTCATATTTTTCACACTTTTTCAGGCTCTTCATGTTTTTCAACACCACATCATGCTCCTCCTATTTTTCAGACCGTATCATGCTCCTCATATTTTTGACACCTTTTGAAGCTCTATATATTTCTCACACCTTTTCAGGCTCTTCATGTTTTTGAGCATCACTTCATGCTCCTCCTATTTTTCAGACCGTTTCATGCTCCTCATGTATTTCACACCTTTTGAAGCTCTTCATATTTTTCACACCTTTTCATGCTTTTCATGTTTCTGAACACCGCTTCATGCTCCTCCTATTTTTCAGACCGTTTCAAGCTTCTCATATTTTTCACATTTTTTGAAGCTCTTCATATTTTTCTTACCTTTTCAGGCTCTTCCTGTTTTTGAACACCGCTTCATGCTCCTCCTATTTTTCAGACCGTTTCATGCTCCTCATATTTTTGACACCTTTTGAAGCTCTTCATATTTTGCACACCTTTTCAGGCTCTTCAAGAATTTGAACACCGTTTCATGATCCTCCTGTTTTTCAGAACGTTTCATGCTCCTCATATTTTTGACACCTTTTAAAGCTATTCATATTTTTCACACCTTTTCAGGCTCTTCATGATTTTGAACACCGCTTCATGCTCCTCCTATTTTTCAGACCGTTTCATGCTCATCTCATTTTTGACACATTTTGAAGCTCTTCATATTTTTCACACCGTTTGAAGCTCTTCATATTTTTCATATTTTTGAAGCACTTCATATTTCACACGTTTTCAGGCTCTTCACGTTTTTCAACACTGATTCATGCTCCTGCTATTTTCCAGACCGTTTCATACTCCTCATATTTTTGACACGTATTGAGGCTCTTCATATTTTTCACACCTTTTCAATCTCTTCATGTTTTTGAACAACGTTTCATGATCCTCCTATTTTTCAGAACGTTTCATGCTCCTCATATTTTTGACACTTATTGAAGCTCTTCATAATTTTCACACCTTTTGAAGCTCTTCATATTTTTCACACCTTTTGAAGCTCTTCATATTTTTCACACCTTTTCAGGCTCTTCATGTTTTTGAACACCGCTTCATGTGCCTCCTATGTTTCAGACCCTTTCATGCTAATCTAATTTTGATACCTTATGAACCTCCTCATATTTTTCACACCTTTTCATGCGCTTCATGTTTTTGAACACCGGTTCATGCTCCTCCTGTTTTTCAAACCGTTTCATGCTCCTCCTATTTTTTAAAACTTTTGAAGCTCTTCATATTTTTCACACCTTTTGAAGCACTTCATATTTTTAACACCTTTTCAGGCTCTTCATGTTTTTGAACCCCGCTTCATCCTCCTTCTATTTTTAAGAGTGTTTCATGCTCGTCACATTTTTGACACATTTTGAAGCTCTTCATATTTTTCACACCTTTTCATGCTCTTCATGTTTTTGAACACCGTTTCATGCTCGTCCTATTTTTCAGACCATTTCATGCTCCTCATATTTTTGACACCTTTTGAAGCTCTTCATATTTTTCACACCTTTTCAGGCTCCTCATATTTTTGAACACCGCTTCATGCTCCTCCTATTTTTCAGACCGTTTCATATTCCTCATATATTTGAAACCTTTTGAGCTCTTCATATTTTTCACACCTTTTCAGGCTCCTCATATTTTTGAACACCGCTTCATGCTCCTCCTATTTTTCAGACCGTTTCATACTCCTCATATATTTGACACGTTTTGAAGCTCTTCATATTTTTCACACCTTTTCAGGCTCCTCATATTTTTGAACACCGCTTCATGCTCCTCCTATTTTTCAGACCGTTTCATACTCCTCATATATTTGACACCTTTTGAAGCTCTTCATATTTTTCACACCTTTTCAGGCTCCTCATATTTTTGAACACCGCTTCATGCTCCTCCTATTTTTCAGACCGTTTCATACTCTTCATATATTTGACACATTTTGAAGCTTTTCATATTTTTCACACCTTTTGAAGCTCTTCATATTTTTCACATTTTTGAAGCTCTTCATATTTTTCACACCTTTTCAGGCTCTTCATGTTTTTAAACACAGCTTCATGCTCCTGCTATTTTTCAGACCGTTTCTTATTCCTCATATTTTTGACACGTTTTGAGGATCTTCATATTTTTCACACTTTTTCAGGCTCTTCATGTTTTTCAACACCACATCATGCTCCTCCTATTTTTCAGACCGTATCATGCTCCTCATATTTTTGACACCTTTTGAAGCTCTATATATTTCTCACACCTTTTCAGGCTCTTCATGTTTTTGAGCATCACTTCATGCTCCTCCTATTTTTCAGACCGTTTCATGCTCCTCATGTATTTCACACCTTTTGAAGCTCTTCATATTTTTCACACCTTTTCATGCTTTTCATGTTTCTGAACACCGCTTCATGCTCCTCCTATTTTTCAGACCGTTTCAAGCTTCTCATATTTTTCACATTTTTTGAAGCTCTTCATATTTTTCTTACCTTTTCAGGCTCTTCCTGTTTTTGAACACCGCTTCATGCTCCTCCTATTTTTCAGACCGTTTCATGCTCCTCATATTTTTGACACCTTTTGAAGCTCTTCATATTTTGCACACCTTTTCAGGCTCTTCAAGAATTTGAACACCGTTTCATGATCCTCCTGTTTTTCAGAACGTTTCATGCTCCTCATATTTTTGACTCCTTTTAAAGCTATTCATATTTTTCACACCTTTTCAGGCTCTTCATGATTTTGAACACCGCTTCATGCTCCTCCTATTTTTCAGACCGTTTCATGCTCATCTCATTTTTGACACATTTTGAAGCTCTTCATATTTTTCACACCGTTTGAAGCTCTTCATATTTTTCATATTTTTGAAGCACTTCATATTTCACACATTTTCAGGCTCTTCACGTTTTTCAACACTGATTCATGCTCCTGCTATTTTCCAGACCGTTTCATACTCCTCATATTTTTGACACGTATTGAGGCTCTTCATATTTTTCACACCTTTTCAATCTCTTCATGTTTTTGAACAACGTTTCATGATCCTCCTATTTTTCAGAACGTTTCATGCTCCTCATATTTTTGACACTTATTGAAGCTCTTCATAATTTTCACACCTTTTGAAGCTCTTCATATTTTTCACACCTTTTGAAGCTCTTCATATTTTTCACACCTTTTCAGGCTCTTCATGTTTTTGAACACCGCTTCTAGTGCCTCCTATGTTTCAGACCCTTTCATGCTAATCTAATTTTGATACCTTATGAACCTCCTCATATTTTTCACACCTTTTCATGCGCTTCATGTTTTTGAACACCGGTTCATGCTCCTCCTGTTTTTCAAACCGTTTCATGCTCCTCCTATTTTTTAAAACTTTTGAAGCTCTTCATATTTTTCACACCTTTTGAAGCACTTCATATTTTTCACACCTTTTCAGGCTCTTCATGTTTTTGAACACCGCTTCATCCTCCTTCTATTTTTAAGAGTGTTTCATGCTCGTCACATTTTTGACACATTTTGAAGCTCTTCATATTTTTCACACCTTTTCATGCTCTTCATGTTTTTGAACACCGTTTCATGCTCGTCCTATTTTTCAGACCATTTCATGCTCCTCATATTTTTGACACCTTTTGAAGCTCTTCATATTTTTCACACCTTTTCAGGCTCCTCATATTTTTGAACACCGCTTCATGCTCCTCCTATTTTTCAGACCGTTTCATACTCCTCATATATTTGACACCTTTTGAAGCTCTTCATATTTTTCACACCTTTTCAGGCTCCTCATATTTTTGAACACCGCTTCATGCTCCTCCTATTTTTCAGACCGTTTCATACTCCTCATATATTTGACACCTTTTGAAGCTCTTCATATTTTTCACACCTTTTCAGGCTCCTCATATTTTTGAACACCGCTTCATGCTCCTCCTATTTTTCAGACCGTTTCATACTCCTCATATATTTGACACCTTTTGAAGCTCTGCATATTTTTCACACCTTTTCAGGCTCCTCATATTTTTGAACACCGCTTCATGCTCCTCCTATTTTTCAGACCGTTTCATACTGTTCATATATTTGACACGTTTTGAAGCTCTTCATATTTTGCACACTTTTTGAAGCTCTTCATATTTTTCACATTTTTGAAGCTCTTCACATTTTTCACACCTTTTCAGGCTCCTCATGTTTTTAAACACAGCTTCATGCTCCTGCTATTTTTCAGACCGTTTCTTATTCCTCATATTTTTGACACGTTTTGAGGATCTTCATATTTTTCACACTTTTTCAGGCTCTTCATGTTTTTCAACACCACATCATGCTCCTCCTATTTTTCAGACCGTATCATGCTCCTCATATTTTTGACACCTTTTGAAGCTGTATATATTTCTCACACCTTTTCAGGCTCTTCATGTTTTTGAGCACCACTTCATGCTCCTCCTATTTTTCAGACCGTTTCATGCTCCTCATGTATTTCACACCTTTTGAAGCTCTTCATATTTTTCACACCTTTTCATGCTTTTCATGTTTCTGAACACCGCTTCATGCTCCTCCTATTTTTCAGACCGTTTCAAGCTTCTCATATTTTTCACATTTTTTGAAGCTCTTCATATTTTTCTTACCTTTTCAGGCTCTTCCTGTTTTTGAACACCGCTTCATGCTCCTCCTATTTTTCAGACCGTTTCATGCTCCTCATATTTTTGACACCTTTTGAAGCTCTTCATATTTTGCACACCTTTTCAGGCTCTTCAAGAATTTGAACACCGTTTCATGATCCTCCTGTTTTTCAGAACGTTTCATGCTCCTCATATTTTTGACACCTTTTAAAGCTATTCATATTTTTCACACCTTTTCAGGCTCTTCCTGTTTTTGAACACCGCTTCATGCTCCTGCTATTTTTCAGGCTGTTTCATACTCCTCATATTTTTGACACGTTTTGAGGCTCTTCATATTTTTTACACCTTTTCAGGCTCTTCAAGAATTTGAACACCGTTTCATGATCCTCCTGTTTTTCAGAACGTTTCATGCTCCTCATATTTTTGACACCTTTTAAAGCTATTCATATTTTTCACACCTTTTCAGGCTCTTCCTCTATTTGATCACCGCTTCATGCTCCTCCTATTTTTCAGATCGTTTCATGCTCCTCATATTTTTGACACCTTTTGATGCTGTTCATATATTTCACACCTTTTCCGGCTCTTCATGTTTTCAACACCATTTCATGCTCCTCCTATTTTTCAGACCCTTTCATGCTAATCTAATTTTGATACCTTATGAACCTCCTCATATTTTTCACACCTTTTCATGCGCTTCATATTTTTGAACACCGGTTCATGCTCCTCCTGTTGTTCAAACCGTTTCATGCTCCTCCTATTTTTTAAAACTTTTGAAGCTCTTCATATTTTTCACACCTTTTGAAGCACTTCATATTTTTCACACCTTTTCAGGCTCTTCATGTTTTTGAACACCGCTTCATTCTCCTTCTATTTTTAAGAGTGTTTCATGCTCGTCACATTTTTGACACCTTTTGAAGCTCTTCATATTTTTCACACCTTTTCAGGCTCTTCATGTTTTGGATCACCGCTTCATGGTCCTCCTATTTTTCAGATCGTTTCATGCTCCTCATGTATTTTACACCTTTTGTAACCCTTCATAATTTTCACACCTTTTCAGGCTCTTCATGTTTTTGAACACCTGTTCATTCTCCTCCTATATTTCAGACTGTTTCATGCTCATCATGTATTTCACACCTTTTGAAGCTTTTCATATTTTCACACCTTTTCAGGCTCTTCATGTTTTTCAAAACCACTTCATGCTCCTCCTATTTTTCAGACGGTTTCTTTCTCGTCTTGTTTTTGACACCTTTTGAAGCTGTTCATATTTTTCACACCTTTTCAGGCTCTTCATGATTTTCAACACCGCTTCATGCTCCTCCTATTTTTCAGACCATTTCATGCTCATCTCATTTTTGACACATTTTGAAGCTCTTCATATTTTTCACACCGTTTGAAGCTCTTCATATTTTTCATATTTTTGAAGCACTTCATATTTCACACGTTTTCAGGCTCTTCATGTTTTTCAACACTGCTTCTTGATCCTCCTATTTCCCAGACCGTTTCATACTCCTCATATTTTTGACACGTATTGAGGATCTTCATATTTTTCACACCTTTTCAAGCTCTTCATGTTTTTGAACAACGTTTCATGATCCTCCTATTTTTCAGAATGTTTCATGCTCCTCATATTTTTGACACTTATTGAAGCTCTTCATATTTTTCACACCTTTTGAAGCTCTTCATATTTTTCACACCTTTTGAAGCTCTTCATATTTTTCACACCTTTTCAGGCTCTTTATGTTTTTGAACACCGCTTCATGTGCCTCCTATTTTTCAGACCGTTTAATGCTCCTCATAATTTTGACACTTATTGAAGCTCTTCATATTTTTCACACCTTTTCAGGCTCTTCATGTTTTTCAACACTGCTTCTTGATCCTCCTATTTTTCCGACCGTTTCATACTCCTCATATATTTGACATATTTTGAGGATCTTCATATTTTTCACATCTTTTCAGGCTCTTCATGTTTTTGGACACCGCTTCATGCTCCTCCTATTTTCAGACCGTTTCATGCTCCTCATATATTTGACAACTTTTGAAGCTCTGCATATTTTTCGCACCTTTTCAGGCTCTTCATGTTTTTGAACACCGCTTCATGCTCCTCCTATTTTCAGACCGTTTCATGCTCCTCATATATTTGACAACTTTTGAAGCTCTGCATATTTTTCGCACCTTTTCAGGCTCTTCATGTTTTTGAACACCGCTTCATGCTCCTCCTATTTTCAGACCGTTTCATGCTCCTCATATTTTTGACAACTTTAGAATCTCTTCATATTTTTCACACCTTTTAAAGCTCTTCATATATTTCACACTTTTTAAGGCTCTTCATGTTTTTCAACACCACTTCATGCTCCTCCTTTTTTGCTGACCGTTTCAACTCCTCATATTTTTGACACCTTTTGAAGCTCTTCATATTTCTCACAGCTTTTCAGGCTCTTCATGTTTTTGAAAACGGCTTCATGCTCCTCCTATTTTTCAGACCGTTTCATGCTCTTCATAATTTTGACACCTTTTGAAGCTCTGCATATTTTGCACACCTTCTCAGGCTCTTTATGTTTTTCAACACCGCTTCATGCTCCTCCTATTTTTCAGACCGTTTCATGCTCCTCATATTTTTTACACCTTTAGAAGCTCTTCATATTTTTCACACCTTTTGAAGCTCTTCATATATTTCACACCTTTTCAGGCTCTTCATGATTTTCAACACGGCTTCATGCTCCTCCTATTTTTCACACCGTTTCATGCTCATCTCATTTTTGACACTTTTTGAAGCTCCTCATATTTTTGACACCTTTAGAAGCTCTTCATATTTTTCACAACTTTTGAATCTCTTCATATTTTTCACACCTTTTGAAGCTCTTCATATTTTTCACATTTTTGAAGCTCTTCATATTTTTCACACGTTTTCAGGCTCTTCATGTTTTTGAACACCGCTTCATGCTCCTCCTTTTTTTCAGACCGTTTCATGCTCCTCATATTTTTGACACCTTTTGAAGCTCTGCATATTTTTCACACCTTTTCAGGCGCTTCATGTTTTTGAACACCGCTTCATGCTCCTCCTGTTTTTCAGACCGATTCATGCTACTCATATTTTTGACAACTTTAGAAGCTCTTCATATTTTTCACACCTTTTGAAGCTCTTCATATTTTTCACATTTTTGAAGCTCTTCATATTTTTCACACGTTTTCAGACTCTTCATATTTTTCAACACCGCTTCATGCTCCTGCTATATTTCAGACCGTTTAACACTCCTCATATTTTTGACACGTTTTTAAGCTCTTCATATATTTCACACCTTTTCAGGCTCTTCATGTTTTTGAACATGGCTTCATGCTCCTCCTATTTTTCTGACCGTTTAATGCTCCTCATAATTTTGACACCTTTTGAAGCTCTTCATATTTTTCGCACGTTTTCAGGCTCTTCATGTTTTTGAACACCACTTCATGCTCCTTCTATTTTTCAGACCGTTTCTTGCTCCTCATATTTTTGACACATTTTGAAGCTCTTCATATATTTCACACCTTTTAAGGCTCTTCATGTTTTTCAACACCACTTCATGCTCCTCCTTTTTTGCTGACCGTTTCATGCTCCTCATATTTTTGACACCTTTTGAAGCTCTTCATATTTCTCACAGCTTTTCAACCTCTTCATGTTTTTGAACACGGCTTCATGCTCCTCTTATTTTTCAGACCGTTTAATGCTCCTCATAATTTTGACACCTTTTGAAGTTCTTCATATTTTTCACACCTTTTCAGGCTCTTCATGTTTTTGAACACCACTTCATGCTCCTCCTATTTTTCAGATCGTTTCTTGCTCCTCATATTTTTGACACCTTTTGAAGCTCTTCATATTTTTCACACCTTCTCAGGCTCTTCATGTATTTAACAACGCTTCATGCTCCTCCTATTTTTCAGACCGTTTCATACTCCTCATATTTTTGACATTTTTTGAGGCTCTTCATATTTTTCACACCTTTTCAGGATCTTCATGTTTTTGAAAACCGTTTCATGCTCCTCCAATTTTTCAGACCGTTTCATGCTCCTCATATTTTTGACACATATTGAAGCTCTTCATATTTTTCACACCTTTTGAAGCTCTTCATATTTTTCACATTTTTGAAGCTCTTCATATTTTTCACACGTTTTCAGGCTCTTCATGTTTTTCAACACCGCTTCATGCTCCTGCTATTTTTCAGACCGTTTCATACTCCTCATATTTTTGACACGTATTGAGGCTCTTCATATTTTTTACACCTTTTCAGGCTCTTCATGCTTTTTAACACGATTTCATGCTCCTCCTATTTTTCAGCCCGTTTCATGCTCTTCATATTTTTGACACCTTTTGATGCTCTTCATATTTTTCACACCTTTTCAGGGTCTCCATGTTTATGAACACCGCTTCATGCTCCTGCTATTTTCCAGGCCGTTTCATACTCCTCATATTTTTGACACGTTTTGAGGCTCTTCATATTTTTCACACCATTTCAGGCTCTTCATGTTTTTGAACACCGTTTCATGATCCTCCTATTTTTAAGACCGTTTCATGCTCCTCATGTTTTTCACACCTTTTGAAGCTCTTCATATTTTTCACACCTTTTCAGGATCTTCATGTTTTTCAAAACAACTTCATGCATCTCCTATTTTTCGGACCGTATCATGCTCCTCATGTTTTTCACACATTTCGAAGCTCTTCATATTTTTCAAACTTTTCAGGCTCTTCATATTTTTCAACTCCACTTCATGTTTCTCCTATTTTTCAGACGGTTTCATGCTCCTCATATTTTTGACACCTTTAGAAGCTCTTCATATTTTTCACACCTTTTCAGGCTCTTCATGTTTTTCAACACCGTTTCATGCTACTCCTATTTTTAAGACCGTTTCATTCTCCTCATATTTTTGACTCCTTTTGAAGCTCTTCAAATATTTCACACCTTTTCAGGCTCTTCATGATATTCATCACTGCTTCATGCTCTTCCTATTTTTCAGACCGTTTCATGCTCATCTCATATTTGACACCTTTTGAAGCTCTGCATATTATTCACAACTTTTAAGGCTCTTCATGTTTTTGAACACCGCTTCATGCTCCTCCTATTTTTCAGACCATTTCATGCTCCTCATATTTTTGACAGCTTTTGAAGATTTTCAAATTTTGCACACCTTTTCAGGCTCTTCATGTCTTTAAACACCACTTCATGCTCCTCCTTTTTTGCAAACCGTTTCATGCTCCTCATATTTTGACATTTTTTGAAGCTCTTCATATTTCTCACACCTTTTCAGGTTCTTCATATTTTTCAACACCGCTTCAAGCTCCTCCTCTTTTTCAGACCTTTTCATGCTCATCTCATTTTTGAAACCTTTTGAAGCTCTTCATATTTTTCACATCTTTTGAAGCTCTTCATAATTATCACACCTTTTCAGGCTCTTAATGTTTTTCAACTCCGCTTCATGGTCCTCCTATTTTTCAGACCGTTTCATGGTCCTCATATTTTTGACACTTTTCGTGCTCTTCATATTTTTCACACTTTTTCAGGCTCTTCATGTTTTTGCACACCGCTTCTTGCTCCTCCTAATTTTCAGACCGTTTCATTCTCCTCATATTTTTTACACCTCTTGAAGCTCTTCATATTTTTCACACGTTTTCTGGCTCCTCAAGTTTTTCAACACTGCTTCATGCTCCTCCTATTTTGCTGACCGTTTTATGCTCCTATGTATTTCACAACTTTTGAAGCTCTTCATATTTTTCACACGTTTGCAGACTCTGCATTTTTTTGAAAACCGCTTCATGATCCTCTTATTTTTCAGACCGTTTCATGCTCATCTCATTTTTGACACCTTTTGAAGCTCTTCATATTTTTCACACCTTTTGAAGCACTTCATAATTTTCACACCTTTTCAGGCTCTTCATGTTTTTGAACACCGCTTCATCGTCCTTCTATTTTTAACAGTGTTTCATGCTCATCATATTTTTGACACATTTAGAAGCTCTTCATATTTTTCACACCTTTTCATGCTCTTCATGTTTTTGAACACCGTTTCATGCACGTCCTATTTTTCAGACCGTTTCATGCTCATCTCATTTTTGACATCTTTTGAAGCTCTTCATAATTTTCACAACTTTTGAAGCTCTTCATATTTTTCATATTTTTGAAGCTCTTCATATTTTTCACACGTTTTCAGGCTCTTCATGTTTTTCAACACCACTTAATGCTCTTCCTATTTTTCAGACCCTTTCATGGTAATCTAATTTTTAACACCTTTTGAAGCTCTTCATATTTTTCACACCTTTTGAAGCTCTTCATATTTTTCACACCTTTTCAGTCTCTTCATGTTTTTCAACACCACTTCATGCTCCTCCTATTTTTCAGTCCGTTTCATGCACATCTCATTTTTGACACCTTTTGAAGCTCTTCATATTTTTCATATTTTTGAAGCTCTTCATATTTTTCACACGTTTTCAGGCTCTTCATGTTTTTCAACACCACTTAATGCTCTTCCTATTTTTCAGACCCTTTCATGGTAATCTAATTTTTAACACCTTTTGAAGCTCTTCATATTTTTCACACCTTTTGAAGCTCTTCATATTTTTCACACCTTTTCAGTCTCTTCATGTTTTTCAACACCACTTCATGCTCCTTCTATTTTTCAGACCGTTTCATGCTCCTCATGTTTTTGACTGCTTTTGAAGCTCTTAATATTTTTCACACCTTTTGAAGCTCTTCACATTTTTCACACCATTTCAGGCTCTTCATGATTTTCAACACCACTTCATGCTCCTCCTATATTTCAGTCCGTTTCATGCACATCTCATTTTTGACACCTTTTGAAGCTCTTCATATTTTTCACACCTTTGAAGCTCTTCATATTATTCACATTTTTGAAGCTCTTCATATTTTTCACACGTTTTCAGACTCTTCATGTTTTTCAACACCGCTTCATTCTCCTGCTATTTTTCAGACCGTTTCATACTCCTCAAATTTTGACACCTTTTGAAGCTCTTCATATTTTTCACACCTTTTCAGGATCTTCATGTTTTTGAACAGCGGTTCATGCTCCTCCTATTTTTCAGACCCTATCATGCTCCTCATATTTTTGACAACTTTTGAAGCTCTTCATATTTTGCACACCTTTTGAAGATCTTCGTATATTTCACACGTTTTCAGGCTCTTCATTTTCTTCAACACCACTTCATCCTCCTCCTATTTTTCAGACCCTTTCATGCTAATCTAATTTTTGACACCTTTTGAAGCTCTTCATATTTTTCACACCTTTTCAGTCTCTTCATGTTTTTCAACACCACTTCATGCTCCTCCTATTTTTCAGTCCGTTTCATGCACATCTCATTTTTGACACCTTTTGAAGCTCTTCATATTTTTCACACCTTTTCAGGCTCTTCATGTTTTGGATCACCGCTTCATGGTCCTCCTATTTTTCAGATCGTTTCATGCTCCTCATGTATTTTACACCTTTTGAAACCCTTCATAATTTTCACACCTTTTCAGGCTCTTCATGTTTTTGAACACCTGTTCATTCTCCTCCTATATTTCAGACTGTTTCATGCTCATCATGTATTTCACACCTTTTGAAGCTTTTCATATTTTCACACCTTTTCAGGCTCTTCATGTTTTTCAAAACCACTTCATGCTCCTCCTATTTTTCAGACGGTTTCTTTCTCGTCTTGTTTTTGACACCTTTTGAAGCTGTTCATATTTTTCACACCTTTTCAGGCTCTTCATGATTTTCAACACCGCTTCATGCTCCTCCTATTTTTCAGACCATTTCATGCTCATCTCATTTTTGACACATTTTGAAGCTCTTCATATTTTTCACACCGTTTGAAGCTCTTCATATTTTTCATATTTTTGAAGCACTTCATATTTCACACGTTTTCAGGCTCTTCATGTTTTTCAACACTGCTTCTTGATCCTCCTATTTCCCAGACCGTTTCATACTCCTCATATTTTTGACACGTATTGAGGATCTTCATATTTTTCACACCTTTTCAAGCTCTTCATGTTTTTGAACAACGTTTCATGATCCTCCTATTTTTCAGAATGTTTCATGCTCCTCATATTTTTGACACTTATTGAAGCTCTTCATATTTTTCACACCTTTTGAAGCTCTTCATATTTTTCACACCTTTTGAAGCTCTTCATATTTTTCACACCTTTTCAGGCTCTTTATGTTTTTGAACACCGCTTCATGTGCCTCCTATTTTTCAGACCGTTTAATGCTCCTCATAATTTTGACACTTATTGAAGCTCTTCATATTTTTCACACCTTTTCAGGCTCTTCATGTTTTTCAACACTGCTTCTTGATCCTCCTATTTTTCCGACCGTTTCATACTCCTCATATATTTGACATATTTTGAGGATCTTCATATTTTTCACATCTTTTCAGGCTCTTCATGTTTTTGGACACCGCTTCATGCTCCTCCTATTTTCAGACCGTTTCATGCTCCTCATATATTTGACAACTTTTGAAGCTCTGCATATTTTTCGCACCTTTTCAGGCTCTTCATGTTTTTGAACACCGCTTCATGCTCCTCCTATTTTCAGACCGTTTCATGCTCCTCATATTTTTGACAACTTTAGAATCTCTTCATATTTTTCACACCTTTTAAAGCTCTTCATATATTTCACACTTTTTAAGGCTCTTCATGTTTTTCAACACCACTTCATGCTCCTCCTTTTTTGCTGACCGTTTCAACTCCTCATATTTTTGACACCTTTTGAAGCTCTTCATATTTCTCACAGCTTTTCAGGCTCTTCATGTTTTTGAAAACGGCTTCATGCTCCTCCTATTTTTCAGACCGTTTCATGCTCTTCATAATTTTGACACCTTTTGAAGCTCTGCATATTTTGCACACCTTCTCAGGCTCTTTATGTTTTTCAACACCGCTTCATGCTCCTCCTATTTTTCAGACCGTTTCATGCTCCTCATATTTTTTACACCTTTAGAAGCTCTTCATATTTTTCACACCTTTTGAAGCTCTTCATATATTTCACACCTTTTCAGGCTCTTCATGATTTTCAACACGGCTTCATGCTCCTCCTATTTTTCACACCGTTTCATGCTCATCTCATTTTTGACACTTTTTGAAGCTCCTCATATTTTTGACACCTTTAGAAGCTCTTCATATTTTTCACAACTTTTGAATCTCTTCATATTTTTCACACCTTTTGAAGCTCTTCATATTTTTCACATTTTTGAAGCTCTTCATATTTTTCACACGTTTTCAGGCTCTTCATGTTTTTGAACACCGCTTCATGCTCCTCCTTTTTTTCAGACCGTTTCATGCTCCTCATATTTTTGACACCTTTTGAAGCTCTGCATATTTTTCACACCTTTTCAGGCGCTTCATGTTTTTGAACACCGCTTCATGCTCCTCCTGTTTTTCAGACCGATTCATGCTACTCATATTTTTGACAACTTTAGAAGCTCTTCATATTTTTCACACCTTTTGAAGCTCTTCATATTTTTCACATTTTTGAAGCTCTTCATATTTTTCACACGTTTTCAGACTCTTCATATTTTTCAACACCGCTTCATGCTCCTGCTATATTTCAGACCGTTTCACACTCCTCATATTTTTGACACGTTTTTAAGCTCTTCATATATTTCACACCTTTTCAGGCTCTTCATGTTTTTGAACATGGCTTCATGCTCCTCCTATTTTTCTGACCGTTTAATGCTCCTCATAATTTTGACACCTTTTGAAGCTCTTCATATTTTTCGCACGTTTTCAGGCTCTTCATGTTTTTGAACACCACTTCATGCTCCTTCTATTTTTCAGACCGTTTCTTGCTCCTCATATTTTTGACACATTTTGAAGCTCTTCATATATTTCACACCTTTTAAGGCTCTTCATGTTTTTCAACACCACTTCATGCTCCTCCTTTTTTGCTGACCGTTTCATGCTCCTCATATTTTTGACACCTTTTGAAGCTCTTCATATTTCTCACAGCTTTTCAACCTCTTCATGTTTTTGAACACGGCTTCATGCTCCTCTTATTTTTCAGACCGTTTAATGCTCCTCATAATTTTGACACCTTTTGAAGTTCTTCATATTTTTCACACCTTTTCAGGCTCTTCATGTTTTTGAACACCACTTCATGCTCCTCCTATTTTTCAGATCGTTTCTTGCTCCTCATATTTTTGACACCTTTTGAAGCTCTTCATATTTTTCACACCTTCTCAGGCTCTTCATGTATTTAACAACGCTTCATGCTCCTCCTATTTTTCAGACCGTTTCATACTCCTCATATTTTTGACATTTTTTGAGGCTCTTCATATTTTTCACACCTTTTCAGGATCTTCATGTTTTTGAAAACCGTTTCATGCTCCTCCAATTTTTCAGACCGTTTCATGCTCCTCATATTTTTGACACATATTGAAGCTCTTCATATTTTTCACACCTTTTGAAGCTCTTCATATTTTTCACATTTTTGAAGCTCTTCATATTTTTCACACGTTTTCAGGCTCTTCATGTTTTTCAACACCGCTTCATGCTCCTGCTATTTTTCAGACCGTTTCATACTCCTCATATTTTTGACACGTATTGAGGCTCTTCATATTTTTTACACCTTTTCAGGCTCTTCATGCTTTTTAACACGATTTCATGCTCCTCCTATTTTTCAGCCCGTTTCATGCTCTTCATATTTTTGACACCTTTTGATGCTCTTCATATTTTTCACACCTTTTCAGGGTCTCCATGTTTATGAACACCGCTTCATGCTCCTGCTATTTTCCAGACCGTTTCATACTCCTCATATTTTTGACACGTTTTGAGGCTCTTCATATTTTTCACACCATTTCAGGCTCTTCATGTTTTTGAACACCGTTTCATGATCCTCCTATTTTTAAGACCGTTTCATGCTCCTCATGTTTTTCACACCTTTTGAAGCTCTTCATATTTTTCACACCTTTTCAGGATCTTCATGTTTTTCAAAACAACTTCATGCATCTCCTATTTTTCGGACCGTATCATGCTCCTCATGTTTTTCACACATTTCGAAGCTCTTCATATTTTTCAAACTTTTCAGGCTCTTCATATTTTTCAACTCCACTTCATGTTTCTCCTATTTTTCAGACGGTTTCATGCTCCTCATATTTTTGACACCTTTAGAAGCTCTTCATATTTTTCACACCTTTTCAGGCTCTTCATGTTTTTCAACACCGTTTCATGCTACTCCTATTTTTAAGACCGTTTCATTCTCCTCATATTTTTGACTCCTTTTGAAGCTCTTCAAATATTTCACACCTTTTCAGGCTCTTCATGATATTCATCACTGCTTCATGCTCTTCCTATTTTTCAGACCGTTTCATGCTCATCTCATATTTGACACCTTTTGAAGCTCTGCATATTATTCACAACTTTTAAGGCTCTTCATGTTTTTGAACACCGCTTCATGCTCCTCCTATTTTTCAGACCATTTCATGCTCCTCATATTTTTGACAGCTTTTGAAGATTTTCAAATTTTGCACACCTTTTCAGGCTCTTCATGTCTTTAAACACCACTTCATGCTCCTCCTTTTTTGCAAACCGTTTCATGCTCCTCATATTTTGACATTTTTTGAAGCTCTTCATATTTCTCACACCTTTTCAGGTTCTTCATATTTTTCAACACCGCTTCAAGCTCCTCCTCTTTTTCAGACCTTTTCATGCTCATCTCATTTTTGAAACCTTTTGAAGCTCTTCATATTTTTCACATCTTTTGAAGCTCTTCATAATTATCACACCTTTTCAGGCTCTTAATGTTTTTCAACTCCGCTTCATGGTCCTCCTATTTTTCAGACCGTTTCATGGTCCTCATATTTTTGACACTTTTCGTGCTCTTCATATTTTTCACACTTTTTCAGGCTCTTCATGTTTTTGCACACCGCTTCTTGCTCCTCCTAATTTTCAGACCGTTTCATTCTCCTCATATTTTTTACACCTCTTGAAGCTCTTCATATTTTTCACACGTTTTCTGGCTCCTCAAGTTTTTCAACACTGCTTCATGCTCCTCCTATTTTGCTGACCGTTTTATGCTCCTATGTATTTCACAACTTTTGAAGCTCTTCATATTTTTCACACGTTTGCAGACTCTGCATTTTTTTGAAAACCGCTTCATGATCCTCTTATTTTTCAGACCGTTTCATGCTCATCTCATTTTTGACACCTTTTGAAGCTCTTCATATTTTTCACACCTTTTGAAGCACTTCATAATTTTCACACCTTTTCAGGCTCTTCATGTTTTTGAACACCGCTTCATCGTCCTTCTATTTTTAACAGTGTTTCATGCTCATCATATTTTTGACACATTTAGAAGCTCTTCATATTTTTCACACCTTTTCATGCTCTTCATGTTTTTGAACACCGTTTCATGCACGTCCTATTTTTCAGACCGTTTCATGCTCATCTCATTTTTGACATCTTTTGAAGCTCTTCATAATTTTCACAACTTTTGAAGCTCTTCATATTTTTCATATTTTTGAAGCTCTTCATATTTTTCACACGTTTTCAGGCTCTTCATGTTTTTCAACACCACTTAATGCTCTTCCTATTTTTCAGACCCTTTCATGGTAATCTAATTTTTAACACCTTTTGAAGCTCTTCATATTTTTCACACCTTTTGAAGCTCTTCATATTTTTCACACCTTTTCAGTCTCTTCATGTTTTTCAACACCACTTCATGCTCCTCCTATTTTTCAGTCCGTTTCATGCACATCTCATTTTTGACACCTTTTGAAGCTCTTCATATTTTTCATATTTTTGAAGCTCTTCATATTTTTCACACGTTTTCAGGCTCTTCATGTTTTTCAACACCACTTAATGCTCTTCCTATTTTTCAGACCCTTTCATGGTAATCTAATTTTTAACACCTTTTGAAGCTCTTCATATTTTTCACACCTTTTGAAGCTCTTCATATTTTTCACACCTTTTCAGTCTCTTCATGTTTTTCAACACCACTTCATGCTCCTTCTATTTTTCAGACCGTTTCATGCTCCTCATGTTTTTGACTGCTTTTGAAGCTCTTAATATTTTTCACACCTTTTGAAGCTCTTCACATTTTTCACACCATTTCAGGCTCTTCATGATTTTCAACACCACTTCATGCTCCTCCTATATTTCAGTCCGTTTCATGCACATCTCATTTTTGACACCTTTTGAAGCTCTTCATATTTTTCACACCTTTGAAGCTCTTCATATTATTCACATTTTTGAAGCTCTTCATATTTTTCACACGTTTTCAGACTCTTCATGTTTTTCAACACCGCTTCATTCTCCTGCTATTTTTCAGACCGTTTCATACTCCTCAAATTTTGACACCTTTTGAAGCTCTTCATATTTTTCACACCTTTTCAGGATCTTCATGTTTTTGAACAGCGGTTCATGCTCCTCCTATTTTTCAGACCCTATCATGCTCCTCATATTTTTGACAACTTTTGAAGCTCTTCATATTTTGCACACCTTTTGAAGATCTTCGTATATTTCACACGTTTTCAGGCTCTTCATTTTCTTCAACACCACTTCATCCTCCTCCTATTTTTCAGACCCTTTCATGCTAATCTAATTTTTGACACCTTTTGAAGCTCTTCATATTTTTCACACCTTTTCAGTCTCTTCATGTTTTTCAACACCACTTCATGCTCCTCCTATTTTTCAGTCCGTTTCATGCACATCTCATTTTTGACACCTTTTGAAGCTCTTCATATTTTTCACACCTTTTCAGGCTCTTCATGTTTTGGATCACCGCTTCATGGTCCTCCTATTTTTCAGATCGTTTCATGCTCCTCATGTATTTTACACCTTTTGAAACCCTTCATAATTTTCACACCTTTTCAGGCTCTTCATGTTTTTGAACACCTGTTCATTCTCCTCCTATATTTCAGACTGTTTCATGCTCATCATGTATTTCACACCTTTTGAAGCTTTTCATATTTTCACACCTTTTCAGGCTCTTCATGTTTTTCAAAACCACTTCATGCTCCTCCTATTTTTCAGACGGTTTCTTTCTCGTCTTGTTTTTGACACCTTTTGAAGCTGTTCATATTTTTCACACCTTTTCAGGCTCTTCATGATTTTCAACACCGCTTCATGCTCCTCCTATTTTTCAGACCATTTCATGCTCATCTCATTTTTGACACATTTTGAAGCTCTTCATATTTTTCACACCGTTTGAAGCTCTTCATATTTTTCATATTTTTGAAGCACTTCATATTTCACACGTTTTCAGGCTCTTCATGTTTTTCAACACTGCTTCTTGATCCTCCTATTTCCCAGACCGTTTCATACTCCTCATATTTTTGACACGTATTGAGGATCTTCATATTTTTCACACCTTTTCAAGCTCTTCATGTTTTTGAACAACGTTTCATGATCCTCCTATTTTTCAGAATGTTTCATGCTCCTCATATTTTTGACACTTATTGAAGCTCTTCATATTTTTCACACCTTTTGAAGCTCTTCATATTTTTCACACCTTTTGAAGCTCTTCATATTTTTCACACCTTTTCAGGCTCTTTATGTTTTTGAACACCGCTTCATGTGCCTCCTATTTTTCAGACCGTTTAATGCTCCTCATAATTTTGACACTTATTGAAGCTCTTCATATTTTTCACACCTTTTCAGGCTCTTCATGTTTTTCAACACTGCTTCTTGATCCTCCTATTTTTCCGACCGTTTCATACTCCTCATATATTTGACATATTTTGAGGATCTTCATATTTTTCACATCTTTTCAGGCTCTTCATGTTTTTGGACACCGCTTCATGCTCCTCCTATTTTCAGACCGTTTCATGCACATCTCATTTTTGACACCTTTTGAAGCTCTTCATATTTTTCACACCTTTGAAGCTCTTCATATTATTCACATTTTTGAAGCTCTTCATATTTTTCACATCTTTTCAGGCTCTTCATGATTTTCAACACCACTTCATGCTCCTCCTATATTTCAGTCCGTTTCATGCACATCTCATTTTTGACACCTTTTGAAGCTCTTCATATTTTTCACACCTTTGAAGCTCTTCATATTATTCACATTTTTGAAGCTCTTCATATTTTTCACACGTTTTCAGACTCTTCATGTTTTTCAACACCGCTTCATTCTCCTGCTATTTTTCAGACCGTTTCATACTCCTCAAATTTTGACACCTTTTGAAGCTCTTCATATTTTTCACACCTTTTCAGGATCTTCATGTTTTTGAACAGCGGTTCATGCTCCTCCTATTTTTCAGACCCTATCATGCTCCTCATATTTTTGACAACTTTTGAAGCTCTTCATATTTTGCACACCTTTTGAAGATCTTCGTATATTTCACACGTTTTCAGGCTCTTCATTTTCTTCAACACCACTTCATCCTCCTCCTATTTTTCAGACCCTTTCATGCTAATCTAATTTTTGACACCTTTTGAAGCTCTTCATATTTTTCACACCTTTTCAGTCTCTTCATGTTTTTCAACACCACTTCATGCTCCTCCTATTTTTCAGTCCGTTTCATGCACATCTCATTTTTGACACCTTTTGAAGCTCTTCATATTTTTCACACCTTTTCAGGCTCTTCATGTTTTGGATCACCGCTTCATGGTCCTCCTATTTTTCAGATCGTTTCATGCTCCTCATGTATTTTACACCTTTTGAAACCCTTCATAATTTTCACACCTTTTCAGGCTCTTCATGTTTTTGAACACCTGTTCATTCTCCTCCTATATTTCAGACTGTTTCATGCTCATCATGTATTTCACACCTTTTGAAGCTTTTCATATTTTCACACCTTTTCAGGCTCTTCATGTTTTTCAAAACCACTTCATGCTCCTCCTATTTTTCAGACGGTTTCTTTCTCGTCTTGTTTTTGACACCTTTTGAAGCTGTTCATATTTTTCACACCTTTTCAGGCTCTTCATGATTTTCAACACCGCTTCATGCTCCTCCTATTTTTCAGACCATTTCATGCTCATCTCATTTTTGACACATTTTGAAGCTCTTCATATTTTTCACACCGTTTGAAGCTCTTCATATTTTTCATATTTTTGAAGCACTTCATATTTCACACGTTTTCAGGCTCTTCATGTTTTTCAACACTGCTTCTTGATCCTCCTATTTCCCAGACCGTTTCATACTCCTCATATTTTTGACACGTATTGAGGATCTTCATATTTTTCACACCTTTTCAAGCTCTTCATGTTTTTGAACAACGTTTCATGATCCTCCTATTTTTCAGAATGTTTCATGCTCCTCATATTTTTGACACTTATTGAAGCTCTTCATATTTTTCACACCTTTTGAAGCTCTTCATATTTTTCACACCTTTTGAAGCTCTTCATATTTTTCACACCTTTTCAGGCTCTTTATGTTTTTGAACACCGCTTCATGTGCCTCCTATTTTTCAGACCGTTTAATGCTCCTCATAATTTTGACACTTATTGAAGCTCTTCATATTTTTCACACCTTTTCAGGCTCTTCATGTTTTTCAACACTGCTTCTTGATCCTCCTATTTTTCCGACCGTTTCATACTCCTCATATATTTGACATATTTTGAGGATCTTCATATTTTTCACATCTTTTCAGGCTCTTCATGTTTTTGGACACCGCTTCATGCTCCTCCTATTTTCAGACCGTTTCATGCTCCTCATATATTTGACAACTTTTGAAGCTCTGCATATTTTTCGCACCTTTTCAGGCTCTTCATGTTTTTGAACACCGCTTCATGCTCCTCCTATTTTCAGACCGTTTCATGCTCCTCATATTTTTGACAACTTTAGAATCTCTTCATATTTTTCACACCTTTTAAAGCTCTTCATATATTTCACACTTTTTAAGGCTCTTCATGTTTTTCAACACCACTTCATGCTCCTCCTTTTTTGCTGACCGTTTCAACTCCTCATATTTTTGACACCTTTTGAAGCTCTTCATATTTCTCACAGCTTTTCAGGCTCTTCATGTTTTTGAAAACGGCTTCATGCTCCTCCTATTTTTCAGACCGTTTCATGCTCTTCATAATTTTGACACCTTTTGAAGCTCTGCATATTTTGCACACCTTCTCAGGCTCTTTATGTTTTTCAACACCGCTTCATGCTCCTCCTATTTTTCAGACCGTTTCATGCTCCTCATATTTTTTACACCTTTAGAAGCTCTTCATATTTTTCACACCTTTTGAAGCTCTTCATATATTTCACACCTTTTCAGGCTCTTCATGATTTTCAACACGGCTTCATGCTCCTCCTATTTTTCACACCGTTTCATGCTCATCTCATTTTTGACACTTTTTGAAGCTCCTCATATTTTTGACACCTTTAGAAGCTCTTCATATTTTTCACAACTTTTGAATCTCTTCATATTTTTCACACCTTTTGAAGCTCTTCATATTTTTCACATTTTTGAAGCTCTTCATATTTTTCACACGTTTTCAGGCTCTTCATGTTTTTGAACACCGCTTCATGCTCCTCCTTTTTTTCAGACCGTTTCATGCTCCTCATATTTTTGACACCTTTTGAAGCTCTGCATATTTTTCACACCTTTTCAGGCGCTTCATGTTTTTGAACACCGCTTCATGCTCCTCCTGTTTTTCAGACCGATTCATGCTACTCATATTTTTGACAACTTTAGAAGCTCTTCATATTTTTCACACCTTTTGAAGCTCTTCATATTTTTCACATTTTTGAAGCTCTTCATATTTTTCACACGTTTTCAGACTCTTCATATTTTTCAACACCGCTTCATGCTCCTGCTATATTTCAGACCGTTTCACACTCCTCATATTTTTGACACGTTTTTAAGCTCTTCATATATTTCACACCTTTTCAGGCTCTTCATGTTTTTGAACATGGCTTCATGCTCCTCCTATTTTTCTGACCGTTTAATGCTCCTCATAATTTTGACACCTTTTGAAGCTCTTCATATTTTTCGCACGTTTTCAGGCTCTTCATGTTTTTGAACACCACTTCATGCTCCTTCTATTTTTCAGACCGTTTCTTGCTCCTCATATTTTTGACACATTTTGAAGCTCTTCATATATTTCACACCTTTTAAGGCTCTTCATGTTTTTCAACACCACTTCATGCTCCTCCTTTTTTGCTGACCGTTTCATGCTCCTCATATTTTTGACACCTTTTGAAGCTCTTCATATTTCTCACAGCTTTTCAACCTCTTCATGTTTTTGAACACGGCTTCATGCTCCTCTTATTTTTCAGACCGTTTAATGCTCCTCATAATTTTGACACCTTTTGAAGTTCTTCATATTTTTCACACCTTTTCAGGCTCTTCATGTTTTTGAACACCACTTCATGCTCCTCCTATTTTTCAGATCGTTTCTTGCTCCTCATATTTTTGACACCTTTTGAAGCTCTTCATATTTTTCACACCTTCTCAGGCTCTTCATGTATTTAACAACGCTTCATGCTCCTCCTATTTTTCAGACCGTTTCATACTCCTCATATTTTTGACATTTTTTGAGGCTCTTCATATTTTTCACACCTTTTCAGGATCTTCATGTTTTTGAAAACCGTTTCATGCTCCTCCAATTTTTCAGACCGTTTCATGCTCCTCATATTTTTGACACATATTGAAGCTCTTCATATTTTTCACACCTTTTGAAGCTCTTCATATTTTTCACATTTTTGAAGCTCTTCATATTTTTCACACGTTTTCAGGCTCTTCATGTTTTTCAACACCGCTTCATGCTCCTGCTATTTTTCAGACCGTTTCATACTCCTCATATTTTTGACACGTATTGAGGCTCTTCATATTTTTTACACCTTTTCAGGCTCTTCATGCTTTTTAACACGATTTCATGCTCCTCCTATTTTTCAGCCCGTTTCATGCTCTTCATATTTTTGACACCTTTTGATGCTCTTCATATTTTTCACACCTTTTCAGGGTCTCCATGTTTATGAACACCGCTTCATGCTCCTGCTATTTTCCAGACCGTTTCATACTCCTCATATTTTTGACACGTTTTGAGGCTCTTCATATTTTTCACACCATTTCAGGCTCTTCATGTTTTTGAACACCGTTTCATGATCCTCCTATTTTTAAGACCGTTTCATGCTCCTCATGTTTTTCACACCTTTTGAAGCTCTTCATATTTTTCACACCTTTTCAGGATCTTCATGTTTTTCAAAACAACTTCATGCATCTCCTATTTTTCGGACCGTATCATGCTCCTCATGTTTTTCACACATTTCGAAGCTCTTCATATTTTTCAAACTTTTCAGGCTCTTCATATTTTTCAACTCCACTTCATGTTTCTCCTATTTTTCAGACGGTTTCATGCTCCTCATATTTTTGACACCTTTAGAAGCTCTTCATATTTTTCACACCTTTTCAGGCTCTTCATGTTTTTCAACACCGTTTCATGCTACTCCTATTTTTAAGACCGTTTCATTCTCCTCATATTTTTGACTCCTTTTGAAGCTCTTCAAATATTTCACACCTTTTCAGGCTCTTCATGATATTCATCACTGCTTCATGCTCTTCCTATTTTTCAGACCGTTTCATGCTCATCTCATATTTGACACCTTTTGAAGCTCTGCATATTATTCACAACTTTTAAGGCTCTTCATGTTTTTGAACACCGCTTCATGCTCCTCCTATTTTTCAGACCATTTCATGCTCCTCATATTTTTGACAGCTTTTGAAGATTTTCAAATTTTGCACACCTTTTCAGGCTCTTCATGTCTTTAAACACCACTTCATGCTCCTCCTTTTTTGCAAACCGTTTCATGCTCCTCATATTTTGACATTTTTTGAAGCTCTTCATATTTCTCACACCTTTTCAGGTTCTTCATATTTTTCAACACCGCTTCAAGCTCCTCCTCTTTTTCAGACCTTTTCATGCTCATCTCATTTTTGAAACCTTTTGAAGCTCTTCATATTTTTCACATCTTTTGAAGCTCTTCATAATTATCACACCTTTTCAGGCTCTTAATGTTTTTCAACTCCGCTTCATGGTCCTCCTATTTTTCAGACCGTTTCATGGTCCTCATATTTTTGACACTTTTCGTGCTCTTCATATTTTTCACACTTTTTCAGGCTCTTCATGTTTTTGCACACCGCTTCATGCTCCTCCTAATTTTCAGACCGTTTCATTCTCCTCATATTTTTTACACCTCTTGAAGCTCTTCATATTTTTCACACGTTTTCTGGCTCCTCAAGTTTTTCAACACTGCTTCATGCTCCTCCTATTTTGCTGACCGTTTTATGCTCCTATGTATTTCACAACTTTTGAAGCTGTTCATATTTTTCACACCTTTTCAGGCTCTTCATGGTTTTGAACACCGTTTCATGGTCCTCCTATTTTTCAGACCGTTTCATGCTCCTCATATTTTTGACACCTTTTGAAGCTCTTCAAATTTTTCACACCTTTTCAGGCTCTTCATGTTTTTGAACACCGTTTCATGCTCCTCCTATTTTTCAGCCCGTTTCATGCTCCTCATATTTTTGACACATTTTGAAGCTCTTCATATTTTTCACAACTTTTCAGGCTCTTCATGTTTTTGAAAACCGCTTCATGCTCCTCCAATTTTTCAGACCGTTTAATGCTCCTCATGTATTTCACAACTTTTGAAGCTCTTCATATTTTTCACAGCTTTTCAGGCTCTTCATGTTTTTAAACACCACTTCATGCTCCTCCGGTTTTTCAGACCGTTTCATGCTCTTCATAATTTTGACACCTTTTGAAGCTCTTTATATATTTCACACCTTTTCAGGCTCTTCATGTTTTTCAACACCACTTCATGCTTCTCCTATTTTTCAGACCGTTTCATTGTCCTCATATTTTTGATACCTTTTGAAGCTCTTCATATATTTCACAGCTTTTCAGGCTCTTCATGATTTTCAACACCGCTTCATGATCCTCCTATTTTTCAGACCATTTCATGCTCATCGATTTTTGACACCTTTTGAAGCTCTTCATATTTTTCACACCTTTTGAAGCTCTTAATATTTTTCACACGTTTTCAGGCTCTTCAGGTTTTTCAACAACGCTTCATGCTCCTCATATTTTTTACACGTTTTGAAGCTCTTCATATTTTTCACACCTTTTCAGGCTCTTCATGTTTTTCAACACTGCTTCAAGCTCTTCCTATTTTTTAGACCGTTTCATGCTCATCTCATTTTTGACACCTTTTGAAGCTTTTCATATTTTTCACACCTTTTCATGCTCTTCATGTTTTTGAACATAGCTTCATGCTTCTTCTATTTTTCAGACCGTTTCATGTTCCTCATATTTTTGACACCTTTTGAAGCTCTTCCTTTTTTTCACACCTTTTCATGCTCTTCATGTTTTTAAACACGGCTTCATGCTTGTTCTATTTTTCAGACCGTTTCATGTTCCTCATATTTTTGACACCTTTTGAAGCTCTTCCTTTTTTTCACACCTTTTCATGCTCTTCATGTTTTTCAGACCGTTTCATGCTCCTCCTATTTTTCAGACCGTTTCATGCTCCTCATATTTTTCACACCTTTTGAAGCTCTTTATATTTGTCACACTTTTTCAGGCTCTTTATGTTTTTCAACACCGCTTCATGCTCCTACTATTTTTCAGACCGCTTCATGCTTCTCATGTATTTCACACCATTTGAAGCTCTTCATATTTTCCATACGTTTTCAGGCTTTTCATGTTTTTAAACAGCGCTTCATTCTCCTCCTATTTTTCAGACCGTTTCATGCTCCACATATTTTTGAAACCTTTTGAAGCTCTTCATATTTTTCACACCTTTTCAGGCTCTTCATGTTTTTCAACACTGTTTCATGCTTCTCCTATTTTTTCAGACCGTTTCATGATCCTCCTATTTTTGAGTCCGTTTCATGCTCCTCATATTTTTGACACGTTTTGAAGCTCTTCATATTTTTCACACTTTTTCACGCTCTTCATGTTTTTCAATACCGCTTCATGCTCCTCCTATTTTTCAGACCGTTTCATGCTCCTCCTAATTTTGAGAACGCGGAGATCAATGGTTTCAAAGGAGACGATGCCTGACTCCTCTTGAAAATGGATAGGAGTCCCAGGATCCCTGTAGCACGTAGAAAGGGACACTGGGTCTCCCACCTCACATGGAGACGCGTCCCAATTGCCATGCCAAGACTCGAGGAAAATCCCGAGGTGTCCCTCGCACCTAGGCAGGAGTCCTGACTTCGCTGAACAAACACGTGTCTGGAAGGGCCCTCCCTCTCGTAACTCGAGAATATACCCCAGGTTCTGGCCGCAACTCGAGAAAAACCTTGAGACTTCCCCCTCGCCGCGAGATGAGGCCCGATTCCCCTGCACTGGGTGCATAGCAATTCCGTGTTCCACATCAAACGTGAAAGGAGCCTTGATTTCCTTGATGGCACTCCAGAGAAAACCCAAGATCACTGTCTCAAGTCTAGAGGGATCCTGAGGTCACTGTAGCAACACGAAAGGGCTCCGTGGACCCCAAATCAACTCGAGATGAGAGCTTAGTCCCTGGCTTCGACTCAAGAGGAATACCAACTTTCCACAAGCACCTCAAGAGGAGGCTTCTCTCAGCTACAGGTATGTGAGAGGGACCCTGAGTTTGTGGCCTTAAGTGGAATGGACACCCAGATGCTCTGACTGGAATTAAGGCCGGATATCCCTTCAGTGATTGAATGCAGGCTCGTCTTGCATCTCCCAAGACGAAGGGATGTCTGAATCCCCTGTGGAGACAACAGAGAAAGACCTAGTTCTCCGCCTCATCGCGACCGGAGTCCTCACATCCTTTGAAAACTCGAGAGGTCCGCGGAGATCAATGCTTCCAAAGGAGACGATGCCTGACTCCTCTTGAAAATGGATAGGAGTCCCAGGATCCCTGTGGCACGTGGAAAGGGACCCTGGGTCTCCCGCCTCACGTGGAGACGCGTCCCAATTGCCATGCCATGACTCGAGGAGAATCCCGAGGTGTACCTTGCACCTAGGCAGGAGTCCTGACGTCGCTGAACAAACACGTGACTGTAACGGCCCCCCCCGTTGTAACTCGAGAATATACCCCAGGTTCCGGCCGCAACTCGAGAAAAACCATGAGACTTCCCCCTCGCCGCGAGATGAGGCCCGATTCCCCTGCACTGCGTGCAGAGCAATTCCGTGTTCCACATCAAACGTGAAAGGAGCCTTGATTTCCTTGATGGCACTCCGGAGAAAACCCAAGATCCCTGTCTCAAGACTAGAGGGATCCTGAGGTCACTGTAGCAACACGAAAGGGCTCCGTGGACCCCAAATCAACTCGAGATGAGAGCTTAGTCCCTGGCTTCGACTCAAGAGGAATACCAACTTTCCACAAGCACCTCAGAGGAGGCTTCTCTCAGCTACAGGTAAGTGAGAGGGACCCTGAGTATGTGGCCTCAAGTGGAATGGACACCCAGATGCTCTGACTCGAAGTAAGGCCGTATATCCCTGCAGTGATTGAATGCAGGCTCATCTTGCATCTCCAAAGACGAAGGGATGTCTGAATCCCCTGTGGAGACCACAGAGAAAGACATAGTTCTCCACCTCATGGCGACCGGAGGCCTCACATCCTTTGAAAACTCGAGAGGTAAGCGGAGATCAATGCTTCCAAAGGAGACGATGCCTGACTCCTCTTGAAAATGGATAGGAGTCCCAGGATCCCTGTGGAACGTGGAAAGGGACACTGGGTCTCCCGCCTCAGGTGGAGACGCGTCCCAATTGCCATGCCATGACTTGAGGAGAATCCCGAGGTGTCCCTCGCACCTAGGCAGGAGTCCTGACGTCGCTGAACAAACACGTGTCTGGAAGGGCCCTTCCCGTCGTTACTCAAGAATATAAATCAGGTTCCGGCCGCAACTCGAGAAAAAATATGAGACTTCCCTCTCGCCGCGAGATGAGGCCCGATTCCCCTTCACTGCGTGCAGAGCAATTCCGTGTTCCACATCAAACGTGAAAGGAGCCTTGATTTCCTTGATGGCACTCCAGAGAAAACCCAAGATCACTGTCTCAAGTCTAGAGGGATCCTGAGGTCACTGGAACAACACAAAAGGGCTCCGTGGACCCCAAATCAACTCGAGATGAGAGCTTAGTCCCTGGCTTCGACTCAAGAGGAATTCCAACTTTCCACAAGCACCTCAAGAGGAGGCTTCTCTCAGCTACAGGTATGTGAGAGGGACCCTGAGTTTGTGGCCTCAAGTGGAATGGACACCGAGATGCTCTGACTTGAAGTAAGGCCGGATATCCCTGCAGTGAATTGAATGCAGGCTCGTCTTGCATCTCCCAAGACGAAGGGATGTCTGAATCCCCTGTGGAGACCACAGAGAAAGACCTAGTCCTCCACCTCAACGCGACCGGAGGCCTCACATCCTTTGAAAACTCGAGAGGTCCGCGGAGATCAATGCTTCCAAAGGAGACGATGCCTGACTCTTCTTGAAAATGGATAGGATTCCCAGGATCCCTGTGGCACGTGGAAAGGGAACCTGGGTCTCCCGCCTCACGTGGAGACGCGTCCCAATTGCCATGCCAAGACTCGAGGAGAATCCCGAGGTGTCCCTCGCACCTAGGCAGGAGTCCTGACGTCGCTGAACAAACACGTGGTCTGGAAGGGCCCTCCCCGTCGTAACTCGAGAATATACCCCAGGTTCCGCCCGCAACTCGAGAAAAACCATGAGACTTCCCCCTCGCCGCGAGATGAGGACCGATTCCCCTGCACTGCGTGCAGAGCAATTCCGTGTTCCCCATCAAACGTGAAAGGAGCCTTGATTTCCTTGATGGCAGTCCAGAGAAAACCCAAGGATCACTGTCTCAAGTCTAGAGGGATCCTGAGGTCACTTGAGCAACACGAAAGGGCTCCGTGGACCCGAAATCAACTCGACATGAGAGCTTAGTCCCTGGCTTCGACTCAAGAGGAATACCAACTTTCCACAAGCACCCTCAAGAGGAGGCTTCTCTCAGCTACAGGTATGTGAGAGGGACCCTGAGTTTGTGGCCTCAAGTGGAATGGACACCGAGATGCTCTGACTCGAAGTAAGGCTGGATATCCCTGCAGTGAATTGAATGCAGGCTCGTCTTGCATCTCCCAAGACGAAAGGATGTCTGAATCCCCTGTGGAGACCACAGAGAAAGACCTAGTTCTCCGCCTCATCCCGACCGGAGGCCTCACATCCTTTGAAACTCGAGAGGTCCGCGGAGATCAATGCTTCCAAAGGAGACGATGCCTGACTCCTCTTGAAAATGGATAGGAGTCCCAGGATCCCTGTGGCACGTGGAAAGGGACCCTGGGTTTCCCGCCTGACGTGGAGACGCGTCCCAATTGCCATGCCAAGACTCGAGGAGAATCCCGAGGTGTCCCTCACACCAAGGCAGGAGTCCTGACGTCGCTGAACAAACACGTGTCTGGAAGGGCCCTCCACGTCGTAACTCGAGAATATACCCCAGGTTCCGGCCGCAACTCGAGAAAAACCATGAGACTTCCCCCTCGCCACGAGATGAGGCCCGATTCCCCTGCACTGCGTGCAGAGCAATTCCGTGTTCCACATCAAACGTGAAAGGAGCCTTGATTTCCTTGATGGCACTCCAGAGAAAACCCAAGATCACTGTCTCAAGTCGAGAGGGATCCTGAGGTCACTGGAGCAACACCAAAGGGCTCCGTGGACCCCAAATCAACTCGAGATGAGAGCTTAGTCCCTGGCTTCGACTCAAGAGGAATACCAACTTTCCACAAGCACCTCAAGAGGAGGCTTCTCTCAGCGACAGGTATGTGAGAGGTACTCTGAGTTTGTGGCCTCAAGTGGATTGGACACCGAGATGCTCTGACTCGAAGTAAGGCCGGATATCCCTGCAGTGAATTGAATGCAGGCTCGTCTTGCATCTCCCAAGACGAAGGGATGTCTGAATCCCCTGTGGAGACCACAGAGAAAGACCTAGTTCTCCGCCTCATCGCGACCGGAGGCCTCACATCCTTTGAAAACTCGAGAGGTCCTGGGAGATCAATGCTTCCAAAGGAGACGATGCCTGACTCCTCTTAAAAATAGATAGGAGTCCCAGGATCCCTGTGGCACGTGGAAAGGGACCCTGGGTCTTCGGCCTCACGTGGAGAAGGGTCCCAATTGCCATGCCAAGACTCGAGGGGAATCCCGAGTTGTCCCTCGCACCTTGGCTGGAGTTCTGACGTCGCTGAACAAACACGTGTCTGGAAGGGCCCTCGCCGTCGTAACTCGAGAATATACCCCAGGTTCCAGCAGCAACTCGAGAAATACCATGCGACTTCCCGCTCGCCGCGAGATGAGGCCCGATTCCCCTGCACTCTGTGCCGAGCAATTCCGTGTTCCACATCAAACGTGAAAGGAGCCTTGATTTCCTTGATGGCACTCCAGAGAAAACCCAAGATCACTGTCTCAAGTCTAGAGGGATCCTGAGGTCACTGGAACAACACAAAAGGGCTCCGTGGACCCCAATTCAACTCGAGATGAGAGCTTAGTCCCTGGCTTCGACTCAAGAGGAATTCCAACTTTCCACAAGCACCTCAAGAGGAGGCTTCTCTCAGCTACAGGTATGTGAGAGGGACCCTGAGTTTGTGGCCTCAAGTGGAATGGACACCGAGATGCTCTGACTTGAAGTAAGGCCGGATGTCCCTGCAGTGAATTGAATGCAGGCTCGTCTTGCATCTCCCAAGACGAAGGGATGTCTGAATCCCCTGTGGAGACCACAGAGAAAGACCTAGTCCTCCACCTCAACGCGACCGGAGGCCTCACATCCTTTGAAAACTCGAGAGGTCCGCGGAGATCAATGCTTCCAAAGGAGACGATGCCTGACTCCTCTTGAAAATGGATAGGCGTCCCAGGATCCCTGTGGCACGTGGAAAGGGAACCTGGGTCTCCCGCCTCACGTGGAGACGCGTCCCAATTGCCATGCCAAGACTCGAGGAGAATCCCGAGGTGTCCCTCGCACCTAGGCAGGAGTCCTGACGTCGCTGAACAAACACGTGTCTGGAAGGGCCCTCCACGTCGTAACTCGAGAATATACCCCAGGTTCCGCCCGCAACTCGAGAAAAACCATGAGACTTCCCCCTCGCCGCGAGATGAGGACCGATTACCCTGCACTGCGTGCAGAGCAATTCCGTGTTCCCCATCAAACGTGAAAGGAGCCTTGATTTCCTTGATGGCACTCCAGAGAAAACCCAAGATCACTGTCTCAAGTCTAGAGGGATCCTGAGGTCACTGGAGCAACACGAAAGGGCTCCGTGGACCCGAAATCAACTCGACATGAGAGCTTAGTCCCTGGCTTCGACTCAAGAGGAATACCAACTTTCCACAAGCACCTCAAGAGGAGGCTTCTCTCAGCTACAGGTATGTGAGAGGGACCCTGAGTTTGTGGCCTCAAGTGGAATGGACACCGAGATGCTCTGACTCGAAGTAAGGCCGGATACCCCTGCAGTGAATTGAATGCAGGCTCGTCTTGCATCTCCCAAGACGAAAGGATGTCTGAATCCCCTGTGGAGACCACAGAGAAAGAACTAGTTCTCCGCCTCATCCCGACCGGAGGCCTCACATCCTTTGAAAACTCGAGAGGTCCGCGGAGATCAATGCTTCCAAAGGAGACGATGCCTGACTCCTCTTGAAAATGGATAGGAGTCCCAGGATCCCTGTGGCACGTGGAAAGGGACCCTGGGTCTCCCGCCTCATGTGGAGACGCGTCCCAATTCCTATGCCAAGACTCGAGGAGAATCCCGAGGTGTCCCTCGCACCTAGGCAGGAGTCCTGACGTCACTGAACAAACAGGTGTCTGGAAGGGCCCTCCCCGTCGTAACTCGAGAATATACCCCAGGTTCCGGCCGCAACTCGAGAAAAAATATGAGACTTCCCCCTCGCCGCGAGTTGAGGCCTGATTCCCCTGCACTGCGTGCAGAGCAATTCCGTGTTCCATATCAAACGTGAAAGGAGCCTTGATTTCCTTGATGGCACTCCAGAGAAAACCCAAGATCACTGTCTCAAGTCTAGAGGGATCCTGAGGTCACTGTAGCAACACGAAAGGGCTCCATGGACCACAAATCAACTCGATTTGAGAGCTTAGTCCCTGGCTTCGACTCAGGAGGAATACCAACTTTCCACAAGCCCCTAAAGAGGAGGCTTCTCTCAGCTACAGGTATGTGCGAGGGACCCTGAGTTTGTGGCCTCAAGTGGAATGGACACCGAGATGCTCTGACTCGAAGTAAGGCTGAATATCCCTGCAGGGAATTGAATGCAGGCTCGTCTTGCATCTCCCAAGACGAAGGGATGTCTGAATCCCCTGTGGAGACCACAGAGAAAGACCTAGTCCTCCACCTCAACGCGACCGGAGGCCTCACATCCTTTGAAAACTCGAGAGGTCCTGGGAGATCAATGCTTCCAAAGGAGACGATGCCTGACTCCTCTTAAAAATAGATAGGAGTCCCAGGATCCCTGTGGCACGTGGAAAGGGACCCTGGGTCTTCTGTCTCACGTGGAGACGGGTCCCAATTGCCATGCCAAGACTCGAGGGGAATCCCGAGTTGTCCCTCGCACCTTGGCTGGAGTTCTGACGTCGCTGAACAAACACGTGTCTGGAAGGGCCCTCCCCGTCGTAACTCGAGAATATACCCCAGGTTCCGCCCGCAACTCGAGAAAAACCATGAGACTTCCCGCTCGCCGCGAGATGAGGCCCGATTCCCCTGCACTGGGTGCAGAGCAATTCCGTGTTCAACATCAAACGTGAAAGGAGCCTTGATTTCCTTGATGGCATTCCAGAGAAAACCCAAGATCACTGTCTCAAGTCTAGAGGGATCCTGAGGTCACTGTAGCAACACCAAAGGGCTCCGTGGACCCCAAATCAACTCGAGATGAGAGCTTAGTCCCTGGCTTCGACTCAAGAGGAATACCAACTTTCCACAAGCACCTCAAGAGGAGGCTTCTCTCAGCTACAAGTATGTGAGAGGGACCCTGAATTTGTGGCCTCAAGTTGAATGGACACCGAGATGCTCTGACTCGAAGTAAGGCCGGATATCCCTGCAGTGAATTAAATGCAGGCTCGTTTTGCCTCTCCCAAGACGAAGGGTTGTCTGAATCCCCTGTGGAGACCACAGAGAAAGACCTAGTTCTCCGCCTCATCGCGACCGGAGTCCTCACATGCTTTGAAAACTCGAGAGGTCCGCGGAGATCAATGCTTCCAAAGGAGACGATGCCTGACTCCTCTTGAAAATGGATAGGAGTCCCAGGATCCCTGTGGCACGTGGAAAGGGAACCTGGGTCTCCCGCCTCACGTGGAGACGCGTCCCAATTGCCATGCCAAGTCTTGAGGAAAATCCCGAGGTGTCCCTCGCACCTAGACAGGAGTCCTGACGTCCCTGAACAAACACGTGTCTAGAAGGGTCCTCCCCGTAGTAACTCGAAAATATACCCCAGGTTCCGGCCGCAACTCGAGAAAAACCATGAGACTTCCCCCTTGCCGCTAGATGAGGCTCGATTCCCCTGCACTGCGTGCAGAGCAATTTCGTGTTCCACATCAAACGTGAAAGGAGCCTTGATTTCCTTGATGGCACTCCAGAGAAAACCCAAGATCACTGTCTCAAGTCTAGAGGGATCCTGAGGTCAATGTAGCAACACGAAAGGGCTCCGCGGACCCCAAATCAACTCGAGATGAGACCTTAGTCCCTGGCTTCGACTCAAGAGGAATACCAACTTTCCACAAGCACCTCAAGAGGAGGCTTCTCTCAGCTACAGGTATGTGAGAGGGACCCTGAGTTTGTGGCCTCAAGTGGAATCGACACCGAGATACTCTGACTCGAAGTAAGGCCGGATATCCCTGCAGTGAATTGAATGCAGGCTCGTCTTGCATCTCCGAAGACGAAGGGATGTCTGAATCCCCTGTGGACACCACAGAGAAAGACGTAGTTCTCCGCCTCATCGCGACCGGAGGCCTCACATCCTTTGAAAACTCGAGAGGTCTGCGGAGATCAATGCTTCCAAAGGAGACGATGTCTGACTCCTCTTGAAAATGGATAGGAGTCCCAGGATCCCTGTGGCACATGGAAAGGGACCATGGGTCTCCCACTCAGGTGGAGACGCTTTCCAATTGCCATGCCAAGACTCGAGGAGAATCCTGAGGTGTCCCTCGCATCTAGGCAGGAGTCCTGAGGTCGCTGAAGAAACACGTGTCTGGAAGGGCCCTCCCCGTCGTAACTCGAGAATGTACCCCAGGTTCCGGCCGCACCTCGCGAAAAACCATGAGACTTCCCCCTCGCCGCGAGATGAGGCCCGATTCCCCTGCACTGCGTGCAGAGCAATTCCGTGTTCCACATCAAACGTGAAAGGAGCCTTGATTTCCTTGATGGCACTCCAGAGAAAACCCAAGATCACTGTCTCAAGTCGAGAGGGATCCTGAGGTCACTGTAGCAACAAGAAAGGGCTCCGTGGACCCCAAATCAACTCGATTTGAGAGCTTAGTCCCTGGCTTCGACTCAAGAGGAATACCAACTTTCCACAAGCACCTCAAGAGGAGGCTTCTCTCAGCTACAGGTATGTGACAGTGACCCTGAATTTGTGGCCTCAAGTGGAATGGACACTGAGATGCTCTGACTCGAAGTAAGGCCGGATATCCCTACAGTGAATTGAATGCAGGCTCGTCTTGCATCTCCCAAGACGAAGGGATGTCTGAATCCCCTGTTGAGACCGCAGAGAAAGACCTAGTTCTCCGCCTCATCGCGACCAGAGGCCTCACATGCTTTGAAAACTCGAGAGGTCCGCGGAGATCAATGCTTCCAAAGGAGACGATGCCTGACTCCTCTTGAAAATGGATAGGAGTCCCAGGATTCCTGTGGCACGTGGAAAGGGACCCTTTGGTCTGCCGCCACACGTGGAGACGCGTCCCAATTGCCATGCCAAGTCTTGAGGAAAATCCCGAGGTGTCCCTCGCACCTAGACAGGAGTCCTGACGTCCCTGAACAAACAGGTGTCTAGAAAGGCCCTCCCCGTCGTAACTCGAAAATATACCCCAGGTTCCGGCCGCAACTCGAGAAAAACCATGAGACTTCCCCCTCGCCGCGAGATGAGTCCCGATTCCCCTGCACTGCGTGCAGAGCAATTTCGTGTTCCACATCAAACATGAAAGGAGCCTTGATTTCCTTGATGGCACTCCAGAGAAAACCCAAGATCACTGTCTCAAGTCTAGAGGGATGCTGAGGTCAATGTAGCAACACGAAAGGGCTCCGCGGACCCCAAATCAACTCGAGATGAGAGCTTAGTCCCTGGCTTCGACTCAAGAGGAATACCAACTTTCCACAAGCACCTCAAGAGGAGGCTTCTCTCAGCTACAGGTATGTGAGAGGGTCCCTGAGATTGTGGCCTCAAGTGGAATCGACACCGAGATGCTCTGACTCGAAGTAAGGCCGGATATCCCTGCAGTGAATTGAATGCAGGCTCGTCTTGCATCTCCCAAGAGAAAGGGATGTCTGAATGCCCTGTGGAGACCACAGAGAAAGACCTCGTTCTCCTCCTCATCGCGACCGGAGACCTCACATCCTTTGAAAACTCGAGAGGTCCACGGAGATCAATGCTTCCAAAGGAGACGATGCCTGACTCCTCTTGAAAATGGATAGGAGTCCCAGGATCCCTGTGGCACGTGGAAAGGGACGCTGGGTCTCCTGCCTCACGTGGAGACGCGTCCCAATTGCCATGCCAAGACTCGAGGAAAATCCCGAGGTGTCCCTCGTACCTAGGCAGGAGTCCTGATGTCGCTCAGCAAACACATGTCTGGAAGGGCCCTCCCAGTCGTAACTCAAGAATATACCCCAGGTTCTGGCCGCAAGTCGAGAAAAACCATGAGACTCCCCCCTCGCCGCGAGATGAGGCCCGATTTCCCTGCACTGCGTGCAGAGCAATTCCGTGTTCCACATCAAACGTGAAAGGAGCCATGATTTCCTTGATGGCACTCCAGAGAAAACCCAAGATCACTGTCTCAAGTATAGAGGGATCCTGAGGTCACTGTAGCAACACGAAAGGGCTCCGTGGACCCCAAATCAACTCGAGATGAGATCTTAGTCCCTGGCTTCAACTCAAGAGGAATACGAACTTTCCACAAGCACCTCAAGAGGAGGCTTCTCTCAGCTACATGTATGTGAGAGGCACCCTGAGTTTGTGGCCTCAAGTGGAATGGACACCGAGATGCTCTGACTCGAAGTAAGGCCGGATATCCCTGCAGTGAATTGAATGCAGGCTCGTCTTGCATCTCCCATGACGAAGGGATGTCTGAATCCCCTGTGGAGACCACAGAGAAAGACCTAGTTCCCCGCCTCATCGCGACCGGAGGCCTCACATCCTTTGAAATCTCCAGAGGTACGCGGACGTCAGTGCTTCAAAAGGAGACGATGCCTGACACCTCTTTAATATGGATAGTAGTCCCAGGATTCCTGTGGCAAGTGGAACGGGACCCCTGGTCTCCCCCCTCAGCTGGAGAGGCATCCCAATTGCCCTGCCAAGCCTCGAGGAGAGTCCCGAGGTGTCGCTCGCATCTAGGCACAAGTCCTGACGTCGCTCTTCACGCTCTTCATATTTTTCAGACCTTTTCATGCTCTTCATATGTTTCACACCTTATCATGCTCTTCATATTTTTCACACCTTTTCATGCTGTTAATATTTTTCACACCTTTTTATGCTCCTCATATTTAACACACCTTTTCATGCTCTTCTTATTTTTCAGACCTTTTCATGCTCCTTATATTTTTCAGACCTTTTCATGCTCTTCGTATTGTTCACAACTTTTCCTGCTCCTCGTATTGTTCACACCATTTCATGCTCCTCGTATTGTTCACACCGTTTCATGCTCCTCATAATTTTCACACCTTTTCATGCTCTTCATATTTTTCACAGCATTTCATGCTCTTCATATTTTTCACACTTTTTCAATCACTTCATATTTTTCAGATCTTTTCATGCCCTTAAAATTTTTCAGACCTTTTCATGCTCTTCATATTTTTCAGACTGTTTCATGCTCCTCATATTTTTCTGACCTTTTCATGCTCTTCTTATTTTTCAGATCTTTTCATGCTCCTCGTATTTTTTAGACCTCCTCATGCTCTTAGTATTTTTCAGACCTCTTCATGCTCCTCTGATATTTCAGACCTATTCATGCTCTTCGTATTTTTCAGAACTCTTCATGCTACTTGTATTTTTCAGAAATTTTCATGCTCTTCATACTGTTCACACATTTTCATGCTCTTCGTATATTTCAGACCTTTTCAAGTTCTTGATATTTTTCAGACCTTTTCATGCTCTTCGTATTTTTCAGACCATTTCATGCTCCTCATATTTTTCACACCTTTTCATGCTCTTTGTAATATTTCACACCTGTTCATGTTCTTCGTGTTTTTGACACCTTTTCATACTCCTTGTATTTTTCACACGTTTTTATGCTCCTTCTATTTTTCAGACCTTTTCATGCTCCTCGTATTTTTCACACCGTTTAATGCTGTTCATATTTTTCACACCTTTTCATGCTCTTCGTATTTTTCACACCTTTTCATGCTCTTTTTATTTTTCACATCTTTTCATGGTCTTCGTAATTTTTTACAACTTTTCCTGCACTTTGTAATTTTTCACACCTTTTCATGCTCTTCGTATATTTCACACCTTTTCATGCTACTCGTATTTTTCAGACCTTTGCAAGCTCCTCGTATTTTTCAGACCTTTGCATGCTCCTCATATTTTTCAGAACTTTTCACGCTCCTCGTGTTGTTCACAGCTTCTCATGCTCCTCACATTGTTCACACCTTTTCATACTCCTCATATTATTCACACCTTTTTATGCTCCTGGTATTTTTCAGACCTTTTCATGCTCCTCCTATTTTTCAGAACTTTTCATTCTGCTCGTAAATCACAGCTTTTTATGCTCCTGGTATTTTTCACACCTTTTCATGCTCTTCATATTTACACACCGTTTCATGCTCTTCATATTTTTCACACCATTTCATGAACCTCATATTGTTCACAACTTTTCATGCTCTTCATAGTTTTCAAACCTTTGCATGCTCTTCGTATGTTTCAGAATTTTTCATGCTCTTCGTATTGTTCACAGCTTTTCATGCTCCTGGTATTTTTCACACCTTTTCATGCTCTTCATATTTTTCAGAACTTTTCAAGCTCTTCCTATTTTTCACAGCGTTTCATGCACTTTGTATTTTTCACACCGTTTAATGCTCTTCATATTTTTCACACCTTTTCATGCTCTTCATATTTTTCACAGCTTTTCATGCTCTTTGTATTTTTCACATCTTTTCATGGTCTTCGTAATTTTTCACAACTTTTCATGCACTTCATAATTTTTCACAACTTTTCATGCTCTTTGTATATTTCACACCTTTTCATGCTTTTTGTATTATTCACACCTTTTCATGCTCCTTGTATGTTTTAGACCTTTTCATGCTCCTCGTATTATTCTCACCTTTTCATGCTCCTCGTATTTTTTAGACCTTTGCATGCTCCTCGTGTTTTTCAGAACTTTTCACGCTCCTTGTGTTTTTCACAACTTCCCATGCTCCTCATATTGTTCACACCTTTTCATACTCCTCATATTATTCACAACTTTTTATGCTCCTGGAATTTTTCAGACCTTTTCATGCTCCTCGCATTTTTCACACCTTTTCATGCTCCTCCTATTTTTCAGAACTTTTCATTCTCCTTGTAAATCACAGCTTTTCATGCTCCTGGTATTTTTCACACCTTTTCATGCTTTTCATACTTTACACACCGTTTCATGCTCTTCATATTTTTCACAAAATTTCATGAACCTCATATTGTTCACAACTTTTCATGCTCTTCATAGTTTTCAGACCTTTACATGCTCTTCGTATTTTTCACAGCTTTTCATGCTCCTGGTATTTTTCACACCTTTTCATGCTCTTCATATACTTCAGAACTTTTCAAGCTCTTGATATTTTTCAGACTTTTTCAAGCTCTTCATACTTTTCATAACCTTTCATGCTCTGCACATTTTTCACACCGTTTCAGGCTCTTCGTATGTTTCACACCTTTTCATGCACTTCGTGTTTTTCACAACTTTTCATGCTCTTCGTATTTTTCACACCTCTTCAGGCTCTTCGAAATTTTTCACACTTTTTCATGCTGTTCATATTTTTCACACATTTTCATCCTCTTCTCATTTTTCACACCGTTTCATGCTCAATGTATTTTTCAGACCTTTTCATGCTCTTTGTATTTTTCAGAACTTTTCATGCTCCTCATATTGTTCACACCTTTCATACTCCTCATATTATTCACAACTTTTCATGCTCATTATATTTTTCACACCTTTTCAGCTCTTCATATTTTTCAGAAATTTTCATGCTCTTCATGCTCTTCGAATTTTCACACCTTTTCATGCTCTTCTTATTTTTCAAAACTTTTCATGCTCTTCGTATTTTTCACACCTTTTCATGCTCTTGATATTTTTCAGAAGTTTTCATGTTCTTGATATTTTTCAGACCTTTTCATGCTCTTCAATTTTTCACAACTTTTCATGCCTTTCATATTTTTCAGACCTTTTCAATCTCTTGATATTTTTCAGACCTTTTCATGCTCTTCGTATTTTTCAGACATTTTCATGCTCTTCATATTTTTTACAGCTTTTCATGCTCTTCTTATTTTTCACACCATTTCATGCTCCTCATATATTTCACATCTTTTCATGAGCTTCATGTTGTCACACCGTTTCATGCTCCTCAGATTTTTCACACCTTTTCATGCTCTTCATATTTTTCAGACCTTTTCATGCTCCACATATTTTTCACACGTTTACATGCTCTTCATATTTTACACAACTTCTCATGCTCTTCTTATTTTTTAAACCTTTTCTTGCTCTTCTTATTTTTCACACCGTTTCATGCTCTTCATATTTTTCACACCTTGTCATGCTTTTCAAATTTTTCACACCTTTTCATGCTCTTCGTATTTTTTAAACCTTTTCTTGCTCCTCATATTTTACACAACTTTTCATGCTCTTCATATTTTTTAAACCTTTTCTTGCTCTTCATATTTTACACACCGTTTCATGCTCTTCATATTTTTCACACCTTGTCATGCTTTTCAAATTTTTTACACCTTTTCATGCTCTTCGTATTTTTCAGGTTTTATCATTCTCTTCGTATTTTTCAGATCTTTTCATGCTCTTTGTATTTTTCACACCGTTTCATGCTTTTCGTATTTATCAGAACTTTTCGTGATCTCCATATTTTTCAGAACTTTTCATGCTCTTCGCATTTTTCACACCGTTTCATGCACTTCATATTTTTCACACCTTTTCATGCTATTCATATTTTTCACACTGTTTCATAATCTTCATATTTTTCACTTCTTTTCATGCTCTTCATATATTTCACACTGTTTCATGCTCTTCATATGTTCACACCATTACATGCTCCTCATATTTATCATAGTTTCATGCTCTTCAAATTTTTCACACCTTTACATGATCCTCATATTTTTGACACCATTCCTTGCTCCTCGTATTTTTCAGAACTTTTCATGCTCTTCATATTTTTCACACCTTTACATGCTCCTCATATTTTTGACACCTTTTCTTGCTCCTCATATTTTTCACACCGTTTCATGCTCTTCATATTTTTCACACCTTTTCCTGCTCTTCATATTTTTCATACCGTTTCAAGCTCTTCATATTCTCACACTGTTTCATGCTCCTCATATTTTTCAGACCTTTTCATGGTCCTCGTATTTTTCAGACCTTTTCATGCTCCTCATAATTTTCAGACCTTGGCATGCTCCTCGTATTTTCCAGACCTTTTCATCCTCCTCATATTTTTCACACCTTTTCACGCTCTTCGTATTTTTCAGGCCTTTGCATGCTCCCTGTATTTTTCACACATTTTCATGCTCCTCGTATTTTTCAGAACTTTTCATGCTCCTCATATTTTGCACACCTTTTCATGCTCTTCGTATTTTTCAGACGTTTGCATGCTCTTCGTATTTTTCAGACCTTTTCATGCTCTTCATAGTTTTGAAACCTTTTCAGGCTCCTCGTATTTTTCAGACCTTTTCATGCTCCTGTATTTTTCACACATTTCCATGCTCCTCGTATTTTTCACACCTTTTCACGACCCTTGTATTTTTCAGACCTTTCCATGCTCCTCGTATTTTTCACACCGTTTCATGCTCTTCATATTTTCAGATAGTTTCATGCTCCTCATATTTTTCACACGTTTCATGCTCTTCATATTTTTCAGAAAGCTCTTTGTATTTTTCAGACTTTTTCATGTTCTTGGTAATTTTTCACATCTTTTAATGCTCTCTGAATTTTTCACAACTTTTCATGCTTTTCGTGATTTTTCACAACGTTTCATGCTCTTCATATTTTTCACACCGTTTGATGCGTTTGTACTTTTCACACTTTTTCATGCTCTTTGTATTTTTCACACATTTTAATGCTCTTTGTATATTTCACACCTTTTCATGCACTTCGTATGATTCACACCTTTTCATGCTCTTCATATTTTTCACACCGTTTCATGCTCTTCATATTTTTCACACCTTTTCATGCTCTTCATATTTTTCACACCATTTCATGCTCTTCATATTTTTCACACTGTTTCATGCTCTTCGTATTTTTGACATTTTTTCATGCTCTTCGTATATTTCACACCTTTTCATGCTCTTTGTATATTTCACACCTCTTCATGCTCTTCATATTTTTCACACCGTTTCATGCTGTTCATATTGTTCACAACTTTTCAGGCTCCCCGTATTTTTCAGACCTTTTCATGCTCCTTGTGTTTTTCAGACCTTTTCATGCTCCTCGTATTTTTCAGACCTTTTCATCCTCCTCGTATTTATCAGACCTTTTCATGCTTCTCGTATTTTTCACACCTTTTCATGCTCCTCGTATTTTTCACACTTTTTCATTCTCCTCGTATTTTTCACACCTTTATATGCTCTTTGTATTTTTCACACCTTTTCATGCTCTTCCTGTTTTTCACACCTTTTCATGCTCTTCGTGTTTTTCACTCCTTTTAATGCTCTTCATATTTTTCAGGCCTTTTCATGCTCTTGATATTTTCCACACCTTTTCATGCTCTCCATGTTTTTCACACCGTTTCTTGCTCTTCGTGTTTTTCACACATTTCATGCTCCTATTTTTCACACTTTTCATGCTCTTTATATTTTTCACACCTTTTCATGCTCCTCGTATTTTTCACACTTTTTCATGCTCCTCATATTTTTCAAACCTTTTCATGCTCTTCGAATTTTTCATTCATTTTCATGCTCTTCGTGTTTTTCACACCTTTTCATGCTCCTCGTATTTTTCACACTTTTTCATGCTCCTCATATTTTTCACACCTTTTCATGCTCCTCGTATTTTTCAGACCTTTTCATGCTCCTCGTATTTTTCAGACCTTGCCTGGTCCTCGTATTTTATAGACCTTTCCATGCTCTTACTATTTTTCAGACATCTTCATGCTCCTCTTATATTTCAGACCCATTCATGCTCTTCGTATTTTTCAGAACTCTTCATGCTACTCGTATTTTTCAGAACTCTTCATGCTCTTCGTATATTTCAGACCTTTTCAAATTCTTGATATTTTTCAGACCATTTCATGCTCCTCATATTTTTCACACCTTTTCATGCTCTTTGTAATATTTCACACCTGTTCATGCTCTTCGTATTTTTGACACCTTTTCATACTCCTCGTATTTTTCACACCTTTTCATGCTCCTCGTATTTTTCAGACCTTTTCATGCTCCCCGTATTTTTCAGACCTTTTTATGCTACTTCTATTTTTCAGACCTTTACATGCTCCTCGTATTTTTCACACCTTTTCATGCTCTTCGTGATTTTCACGCATTTTCATGGTTCTCGTATTTTTTACACCATTTCATGTTCCTCGTTTTTTTTCAGACCTTTTCATGCTCCTCGTATTTTTCACACCTTTTCATGCTCCTCATATTTTTCACACCTTTTCATGCTCCTCGTATTTTTCAGACCTTTTCATGCTCCTCGTATTTTTCAGACCTTGCCTGGTCCTCGTATTTTATAGACCTTTCCATGCTCTTACTATTTTTCAGACATCTTCATGCTCCTCTTATATTTCAGACCCATTCATGCTCTTCGTATTTTTCAGAACTCTTCATGCTACTCGTATTTTTCAGAACTCTTCATGCTCTTCGTATATTTCAGACCTTTTCAAATTCTTGATATTTTTCAGACCATTTCATGCTCCTCATATTTTTCACACCTTTTCATGCTCTTTGTAATATTTCACACCTGTTCATGCTCTTCGTATTTTTGACACCTTTTCATACTCCTCGTATTTTTCACACCTTTTCATGCTCCTCGTATTTTTCAGACCTTTTCATGCTCCCCGTATTTTTCAGACCTTTTTATGCTACTTCTATTTTTCAGACCTTTACATGCTCCTCGTATTTTTCACACCTTTTCATGCTCTTCGTGATTTTCACGCATTTTCATGGTTCTCGTATTTTTTACACCATTTCATGTTCCTCGTTTTTTTTCAGACCTTTTCATGCTCCTCGTATTTTTCACACCTTTTCATGCTCCTCATATTTTTCACACCTTTTCATGCTCCTCGTATTTTTCAGACCTTTTCATGCTCCTCGTATTTTTCAGACCTTGCCTGGTCCTCGTATTTTATAGACCTTTCCATGCTCTTACTATTTTTCAGACATCTTCATGCTCCTCTTATATTTCAGACCCATTCATGCTCTTCGTATTTTTCAGAACTCTTCATGCTACTCGTATTTTTCAGAACTCTTCATGCTCTTCGTATATTTCAGACCTTTTCAAATTCTTGATATTTTTCAGACCATTTCATGCTCCTCATATTTTTCACACCTTTTCATGCTCTTTGTAATATTTCACACCTGTTCATGCTCTTCGTATTTTTGACACCTTTTCATACTCCTCGTATTTTTCACACCTTTTCATGCTCCTCGTATTTTTCAGACCTTTTCATGCTCCCCGTATTTTTCAGACCTTTTTATGCTACTTCTATTTTTCAGACCTTTACATGCTCCTCGTATTTTTCACACCTTTTCATGCTCTTCGTGATTTTCACGCATTTTCATGGTTCTCGTATTTTTTACACCATTTCATGTTCCTCGTTTTTTTTCAGACCTTTTCATGCTCCTCGTATTTTTCACACATTTTCATGCTCCTCGTATTTTTCACACCTTTGCATGCTCTTCGTGATTTTCACGCCTTTTCATGCTCTTTGTATTTTTCAGACCTTTTCATGCTGTGGGTATTTTTCAGAACTTTTCATGCTCTTCATATTTTTCAGAATTTTTCAACCTCCTCGTATTTTTCAGTTCTTTTCATGCTCCTCAAATTTTTCAGACCTTTCAAGCTCCTCTTATTTTTCAGACCTTTTCATGCTCCTCATATTGTTCACACCTTTTCATGCTCGTCATAATATTCACACATTTTCATGCTCTTCATATTTTTCACAACTTTTCATGCTCTTCATATTTTTCAGAACTTTTCATTCTCTTTATGCTCTTCGTATTTTCAGACCTATTCATGCTCCTCCTATTTTTCAGACCTTTTCATATTCTGCGTATTTTTCACACCTTTTCTTGCTCTTCATATTTTACACACCGTTTCATGCTCTTCATATTTTTCACACCATTTCATTAACCTTATATTATTCACACCTTTTCATGCTCTTCATGTTTTGCACACCGTTTCAGGCTCTTCGTATGTTTCACACCTTTTCATGCACTTCGTATTTTTCACAAATTTTCATGCTCTTCATATTTTTCACACCTTTTCAGGCTCTTCGAAATTTTTCACCCCTTTTCATGCTCTTCGTATTTTTCACACCCTGTCGTGCTCTTCATATTTTTTACATCTTTTCATCCTCTTCGTATTTGTCCCATCTTTTCATGTTCTTCGTATTTTTCAGAACTTTTCATGCTCTTCGTATTTTTCACACTATTTCATGCTCTTCGTATTTTTCAGACGTTCTGATGCTTCGTATTTTTCACAGCGTTTCATGCATTTTGTATTTTTCACACCGTTTAATGCTCTTCATATTTTTCACACCTTTTCATGCTCTTCGTATTTTTCACACCTTTTCATGCTCTTTTTATTTTTCACATCTTTTCATGGTCTTCGTAATTTTTCACAAATTTTCATGCACTTTGTAATTTTTCACACCTTTTCATGCTCTTCGTATTTTTCACACCTTTTCATGCTTTTCGTATTATTCACACCTTTTCATGCTCCTTGTATATTTTAGACCTTTTCATGCTCCTCGTATTATTCACACCTTTTCTTGCTCCTTGTATATTTTAGACCTTTTCATGCTACTCGTATTTTTCAGACGTTTGCAAGCTCCTCGTATTTTTCAGACCTTTTCATGCTCCTCGTATTTTTCAGAACTTTTCACGCTCCTCGTGTTTTTCACAACTTTTCATGCTCCTCATATTGTTCACACCTTTTCATACTCCTCATATTATTCACAACTTTTTATGCTTCTGGTATTTTTCAGACCTTTTCATGCTCCTCCTATTTTTCAGAACTTTTCATTGTCCTTGTAAATCACAGCTTTTCATGCTCCTGGTATTTTTCACACCGTTTCATGCTCTTCATATTTTACACACCGTTTCATGCTCTTCATATTTTTCACACCATTTCATGAACCTCATATTGTTCACAACTTTTCATGCTCTTCATAGTTTTCAAACCTTTACTTGCTCTTCGTATGTTTCAGAATTTTTCATGCTCTTCATATTGTTCACAGCTTTTCATGCTCCTGGGATTTTTCACACCTTTTCATGCTCTTCATATTTTTCAGAACTTTTCAAGCTCTTCCTATTTTTCACAGCGTTTCATGCACTTCGTATTTTTCACACCGTTTAATGCTCTTCATATTTATCACACCTTTTCATGCTCTTTGTATTTTTCACCTTTTCATGCTCTTTGTATTTTTCACATCTTTTCATGTTCCTCGTAATTTTTCACAACTTTTCTTGCACTTCGTAATTTTTCACACCTTTTCATGCTCTTCGTATTTTTCACAACTTTTCGTGCTTTTTGTATTATTCACACCTTTTCATGCTCCTTGTATATTTTAGACCTTTTCATGCTCCTCGTATTATTCACACCTTTTCATGCTCCTCGTATATTTTAGACCTTTTCATGCTACTCGTATTTTTGAGACCTTTGCAAGCTCCTCGTATTTTTTAGACCTTTGCATGCTCCTCGTATTTTTCAGAACTTTTCACGCTCCTTGTGTTTTTCACAACTTCCCATGCTCCTCATATTGTTCACACCTTTTCATACTCCTCATATTATTCACAACTTTTTATGCTCCTGGTATTTTTCAGACCTTTTCATGCTCCTCACATTTTTCACACCTTTTCATGCTCCTCCTATTTTTCAGAACTTTTCATTCTCCTCGTAAATCACAGCTTTTCATGCTCCTGGTATTTTTCAAACCTTTTCATGCTCTTCATATTTTACACACCGTTTCATGCTCTTCATATTTTTCACACCATTTCATGAACCTCATATTGTTCACAACTTTTCATGCTCTTCATAGTTTTCAGACCTTTACATGCTCTTCGTATTTTTCAGAATTTTTCTTGCTCTTCGTATTTTTCACAGCTTTTCATGCTCCTGGTATTTTTCACACCTTTTCATGCTCTTCATATACTTCAGAACTTTTCAAGCTCTTGATATTTTTCAGACCTTTTCAAGCTCTTTTTAGTTTTCACAACCTTTCATGCTCTGCACATTTTTCACACCATTTCAGGCTCTTCGTATGTTTCACACCTTTTCAAGCACTTCGTATTTTTCACAACTTTTCATGCTCTTCGTATTTTTCACACCACTTCAAGCTCTTCGAAATTTTTCACACCTTTTCATATTTTTCACACCTTTTCATCCTCTTCTCATTTTTCCGTTTCATGCTTTTTGTATTTTTCAGACCTTTTCATGCTCTTTGTATTTTTCAGACCTTTTCATGCTCCTCGTATTTTTCAGACCTTTGCATGCTCCTCGTATTTTTCTGAACTTTTCACGCTCCTCGTATTTTTCACAACTTCTCATCCTCCTCATATTGTTCACAACTTTCATACTCCTCATATTATTCACAACTTTTCATGCTCATTATATTTTTCACACCTTTTCAGCTCTTCATATTTTTCAGAAATTTTCATGCTCTTCATGCTCTTCGTATTTTCAGAACTTTTCATGCTCTTCATATTTTTCATACCTTTTCATGCTCTTGATATTTTTCAGAAGTTTTCATGTTCTTGATATTTTTCAGACCTTTTCATGCTCTTCAATTTTTCACAACTTTTCATGCCTTTCATATTTTTCAGACCTTTTCAATCTCTTGATATTTTTCAGACCTTTTCATGCTCCTCCTATTTTTCAGAACTTTTCATGCTCTTCGTATTTTTCCCACCTTTTCATGCTCTTTGTATTTTTCACACCTTTTCATGCTCTTCATATTTTTCACACCTTTTCATGCTCTTCATATTTTTTAGAGCTTTTCATGCTCTTCTTATTTTTCACACCATTTCATGCTCCTCATATTTTTCACATCTTTTCATGAGCTTCATATTGTCACACCGTTTCATGCTCCTCAGATTTTTCACAGCTTTTCATGCTCTTCATATTTTTCAGACCTTTTCATGCTCCACATATTTTTCACACGTTTACATTCTCTTCATATTTTACACAACTTCTCATGCTCTTCTTATTTTTTAAACCTTTTCTTGCTCTTCTTATTTTTCACACCGTTTGATGCTCTTCATATTTTTCACACCTTGTCATGCATTTCAAATTTTTCACACCTTTTCACGCTCTTCGTATTTTTTAAACCTTTTCTTGCTCCTCATATTTTACACAACTTTTCATGCTCTTCATATTTTTCAGAACTTTTCATTCTCTTCATGCTCTTCGTATTTTCAGACCTATTCATGCTCCTCCTATTTTTCAGACCTTTTCATGCTCCACATATTTTTCACACGTTTACATGCTCTTCTTATTTTACACAGCTTCTCATGCTCTTCTTATTTTTTAAACCTTTTCTTGCTCTTCTTATTTTTCACACCGTTTGATGCTCTTCATATTTTTCACACCTTGTCATGCTTTTCAAATTTTTCACACCTTTTCATGCTCTTCGTATTTTTTAAACCTTTTCTTGCTCTTCATATTTTACACAACTTTTCATGCTCTTCTTATTATTCAGAACTTTTCATTCTCTTCATGCTCTTCGTATTTTCAGACCTATTCATGCTCATCCTATTTTTCAGACCTTTTCATGCTCTTCGTATTTTTCACTCCTCTTCATGCTCCTCGTATTTTTCAAACCTTTTCATGCTCCGCGTATTTTTCACATCTTTTCATGCTCTTCATATTTTACAGACCGTTTCATGCTCTTCATATTTTTCACACCATTTCATTAACCTCATATTATTCACAACTTTTCATGCTCTTCATATTTTACACACCGTTCAGGCTATTCGTATGTTTCACACCTTTAATGCACTTCGTATTTTTCACAACTTTTCATGCTCTTCGTATTTTTCACACCTTTTCAGGTTGTTCGAAATTTTTCACACCTTTTTATGCTCTTCATATTTTTCACACCTTTTCATCCTCTTCTCTTTTTTCACACCGTTTCATGCTCTACTTATTTTTCACACCTTGTCATGCACTTCATATTTTTTACATCTTTTCATGCTCTTCGTATTTGTCCCATGTTTTCAAGCTCTTCGTATTTTTCAGACCTTTTCATGCTCTTCGTATTTTTCACACTTTTTCATGCTCCTCATATTTTTCACACCTTTTCATGCTCTTCGTATTTTTCACACCTTTTCATGCTCTTCCTGTTTTTCACTCCTTTTCATGCTCTTCATATTTTTCACACGGTTTCATGCTCATGATATTTTCACACCGTTTCATGCTCCTCATATTTTTGATAACTTTTCATGCTCCTCTTATTTTTCACACCTTTTCATGCTCTTCGTATTTTTCACACCTTTTCATGCTCTTTTTATTTTTCACATCTTTTCATGGTCTTCGTAATTTTTCACAAATTTTCATGCACTTTGTAATTTTTCACACCTTTTCATGCTCTTCGTATTTTTCACACCTTTTCATGCTTTTCGTATTATTCACACCTTTTCATGCTCCTTGTATATTTTAGACCTTTTCATGCTCCTCGTATTATTCACACCTTTTCTTGCTCCTTGTATATTTTAGACCTTTTCATGCTACTCGTATTTTTCAGACGTTTGCAAGCTCCTCGTATTTTTCAGACCTTTGCATGCTCCTCGTATTTTTCAGAACTTTTCACGCTCCTCGTGTTTTTCACAACTTTTCATGCTCCTCATATTGTTCACACCTTTTCATACTCCTCATATTATTCACAACTTTTTATGCTTCTGGTATTTTTCAGACCTTTTCATGCTCCTCCTATTTTTCAGAACTTTTCATTGTCCTTGTAAATCACAGCTTTTCATGCTCCTGGTATTTTTCACACCGTTTCATGCTCTTCATATTTTACACACCGTTTCATGCTCTTCATATTTTTCACACCATTTCATGAACCTCATATTGTTCACAACTTTTCATGCTCTTCATAGTTTTCAAACCTTTACATGCTCTTCGTATGTTTCAGAATTTTTCATGCTCTTCATATTGTTCACAGCTTTTCATGCTCCTGGGATTTTTCACACCTTTTCATGCTCTTCATATTTTTCAGAACTTTTCAAGCTCTTCCTATTTTTCACAGCGTTTCATGCACTTCGTATTTTTCACACCGTTTAATGCTCTTCATATTTATCACACCTTTTCATGCTCTTTGTATTTTTCACCTTTTCATGCTCTTTGTATTTTTCACATCTTTTCATGTTCCTCGTAATTTTTCACAACTTTTCTTGCACTTCGTAATTTTTCACACCTTTTCATGCTCTTCGTATTTTTCACAACTTTTCGTGCTTTTTGTATTATTCACACCTTTTCATGCTCCTTGTATATTTTAGACCTTTTCATGCTCCTCGTATTATTCACACCTTTTCATGCTCCTCGTATATTTTAGACCTTTTCATGCTACTCGTATTTTTGAGACCTTTGCAAGCTCCTCGTATTTTTTAGACCTTTGCATGCTCCTCGTATTTTTCAGAACTTTTCACGCTCCTTGTGTTTTTCACAACTTCCCATGCTCCTCATATTGTTCACACCTTTTCATACTCCTCATATTATTCACAACTTTTTATGCTCCTGGTATTTTTCAGACCTTTTCATGCTCCTCACATTTTTCACACCTTTTCATGCTCCTCCTATTTTTCAGAACTTTTCATTCTCCTCGTAAATCACAGCTTTTCATGCTCCTGGTATTTTTCAAACCTTTTCATGCTCTTCATATTTTACACACCGTTTCATGCTCTTCATATTTTTCACACCATTTCATGAACCTCATATTGTTCACAACTTTTCATGCTCTTCATAGTTTTCAGACCTTTACATGCTCTTCGTATTTTTCAGAATTTTTCTTGCTCTTCGTATTTTTCACAGCTTTTCATGCTCCTGGTATTTTTCACACCTTTTCATGCTCTTCATATACTTCAGAACTTTTCAAGCTCTTGATATTTTTCAGACCTTTTCAAGCTCTTTTTAGTTTTCACAACCTTTCATGCTCTGCACATTTTTCACACCATTTCAGGCTCTTCGTATGTTTCACACCTTTTCAAGCACTTCGTATTTTTCACAACTTTTCATGCTCTTCGTATTTTTCACACCACTTCAGGCTCTTCGAAATTTTTCACACCTTTTCATATTTTTCACACCTTTTCATCCTCTTCTCATTTTTCCGTTTCATGCTTTTTGTATTTTTCAGACCTTTTCATGCTCTTTGTATTTTTCAGACCTTTTCATGCTCCTCGTATTTTTCAGACCTTTGCATGCTCCTCGTATTTTTCTGAACTTTTCACGCTCCTCGTATTTTTCACAACTTCTCATCCTCCTCATATTGTTCACAACTTTCATACTCCTCATATTATTCACAACTTTTCATGCTCATTATATTTTTCACACCTTTTCAGCTCTTCATATTTTTCAGAAATTTTCATGCTCTTCATGCTCTTCGTATTTTCAGAACTTTTCATGCTCTTCATATTTTTCATACCTTTTCATGCTCTTGATATTTTTCAGAAGTTTTCATGTTCTTGATATTTTTCAGACCTTTTCATGCTCTTCAATTTTTCACAACTTTTCATGCCTTTCATATTTTTCAGACCTTTTCAATCTCTTGATATTTTTCAGACCTTTTCATGCTCCTCCTATTTTTCAGAACTTTTCATGCTCTTCGTATTTTTCCCACCTTTTCATGCTCTTTGTATTTTTCACACCTTTTCATGCTCTTCATATTTTTCACACCTTTTCATGCTCTTCATATTTTTTAGAGCTTTTCATGCTCTTCTTATTTTTCACACCATTTCATGCTCCTCATATTTTTCACATCTTTTCATGAGCTTCATATTGTCACACCGTTTCATGCTCCTCAGATTTTTCACAGCTTTTCATGCTCTTCATATTTTTCAGACCTTTTCATGCTCCACATATTTTTCACACGTTTACATTCTCTTCATATTTTACACAACTTCTCATGCTCTTCTTATTTTTTAAACCTTTTCTTGCTCTTCTTATTTTTCACACCGTTTGATGCTCTTCATATTTTTCACACCTTGTCATGCATTTCAAATTTTTCACACCTTTTCACGCTCTTCGTATTTTTTAAACCTTTTCTTGCTCCTCATATTTTACACAACTTTTCATGCTCTTCATATTTTTCAGAACTTTTCATTCTCTTCATGCTCTTCGTATTTTCAGACCTATTCATGCTCCTCCTATTTTTCAGACCTTTTCATGCTCCACATATTTTTCACACGTTTACATGCTCTTCTTATTTTACACAGCTTCTCATGCTCTTCTTATTTTTTAAACCTTTTCTTGCTCTTCTTATTTTTCACACCGTTTGATGCTCTTCATATTTTTCACACCTTGTCATGCTTTTCAAATTTTTCACACCTTTTCATGCTCTTCGTATTTTTTAAACCTTTTCTTGCTCTTCATATTTTACACAACTTTTCATGCTCTTCTTATTATTCAGAACTTTTCATTCTCTTCATGCTCTTCGTATTTTCAGACCTATTCATGCTCATCCTATTTTTCAGACCTTTTCATGCTCTTCGTATTTTTCACTCCTCTTCATGCTCCTCGTATTTTTCAAACCTTTTCATGCTCCGCGTATTTTTCACATCTTTTCATGCTCTTCATATTTTACAGACCGTTTCATGCTCTTCATATTTTTCACACCATTTCATTAACCTCATATTATTCACAACTTTTCATGCTCTTCATATTTTACACACCGTTCAGGCTATTCGTATGTTTCACACCTTTAATGCACTTCGTATTTTTCACAACTTTTCATGCTCTTCGTATTTTTCACACCTTTTCAGGTTGTTCGAAATTTTTCACACCTTTTTATGCTCTTCATATTTTTCACACCTTTTCATCCTCTTCTCTTTTTTCACACCGTTTCATGCTCTACTTATTTTTCACACCTTGTCATGCACTTCATATTTTTTACATCTTTTCATGCTCTTCGTATTTGTCCCATGTTTTCAAGCTCTTCGTATTTTTCAGACCTTTTCATGCTCTTCGTATTTTTCACACTTTTTCATGCTCCTCATATTTTTCACACCTTTTCATGCTCTTCGTATTTTTCACACCTTTTCATGCTCTTCCTGTTTTTCACTCCTTTTCATGCTCTTCATATTTTTCACACGGTTTCATGCTCATGATATTTTCACACCGTTTCATGCTCCTCATATTTTTGATAACTTTTCATGCTCCTCTTATTTTTCACACCTTTTCATGCTCTTCGTATTTTTCACACCTTTTCATGCTCTTTTTATTTTTCACATCTTTTCATGGTCTTCGTAATTTTTCACAAATTTTCATGCACTTTGTAATTTTTCACACCTTTTCATGCTCTTCGTATTTTTCACACCTTTTCATGCTTTTCGTATTATTCACACCTTTTCATGCTCCTTGTATATTTTAGACCTTTTCATGCTCCTCGTATTATTCACACCTTTTCTTGCTCCTTGTATATTTTAGACCTTTTCATGCTACTCGTATTTTTCAGACGTTTGCAAGCTCCTCGTATTTTTCAGACCTTTGCATGCTCCTCGTATTTTTCAGAACTTTTCACGCTCCTCGTGTTTTTCACAACTTTTCATGCTCCTCATATTGTTCACACCTTTTCATACTCCTCATATTATTCACAACTTTTTATGCTTCTGGTATTTTTCAGACCTTTTCATGCTCCTCCTATTTTTCAGAACTTTTCATTGTCCTTGTAAATCACAGCTTTTCATGCTCCTGGTATTTTTCACACCGTTTCATGCTCTTCATATTTTACACACCGTTTCATGCTCTTCATATTTTTCACACCATTTCATGAACCTCATATTGTTCACAACTTTTCATGCTCTTCATAGTTTTCAAACCTTTACATGCTCTTCGTATGTTTCAGAATTTTTCATGCTCTTCATATTGTTCACAGCTTTTCATGCTCCTGGGATTTTTCACACCTTTTCATGCTCTTCATATTTTTCAGAACTTTTCAAGCTCTTCCTATTTTTCACAGCGTTTCATGCACTTCGTATTTTTCACACCGTTTAATGCTCTTCATATTTATCACACCTTTTCATGCTCTTTGTATTTTTCACCTTTTCATGCTCTTTGTATTTTTCACATCTTTTCATGTTCCTCGTAATTTTTCACAACTTTTCTTGCACTTCGTAATTTTTCACACCTTTTCATGCTCTTCGTATTTTTCACAACTTTTCGTGCTTTTTGTATTATTCACACCTTTTCATGCTCCTTGTATATTTTAGACCTTTTCATGCTCCTCGTATTATTCACACCTTTTCATGCTCCTCGTATATTTTAGACCTTTTCATGCTACTCGTATTTTTGAGACCTTTGCAAGCTCCTCGTATTTTTTAGACCTTTGCATGCTCCTCGTATTTTTCAGAACTTTTCACGCTCCTTGTGTTTTTCACAACTTCCCATGCTCCTCATATTGTTCACACCTTTTCATACTCCTCATATTATTCACAACTTTTTATGCTCCTGGTATTTTTCAGACCTTTTCATGCTCCTCACATTTTTCACACCTTTTCATGCTCCTCCTATTTTTCAGAACTTTTCATTCTCCTCGTAAATCACAGCTTTTCATGCTCCTGGTATTTTTCAAACCTTTTCATGCTCTTCATATTTTACACACCGTTTCATGCTCTTCATATTTTTCACACCATTTCATGAACCTCATATTGTTCACAACTTTTCATGCTCTTCATAGTTTTCAGACCTTTACATGCTCTTCGTATTTTTCAGAATTTTTCTTGCTCTTCGTATTTTTCACAGCTTTTCATGCTCCTGGTATTTTTCACACCTTTTCATGCTCTTCATATACTTCAGAACTTTTCAAGCTCTTGATATTTTTCAGACCTTTTCAAGCTCTTTTTAGTTTTCACAACCTTTCATGCTCTGCACATTTTTCACACCATTTCAGGCTCTTCGTATGTTTCACACCTTTTCAAGCACTTCGTATTTTTCACAACTTTTCATGCTCTTCGTATTTTTCACACCACTTCAGGCTCTTCGAAATTTTTCACACCTTTTCATATTTTTCACACCTTTTCATCCTCTTCTCATTTTTCCGTTTCATGCTTTTTGTATTTTTCAGACCTTTTCATGCTCTTTGTATTTTTCAGACCTTTTCATGCTCCTCGTATTTTTCAGACCTTTGCATGCTCCTCGTATTTTTCTGAACTTTTCACGCTCCTCGTATTTTTCACAACTTCTCATCCTCCTCATATTGTTCACAACTTTCATACTCCTCATATTATTCACAACTTTTCATGCTCATTATATTTTTCACACCTTTTCAGCTCTTCATATTTTTCAGAAATTTTCATGCTCTTCATGCTCTTCGTATTTTCAGAACTTTTCATGCTCTTCATATTTTTCATACCTTTTCATGCTCTTGATATTTTTCAGAAGTTTTCATGTTCTTGATATTTTTCAGACCTTTTCATGCTCTTCAATTTTTCACAACTTTTCATGCCTTTCATATTTTTCAGACCTTTTCAATCTCTTGATATTTTTCAGACCTTTTCATGCTCCTCCTATTTTTCAGAACTTTTCATGCTCTTCGTATTTTTCCCACCTTTTCATGCTCTTTGTATTTTTCACACCTTTTCATGCTCTTCATATTTTTCACACCTTTTCATGCTCTTCATATTTTTTAGAGCTTTTCATGCTCTTCTTATTTTTCACACCATTTCATGCTCCTCATATTTTTCACATCTTTTCATGAGCTTCATATTGTCACACCGTTTCATGCTCCTCAGATTTTTCACAGCTTTTCATGCTCTTCATATTTTTCAGACCTTTTCATGCTCCACATATTTTTCACACGTTTACATTCTCTTCATATTTTACACAACTTCTCATGCTCTTCTTATTTTTTAAACCTTTTCTTGCTCTTCTTATTTTTCACACCGTTTGATGCTCTTCATATTTTTCACACCTTGTCATGCATTTCAAATTTTTCACACCTTTTCACGCTCTTCGTATTTTTTAAACCTTTTCTTGCTCCTCATATTTTACACAACTTTTCATGCTCTTCATATTTTTCAGAACTTTTCATTCTCTTCATGCTCTTCGTATTTTCAGACCTATTCATGCTCCTCCTATTTTTCAGACCTTTTCATGCTCCACATATTTTTCACACGTTTACATGCTCTTCTTATTTTACACAGCTTCTCATGCTCTTCTTATTTTTTAAACCTTTTCTTGCTCTTCTTATTTTTCACACCGTTTGATGCTCTTCATATTTTTCACACCTTGTCATGCTTTTCAAATTTTTCACACCTTTTCATGCTCTTCGTATTTTTTAAACCTTTTCTTGCTCTTCATATTTTACACAACTTTTCATGCTCTTCTTATTATTCAGAACTTTTCATTCTCTTCATGCTCTTCGTATTTTCAGACCTATTCATGCTCATCCTATTTTTCAGACCTTTTCATGCTCTTCGTATTTTTCACTCCTCTTCATGCTCCTCGTATTTTTCAAACCTTTTCATGCTCCGCGTATTTTTCACATCTTTTCATGCTCTTCATATTTTACAGACCGTTTCATGCTCTTCATATTTTTCACACCATTTCATTAACCTCATATTATTCACAACTTTTCATGCTCTTCATATTTTACACACCGTTCAGGCTATTCGTATGTTTCACACCTTTAATGCACTTCGTATTTTTCACAACTTTTCATGCTCTTCGTATTTTTCACACCTTTTCAGGTTGTTCGAAATTTTTCACACCTTTTTATGCTCTTCATATTTTTCACACCTTTTCATCCTCTTCTCTTTTTTCACACCGTTTCATGCTCTACTTATTTTTCACACCTTGTCATGCACTTCATATTTTTTACATCTTTTCATGCTCTTCGTATTTGTCCCATGTTTTCAAGCTCTTCGTATTTTTCAGACCTTTTCATGCTCTTCGTATTTTTCACACTTTTTCATGCTCCTCATATTTTTCACACCTTTTCATGCTCTTCGTATTTTTCACACCTTTTCATGCTCTTCCTGTTTTTCACTCCTTTTCATGCTCTTCATATTTTTCACACGGTTTCATGCTCATGATATTTTCACACCGTTTCATGCTCCTCATATTTTTGATAACTTTTCATGCTCGTCTTATTTTTCACAACTTTTCATGCTCCTCGTATTTTTCAGACCTTTTCATGCTCCCTTTATTTTTCATAACATTCATGGTCCTCGTATTTTTCAGACCGTTTCATGCTTCTCGTATTTTTCACACCTTTTCATGCTCTTCCTGTTTTTCACACCTTTTCATGCTCTTCGTGTTTTTCACTCCTTTTAATGCTCTTCATATTTTTCAGGCCTTTTCACGCTCTTGATATTTTACACACCTTTTGATGCTCTCCATGTTTTTCACACCTTTTCTTGCTCTTCGTGTTTTCCACACCTTTTCATGCTCCTGATATTTCTTCACAGCACTTCATGCTCTTCATACTTTCACAGCATTTCATGCTAGTCATATTTTTGACACCTTTTTATGCTCCTCATATTTTTCAGACCTTTTCATGCTTCTCGTATTTTTCAGACCTTTTCACGCTCCTCATATTTTTCAGACATTCAGGCCCCTCATATTTTTCAGACATTTTCATGCTCCTCGTATTTTTAACACGTTTTCTTATTCCTCCGATTTTTCACACCTTTTCACGCTCCTCGTATTTTTCAGACATTAAGGCCCCTCGTATTTTTCAGACCTTTTCATGCTCCTCGTATTTTTCACACCTGTTCATGCTCCTCATATTGTTCACAACTTTTCATGCTCTTCATATTTTTCACATCTTTTCATGCTTTTCATATTTTTCATTCCTTTTCATGCTCCTCGTATTTTTCAGACCTTTTCATGCTCCCTGTATTTTCATACCTTTCATGGTCCTCATATTTTTCAGACCGTTTCATGCTTCTCGAATTTTTCACACCTTTTCATGCTCTTCCTGTTTTTCACACCTTTTCATGCTCTTCGTGTTTTTCACTCCTTTTCTTGCTCTTCGTGTTTCCACACCTTGTCCTGCTCCTCATATTTCTTCACACCATTTCATGTTCTTCATATTTTCACAGCATTTCATGCTAGTCATATTTTTGACACCTTTTCATGCTCCTCATATTTTTCAGACCTTTTCATGCTCCTCGGGTTTTTCAGAACTTTTCATGCTCCTCGTATTTTTCACACATTTTCATATTCCTCCTATTTTTCACACCTTTTCACGCTCCTCGTATTTTTCAGACATTAAGGCCCCTCGTATTTTTCAGACATTTTCATGCTCCTCGTATTTTTCACACCTTTTCATGCTCCTCATATTGTTCACAACTTTTCATGCTCTTCATATTTTTCACATCGTTTCATGCTCCTCATATTTTTCATACCGTTTCATGCTCCTCATATTTTTCACATCTTTTTATGTTCGTCATATATTTGATACGATTTAAAGCTCTTCATATTTTTCATACCATTTCATGCTCTTCATATTTTCACAACGTTTCATGCTCCTCATATTTTTCAGACCGTTTCATGTTCCTCATATATTTCACACATTTTCATGCTCCTCATATTTTTGACACCTTTTCATGATCCTCGTATTTTTCAGATCGTTTCATGCTTCTCGTATTTTTCACACCTTTTCATGCTCCTCGTATTTTTCAAACCTTTTCATGCTCCTCTTATTTTTCACACATTTTCATGCTCTTGTGTTTTTCACTCCTTTTCATGCTCCTCGTATTTTTCAGACCTTTTCATTCTCCTAGTATTTTTCCGATCTTTTCATGCTCCTTGTACTTTTCAGACCTTTTCATTCTCCTCATATTTCTCACACCTTTCATGCTCTTCATATTTTTCACACAGTTTCATGCTCATGATATTTTCACACCGTTTCATGCTCCTCATATTTTTGATAACTTTTCATGCTCCTCTTATTTTTCACACCTTTTCATGCTGCTCATATTTTTCAGACCTTTTCATGCTCCCTGTATCTTTCATACCTTTCATGGTCCTCGTATTTTTCAGACCATTTCATGCTTCTCGTATTATTCACACCTTTTCATGCTCTTCCTGTTTTTCACACCTTTTCATGCTCTTCGTGTTTTTCACTCCTTTTAATGCTCTTCATGTCTTTCAGGCCTTTTCACGCTCTTGATATTTTTCTCACCTTTTCATGCTCTCCGTGTTTTTCACACCTTTTCTTGCTCTTCGTGTTTTCCACACCTTTTCCTGGTCCTCATATTTCTTCACACCATTTCATGCTCTTCATATTTTCACAGCATTTCATGCTAGTCATATTTGTGACACCTTTTCATGCTCCTCATATTTTTCAGACCTTTTCATGCTCCTCGTGTTTTTCAGACTTTTTCACGCTCCTCATATTTTTCAGACATTCAGGCCCCTCATATTTTTCAGACATTATCATGGTCCTCGTATTTTTCAGACCTTTTCATACTCCCTGTATTTTTCATACCTTTCATGCTCCTCGTATTTTTCAGACCTTTTCATGCTCCCTGTATTTTTCATACCTTTCATGGTCTTCGTATTTTTCAGACCTTTTCATGCTCCTCGTGTTTTTCAGACCTTTTCACGCTCCTCGTATTTTTCAGACATTTAGGCACCTCGTATTTTTCAGACATTTTCATGCTCCTCGTTTTTTTCAGAACTTTTCATGCTCCTCGTATTTTTCACACATTTTCATATTCCTCCTATTTTTCACACCTTTTCACGCTCCTCGTATTTTTCAGACATTAAGGCCCCTCGTATTTTTCAGACATTTTCATGCTCCTCGTATTTTTCACACCTTTTCATGCTCCTCATACTGTTCACAACTTTTCATGCTCTTCATATTTTTCACATCGTTTCATGCTCCTCATATTTTTCACATCTTTTTATGTTCGTCATATATTTGATACGATTTAAAGCTCTTCATATTTTTCATACCATTTCATGCTCTTCATATTTTCACAACGTTTCATGCTCCTCATATTTTTCAGACCGTTTCATGTTCCTCATATATTTCACACCTTTTCATGCTTCTCATATTTTTCACACCTTTTCATGATCCTCGTATTTTTCAGACCGTTTCATGCTTCTCGTATTTTTCACACCTTTTCATGCTCCTCGTATTTTTCAAACCTTTTCATGCTCCTCGTATTTTTCAGATATTTACATGCTCCTCGTGTTTTTCAGACCTTTTCGTGTTCCTCGTATTTTTCACACATTTTCATATTCCTCCTATTTTTCACACCTTTTCACGCTCCTTGTATTTTTCAGACATTAAGGCCCCTCGTACTTTTCACACCTTTTCATGCTCCTCGTATTTTTCACACCTTTTCATGCTCCTCATATTGTTCACACCTTTTCTTGCTCTTCATATTTTTCACATCTTTTAATGCTCCTCATATTTTTCATACCTTTTCATGCTCCTCGTATTTTTCAGACCTTTTCATGCTTCTCATATTTTTCACACCTTTTCATGCTCTTCCTGTTTTTCACACCTTTTCATGCTCTTCCTGTTTTTCACTCCTTTTAATGCTCTTCATATTTTTCAGGACTTTTCACGCTCTTGATATTTTTCTCACCTTTTCATGCTCTCCGTGTTTTTCACACCTTTTCTTGCTCTTTGTGTTTTCCACACCTTTTCCTGCTCCTCATATTTCTTCACACCATTTCATGCTCTTCATATTTTCACAGCATTTCATGCTAGTCATATTTTTGACACCTTTTCATGCTCCTCATATTTTTCAGACCTTTTCATGCTCCTCATGTTTTTCAGACTTTTTCACGCTCCTCATATTTTTCAGACATTTTCATGGTCCTCGTATTTTTCAGACCTTTTCATGCTCCCTGTATTTTTCATACCTTTCATGCTCCTCGTATTTTTCAGACCTTTTCATGCTCCCTGTATTTTTCATACCTTTCATGGTCTTCGTATTTTTCAGACCTTTTCATGCTCCTCGTGTTTTTCAGACCTTTTCACGCTCCTCGTATTTTTCAGACATTCAGGCACCTCGTATTTTTCAGACATTTTCATGCTCCTCGTGTTTTTCAGACCTTTTCATGCTCCTCGTATTTTTCACACCTTTTCATGCTCCTCATATTGTTCACAACTTTTCATGCTCTTCATATTTTTCACATCGTTTCATGCTCCTCATATTCTTCATACCGTTTCATGCTCCTCATATTTTTCACATCTTTTTATGTTCGTCATATATTTGATACGATTTAAAGCTCTTCATATTTTTCATACCATTTCATGCTCTTCATATTTTCACAACGTTTCATGCTCCTCATATTTTTCAGACCGTTTCATGTTCCTCATATATTTCACACCTTTTCATGCTTCTCATATTTTTGACACCTTTTCATGATCCTCGTGTTTTTCAGACCTTTTCATGCTCCTCGTATTTTTCACAACTTTTCATGCTCCTCGTATTTTTCAAACCTTTTCATGCTCCTCGTATTTTTCACACATTTTCATGCTCTTGTGTTTTTCACACCTTTTCATGCTCCTCGCATTTTTCAGACCTTTTCATGCTCCTTGTAATTTTCAGACCTTTTCATGCTCCTCGTATTATATAGACCTTTTCATGCTCCGAGTATTTTTCAGACCTTTTCATGCTCCTCGTATTTTTCAGACCTTTTTTGCTCCTCGTATTTTTACACCTTTTCATGCTCCTTGTATTTTTCAGACCGTTTCATGCTCCTCGTATTTTTCAGACCTTTTCATGCTCCTCGTATTTTACAGAGCTTTTCATGCTCTTCGTATTTTTCAGAACTTTTCGTGCTCCTCGTATTTTCAGACCTTTTCATGCTTCTCGAATTTTTCACACCTTTTCTTGCTCCTCGTATTTTTCACACCTTTTCATGCTCCTCATGTTTTCCACACCTTTCATGCTCTTCATATTTTTCACAGCGTTTCATGCTCTTCATATTTTCACACCGTTTCATCCTCCTCATATTTTTGAGACGTTTTCATGCTCCTCATGTTTTTCACACATTTTCATGCTCCTCGTATTTTCCAGACCTTTTCATGCTCCTCGTATTTTCCAGACCTATTCATGCTCCCCGTATTTTTCAGACCTTTTCATTTTCCTCGTATTTTTGACATCTTTTCATGCTCCTCGTAATTTTCAGACCATTTCATGCTCCTCATATTTTTCAGACCTTTTCATTCTCCTAGTATTTTTCCGATCTTTTCCTGCTCCTTATACTTTTCAGACCTTTTCATGCTCCTCATATTTCTCACACCTTTCATGCTCTTCATATTTTTCACACGGTTTCATGCTCATGATATTTTCACACCGTTTCATGCTCCTCATATTTTTGATAACATTTCATGCTCCTCTTATTTTTCACACCTTTTCATGCTTCCCGTATTTTCCAGACCTTTTCATGCTCCTCGTATTTTTCACACATTTTCATATTCCTACTATTTTTCACACCTTTTCACGCTCCTTGTATTTTTCAGACATTAAGGCCCCTCGTACTTTTCACACCTTTTCATGCTCCTCGTATTTTTCACACCTTTCCATGCTCCTCATATTGTTCACACCTTTTCTTGCTCTTCATATTTTTCACATCTTTTAATGCTCCTCATATTTTTCATACCTTTTCATGCTCCTCGTATTTTTCAGACCTTTTCATGCTCCCTGTATTTTTCATACCTTTCATGGTCCTCGTATTTTTCAGACCGTTTCATGCTTCTCATATTTTTCACACCTTTTCATGCTCTTCCTGTTTTTCACACCTTTTCATGCTCTTCGTGTTTTTCACTCCTTTTAATGCTCTTCATATTTTTCAGGACTTTTCACGCTCTTGATATTTTTCTCACCTTTTCATGCTCTCCGTGTTTTTCACACCTTTTCTTGCTCTTTGTGTTTTCCACACCTTTTCCTGCTCCTCATATTTCTTCACACCATTTCATGCTCTTCATATTTTCACAGCATTTCATGCTAGTCATATTTTTGACACCTTTTCATGCTCCTCATATTTTTCAGACCTTTTCATGCTCCTCATGTTTTTCAGACTTTTTCACGCTCCTCATATTTTTCAGACATTTTCATGGTCCTCGTATTTTTCAGACCTTTACATGCTCCCTGTATTTTTCATACCTTTCATGCTCCTCGTATTTTTCAGACCTTTTCATGCTCCCTGTATTTTTCATACCTTTCATGGTCTTCGTATTTTTCAGACCTTTTCATGCTCCTCGTGTTTTTCAGACCTTTTCACGCTCCTCGTATTTTTCAGACATTCAGGCACCTCGTATTTTTCAGACATTTTCATGCTCCTCGTGTTTTTCAGACCTTTTCATGCTCCTCGTATTTTTCACACCTTTTCATGCTCCTCATATTGGTCACAACTTTTCATGCTCTTCATATTTTTCACATCGTTTCATGCTCCTCATATTTTTCATACCGTTTCATGCTCCTCATATTTTTCACATCTTTTTATGTTCATCATATATTTGATACGATTTAAAGCTCTTCATATTTTTCATACTATTTCATGCTCTTCATATTTTCACAACGTTTCATGCTCCTCATATTTTTCAGACCGTTTCATGTTCCTCATATATTTCACACCTTTTCATGCTTCTCATATTTTTGACACCTTTTCATGATCCTCGTATTTTTCACACATTTTCATGCTCTTGTGTTTTTCACACCTTTTCATGCTCCTCGCATTTTTCAGACCTTTTCATGCTCCTTGTAATTTTCAGACCTTTTCATGCTCCTCGTATTATATAGACCTTTTCATGCTCCGAGTATTTTTCAGACCTTTTCATGCTCCTCGTATTTTTCAGACCTTTTTGCTCCTCGTATTTTTACACCTTTTCATGCTCCTTGTATTTTTCAGACCGTTTCATGCTCCTCGTATTTTTCAGACCTTTTCATGCTCCTCGTATTTTACAGAGCTTTTCATGCTCCTCGTATTTTTCAGAACTTTTCGTGCTCCTCGTATTTTCAGACCTTTTCATGCTCCTCGAATTTTTCACACCTTTTCTTGCTCCTTGTATTTTTCACACCTTTTCATGCTCCTCATGTTTTCCACACCTTTCATGCTCTTCATATTTTTCACAGCGTTTCATGCTCTTCATATTTTCACACCGTTTCATCCTCCTCATATTTTTGAGACATTTTCATGCTCCTCATGTTTTTCACACATTTTCATGCTCCTCGTATTTTCCAGACCTTTTCATGCTCCTCGTATTTTCCAGACCTATTCATGCTCCCCATATTTTTCAAGCCTTTTCATTTTCCTCGTATTTTTGACATCTTTTCATGCTCCTCGTAATTTTCAGACCATTTCATGCTCCTCATATTTTTCAGACCTTTTCATTCTCCTTGTATTTTTCCGATCTTTTCCTGCTCCTTGTACTTTTCAGACCTTTTCATGCTCCTCATATTTCTCACACCTTTCATGCTCTTCATATTTTTCACACGGTTTCATGCTCATGATATTTTCACACCGTTTCATGCTCCTCATATTTTTGATAACATTTCATGCTCCTCTTATTTTTCACACCTTTTCATGCTTCCCGTATTTTCCAGACCTTTTCATGCTCCTCGTATTTTTCAGATATTTACATGCTCCTCGTGTTTTTCAGACCTTTTCGTGTTCCTCGTATTTTTCACACATTTTCATATTCCTCCTATTTTTCACACCTTTTCACGCTCCTTGTATTTTTCAGACATTAAGGCCCCTCGTACTTTTCACACCTTTTCATGCTCCTCGTATTTTTCACACCTTTTCATGCTCCTCATATTGTTCACACCTTTTCTTGCTCTTCATATTTTTCACATCTTTTAATGCTCCTCATATTTTTCATACCTTTTCATGCTCCTCGTATTTTTCAGACCTTTTCATGCTCCCTGTATTTTTCATACCTTTCATGGTCCTCGTATTTTTCAGACCGTTTCATGCTTCTCATATTTTTCACACCTTTTCATGCTCTTCCTGTTTTTCACACCTTTTCATGCTCTTCGTGTTTTTCACTCCTTTTAATGCTCTTCATATTTTTCAGGACTTTTCACGCTCTTGATATTTTTCTCACCTTTTCATGCTCTCCGTGTTTTTCACACCTTTTCTTGCTCTTCGTGTTTTCCACACCTTTTCCTGCTCCTCATATTTCTTCACACCATTTCATGCTCTTCATATTTTCACAGCATTTCATGCTAGTCATATTTTTGACACCTTTTCATGCTCCTCATATTTTTCAGACCTTTTCATGCTCCTCGTGTTTTTCAGACTTTTTCACGTTCCTCATATTTTTCAGACATTCAGGCCCCTCATATTTTTCAGTCATTTTCATGCTCCTCGTATTTTTCAGACCTTTTCATGCTCCCTGTATTTTTCATACCTTTCATGGTCTTCGTATTTTTCAGACCTTTTCATGCTCCTCGTGTTTTTCAGACCTTTTCATGCTCCTCGTATTTTTCACACCTTTTCATGCTCCTCATATTGTTCACACCTTTTCTTGCTCTTCATATTTTTCACATCTTTTAATTCTCCTCATATTTTTCATACCTTTTCATGCTCCTCGTATTTTTCAGACCTTTTCATGCTCCCTGTATTTTTCATACCTTTCATGGTCCTCGTATTTTTCAGACCGTTTCATGCTTCTCATATTTTTCACACCTTTTCATGCTCTTCCTGTTTTTCACACCTTTTCATGCTCTTCGTGTTTTTCACTCCTTTTAATGCTCTTCATATTTTTCAGGACTTTTCACGCTCTTGATATTTTTCTCACCTTTTCATGCTCTCCGTGTTTTTCACACCTTTTCTTACTCTTCGTGTTTTCCACACCTTTTCCTGCTCCTCATATTTCTTCACACCATTTCATGCTCTTCATATTTTCACAGCATTTCATTCTAGTCATATTTTTGACACCTTTTCATGCTCCTCATATTTTTCAGACCTTTTCATGCTCCTCGTGTTTTTCAGACCTTTTCACGCTCCTCATATTTTTCAGACATTCAGGCCCCTCGTATTTCTCAGACATTTTCATGCTCCTCGTGTTTTTCAGACCTTTTCACGCTCCTCGTATTTTTCAGACATTCAGGCCCCTCGTATTTTTCAGAACTTTTCATGGTCCTCGTATTTTTCAGACCTTTTCATGCTCCTCGTATTTTTCACACATTTTCATATTCCTCGTATTTTTCACACCTTTTCACGCTCCTCGTATTTTTCAGACATTAAGGCCCCTCGTATTTTTCAGACCTTTTCATGCTCCTCGTATTTTTCACACCTTTTCATGCTCCTCATATTGTTCACAACTTTTCATGCTCTTCATATTTTTCACATCTTTTCATGCTCCTCATATTTTTCATACCGTTTCATGATCCTCATATATTTCACACCTTTTCATGCTTCTCATATTTTTGACACCTTTTCATGATCCTTGTATTTTTCAGACTGTTTCATGCTTCTCATATTTTTCACACCTTTTCATGCTCCTCGTATTTTTCACAACTTTTCATGCTCATCGTATTTTTCATACCTTTTCATGATCCTCATATTTTTCACACCTTTTAATGCTCTTCATATTTTTCAGGCCGTTTCATGCTCCTCATATTTTTCACACCTTTTCTTGCTCTTCATATTTTTCACACCGTTTCATGCTCTTCATGTTTCCATACTGTTTCATGCTCCTCATATTTTTCAGATATTTTCATGCTCCTCGTATTTTCCAGACCTTTTCATGCTCCTCGTACTTTTCACAACTTTTCATGCTCCTTGTACTTTTCAGACCTTTTCATGCTCCTCATATTTCTCACACCTTTCATGCTCTTCATATTTTTCACACCGTTTCATGCTCTTTATATTTTCACACCGTTTCATGCTCCTCATATTTTTGATACCGTTTCATACTCCTCTTATTTTTCAGACCTTTTCATGCTCCTCGTATTTTTCATACCTTTCATGGTCCTCGTATTTTTCACACCTTTTCATGCTCCTCGTATTTTTCACACCGTTTCATGCTCCTCATATTTTTGATACCGTTTCATACTCCTCTTATTTTTCAGACCTTTTCATGCTCCCCGTATTTTTCATACCTTTCATGGTCCTCGTATTTTTCACACCTTTTCATGCTCCTCGTATTTTTCACACCTTTTCATGCTCCTCGTATTTTTCACACCTTTTCATGCTCCTCATATTTCACAACTTTTCATGCTCTTCATATTTTTTACATATTTTCATGCTCCTCATTTTTTTCATAGCATTTCATGCTCCTCATATTTTTCACATCTTTTCATGGTCCTCATGTTTTTGACACGTTTTAAACGTCTTCATATTTTCACACCGTTTCATGCTCCTCACGTTTTTTAGACCTTTTCATGCTCCTCATATTTTTCAGACCTTTATATGCTCCTCGTATTTTTCACACCTTTTCATGCTTCTAGTATTTTACAGAGCTTTTCATGATCCTTGTATTTTTCACACCTTTTCATGCTCTTTGTATTTTTCACACCTTTTCATGCTACTCGTATTTTTCAGACCTTTTCATGCTCCCCATATTTTCAGACCTTTTCATGCTCCTACTATTTTTCACACCTTTTTATGCTACTCGTATTTTTCACACCTTTTCATGCTCCTCGTATTTTTCAGACATTTTCATGCTCCTCGTATTTTTCAGACCTTTTCATGCTCCTCGTATTTTTCACACCTTTTCATGCGCCTCGTATTTTTCAGACCTTTTCATGCTCCTACTATTTTTCACACCTTTTCATGCTCCTCACATTTTCACACATTTTCATGCTCTTCGTATTTTTCACACATTTTCATGCTCTTTGTATTTTTCAGACATTTTCATGCTCTTGGTAATTTTTCACACCTTTTCATGCTCTTCATATGTTTCACACCTTTTCATGCTCTTCGTATTTTTCACACCTTTTCATGCTCTTCATATTTTTCACACCGTTTCATGCTCTTCATAATTTTCACACCTTTTCATGCTCTTCATAGTTTTCACTCCGTTCTATGCTCCTCATATTTTCAGACCATTTTATGATCCTCATATTTTCACCCCGTTTCATGCTCTTCATATTTTTCAAACCATTTCATGCTCTTCGTATTTTTCACACCTTTTCATGATCTTTGTATATTTCACACCTTTTCATGCTCTTCGTTTTTTTCACACCGTTTCATGTTCTTCATATTTTTCACACAGTTTCATGCTCTTCATATTTTCACACCGTTTCAGGCTCTTTGTATTTTTCACACATTTTCATGCTCTTTGTATTTTTCAGACATTTTCATGCTCTTGGTAATTTTTCACACCTTTTCATGCTTTTCGTAATTTTTCACACCTTTTCATGCTCTTCATATATTTCACACCTTTTCTTGCTCTTCGTATTTTTCACACCTTTTCATGCTCTTCATATTTTTCACACCGTTTCATGCTCTTCAGATTTTTCACACCTTTTCATGCTCTTCATATTTTTCACACGTTTTCATGCTTTTCATATTTTTCACACCGTTTCATGCTCTTCATATTTTTCACACAGTTTCATGCTCTTCATATTTTTCACACCTTTTCATGCTCTTCATATTTTTCACACGTTTTCATGCTTTTCATATTTTTCACAGTTTCATGCTTTTCATATTTTTCACACAGTTTCATGCTCTTCATATTTTTCATGCTTTTCATATTTTTCACACAGTTTCATGCTCTTCATAATTTTCACACCTTTTCATGCTCTTCATAGTTTTCACTCTGTTCTATGCTCCTCATATTTTCAGACCATTTTATGATCCTCATATTTTCATCCCGTTTCATGCTCTTCATATTTTTCAAACCATTTCATGCTCTTCGTATTTTTCACACCTTTTCATGATCTTTGTATATTTCACACCTTTTCATGCTCTTCGTTTTTTTCACACCGTTTCATGTTCTTCATATTTTTCACACAGTTTCATGCTCTTCATATTTTCACACCTTTTCATGCTCTTCATATTTTTCACACTTTTCCATGCTTTTCATACAGTTTCATGCTCTTCATAATTTTCACACCTTTTCTTGCTCTTCATATTTTTCACTCCGTTCTATGCTCCTCATATTTTCAGACCTTTTCATGCTCCTCATATTTTCACACCATTTCATGCTCTTTGTATTTTTCACACATTTTCATGCTCTTTGTATTTTTCAGACATTTTCATGCTCTTGGTAATTTTTCACAACTTTTCATGCTTTTCGTAATTTTTCACACCTTTTCATGCTCTTCATATATTTCACACCTTTTCTTGCTCTTCGTATTTTTCACACCGTTTCATGCTCTTCAGATTTTTCACACCTTTTCATGCTCTTCATATTTTTCACACGTTTTCATGCTTTTCATATTTTTCACACCGTTTCATGCTCTTCATATTTTTCACACAGTTTCATGCTCTTCATATTTTTCACACCTTTTCATGCTCTTCATATTTTTCACACGTTTTCATGCTTTTCATATTTTTCACACAGTTTCATGCTTTTCATATTTTTCACACCTTTTCATGCTCTTCGTATTTTTCAAACCTTTTCATGCTTTTTGAATTTTTCATACATTTTCATGGTCTTCGTGTTTTTCACACATTTTCATGCACTTCGTTTTATCCACAACTTTTCATGCTGCTAGTGTTTTTCACACCATTTCATGCTCTTCATATTTTTCAGACCGTTTCTTGCTCCTCATATTTATCACACCTTTCTATGCTCTTCATAATTTTCACACCGTTTCATGCTCTTCATTTTTTCACACCTTTTCATGGTCCTCATATTTTTCAGACCTTTTCATGCTCCTCATATTTTTCAGACCTTTTCATTCTCCTAGAATTTTTCAGATCTTTTCATGCTCCTAGTATTTTTCAGACCTTTTCATGGTCCTCGTATATTTCAGACTCTTTGTACTCCTCGGATTTTTCACACCTTTTCATGCTCCTCGTATTTTTCCACACATTTTCATGCTCTTCGTGTTTTTCACACCTATTCATGCTCCTCGTGTTTTTCACACCTTTTCATGCTCCTCATATTTTTCAAACCTTTCCATGCTCCTCATGTTTTACAGACCTTTTCATGCTCCTCGGATTTTTCACACCTTTTCATGCTCCTCGTTTTTTTCACACATGTTCATGATCTTCGTGTTTTTCACACCTATTCATGCTCCTCGTGTTTTTCACACCTTTTCATGCTCCTCGTATTTTTCACACCTTTTCATGCTCTTCGTCTTTTTCAACCCTTTTCACGCTCTTTGAATTTTTCATACAATTTCATGCTCTTCGTGTTTTTCACACATTTTCATGCTCTTCGTGTTTTTCACACATTTTCATGCTCTTCGTGTTTTTTACACTCTTTCATGGTCCTCATATTTTTCAAACCTTTTCGTGCTCTTAGTATTTTTCACACCTTTTCATGGTCCTCGTATATTTCAGACCTTTTTTGTGCTCCTCGCATTTTTCACACCTTTTCATGCTCTTCGAATTTTTCACACATTTTCATGCACTTCGTTTTATCCACAACTTTTCATGCTGCTCGTGTTTTTCACACCATTTCATGCTCTTCCTATTTTTCAGACCGTTTCATGCTCCTCCTATTTATCACACCTTTCCATGCTCTTCATAATTTTCACACCGTTTCATGCTCTTCATATTTTCACACCGTTTCATGCTCTTCATATTTTTCAGACCTTTTCATGCTCCTCGTATTTTGCCCACCGTTTCACGTTCTTCGTGTTTTCACACCATTTCAAGCCTTTTGTATTTTTCACACCTTTTCGTGCTCTTCATATTGTTCACACCTTTTCATGCTCCAAGTAATTTTTAGACCTTTTCATGCTCCTCGTGTTTTTCAGACCTTTTCATGCTCCTCGTATTTTTCAGACCTTTTCATGCTCCTCGTATTTTTCAGACCTTTACATGCTCCTCGTATTTTTCACACATTTTCATGCCTTCGTGTTTTTCACACCTATTCATGCTCCTTGTGTTTTTAACATCTTTTCATGCTCCTCGTGTTTTGCAGAGCTTTTCATGCTCCTCGTATTTTTCAGACCTTTTCATGTTCCTCGTATTTTTGACACCTTTTCATGCTCCTCATATTTTTCAGAACTTTTCATGCTCCTGGTATTTTTCAGACCTTTTCACGCTCCTTGTATTTTTCAGTCCTTTTCGGGCTCCTCCTATTTTCAGGCCTTTTCGTGCTCCTCGTATGTTTCACACCTTTTCATGCTCCTCATATATTTCACAACTATTTATGCTCTTCATATTTTTTACATATTTCATGCTCCTCATATTTTTCATACCATTTCATGCTCCTCATATTTTTCACATCTTTTCATGCTCCTCATATTTTTGACACCTTTTAAAGGTCATCATATTTTTCTACCGTTTCATGCTCTTGATATTTTCACACGGTTTCATGCTCCTCGTATTTTTCAGACCTTTTCATGCTCCTACTATTTTTCCTACCTTTTCATGCTCCTCGTATTTTTCGCACATTTTCTTTCTCATCGTATTTTTCACACCTTTTCATGCTCCTCGTATTTGTGACACCTTTAATGCTCCTCGTATTTTTCACACCTTTATATGCTCTTCGTATTTTCAATCCTTTTCATGCTCTTCGAATTTTTCACACATTTTCATGCACTTCGTGTTTTCCACATTTTTTCATGCTGCTCGTGTTTTTCACACCATTTCATGCTCTTCATATTTTTAACACCGTTTCATGCTCTTCATATTTTCACACCTTTTCATGCTCCTCGTATTTTTCACACCCATTCATGCTCCTTGTATTTTTCATACCTTTTCATGCTCTTCGTATTTTTCACACCTTTTCATGCTCCTCATATTTTTGAAACCTTTTCATGTTCCTCATATTTATCACACCGTTTCATACTCCTCATATTTTTCACACCTTTTCATGTTCCTCGTATTTTTCAAACCTTTTCATGCTCCTCATATTTTTCAGACATTTTCATGCTCCTAGTATTGTTCACACCTTTTCATGCTCCTCGTTTTTTTCAACACCTTTTCATATTCCTCGTATTTTTCACACCTATTCATGCTCCTTGTATTTTTCAGACCTTTTCGTGCTCTTCATATTTTTCACAGCATTTCATGCTTTCGCATTTTTAACACCGTTTCATGCTCCTCGTATTTTTCACACCTTGTCATGCACTTTGTATTTTTCAAACCTTTTCATGCTCTTCGTATTTTTCACACCTTTTCAAGCTCTTCATACTTTTAAAACCATTTCATGCTCTTCATATTTTTCACAACTTTTCATGCTCTTCATATTTTTTACATATTTCATGCTTCTCATATTTTTCATACCATTTCATGCTCCTCATATTTTTCACATCTTTTCATGCTCCTCATATTTTTGACACCTTTTAAAGGTCATCATATTTTTCTACCGTTTCATGCTCTTCATATTTTCACACGGTTTCATGCTCCTCGTATTTTTCAGACCTTTTCATGCTCCTACTATTTTTCCTACCTTTTCATGCTCCTCGTATTTTTCGCACATTTTCTTTCTCATCGTATTTTTCACACCTTTTCATGCTCCTCGTATTTGTGACACCTTTAATGCTCCTCGTATTTTTCACACCTTTATATGCTCTTCGTATTTTCAATCCTTTTCATGCTCTTCGAATTTTTCTCACATTTTCATGCACTTCGTGTTTTCCACATTTTTTCATGCTGCTCGTGTTTTTCACACCATTTCATGCTCTTCATATTTTTAACACCGTTTCATGCTCTTCATATTTTCACACCGTTTCATGCTCCTCATATTTTTCACACCTTTTCATGCTCCTCGTATTTTTCACACCCATTCATGCTCCTTGTATTTTTCAGACCTTTTCATGCTCTTCGTATTTTTCACACCTTTTCATGCTCCTCATATTTTTGAAACCTTTTCATGTTCCTCATATTTATCACACCGTTTCATACTCCTCATATTTTTCACACCTTTTCATGTTCCTCGTATTTTTCAAACCTTTTCATGCTCCTCATATTTTTCAGACATTTTCATGCTCCTAGTATTGTTCACACCTTTCCATGCTCCTCGTTTTTTTCAACACCTTTTCATATTCCTCGTATTTTTCACACCTATTCATGCTCCTTGTATTTTTCAGACCTTTTCGTGCTCTTCATATTTTTCACAGCATTTCATGCTTTCGCATTTTTAACACCGTTTCATGCTCCTCGTATTTTTCACACCTTGTCATGCACTTTGTATTTTTCAAACCTTTTCATGCTCTTTGTATTTTTCACACCTTTTCAAGCTCTTCATACTTTTAAAACCATTTCATGCTCTTCATATTTTTCACAACTTTTCATGCTCTTCATATTTTTTACATATTTCATGCTTCTCATATTTTTCATACCATTTCATGCTCCTCATATTTTTCACATCTTTTCATGCTCCTCATATTTTTGACACCTTTTGAAGTCTTCATATTTTTCACACCGTTTCATGCTCTTTATATTTTCACACCGTTTCATGTTCCTCGTATTTTTCAGACCTTTTCATGCTCCTACTATTTTCCCCACCTTTTCATGCTCCTTGTATTTTTAGCACATTTTCTTTCTCATTGTATTTTTCACACCTTTTCATGCTCCTCGTAGTTTTCACACCTTTAATGCTCCTCGTATTTTTCACACCTTTACATGCTCTTCGTATTTTTCAAACCTTTTCATGCTCTTCGAATTTTTCACACATTTTCATGCACTTCATGTTTTCCACATTTTTTCATGCTGCTCGTGTTTTTCACACCGTTTCTTGCTCTTCATATTTTTAACACCGTTTCATGCTCTTCATATTTTCACACCTTTTCATGCTCCTCATATTTTTCACACCTTTTCATATTCTCATATTTTTCAGATCATTTCATGCTTCTCGTATTTTTCAGACATTTTCATGCTCCTAGTATTTTTCACACGTTTTCATGCACCTCGTATTTTTCACACCTTTTCATGCTCTTCGTAGTTTTCACACCTTTTCATGCTCCTCATATTTTTCAGACCTCTTCGTGCTTCTCGTATTTGCAGACCTTTTCATACTCGTATTTTTCACACCTTTTCATGCTCCTCATATATTTCACAACTTTTCATGCTCTTCATATTATTGACATATTTTAATGCTCCTCATATTTTTCACATCTTTTCATGCTCCTCATATTTTTGACACGTTTAAAAGGTCTTCATATTTTTCACACCGTTTCATGATCTTCATATTTTCACACCGTTTCATGCTCCTCAAATTTTTTAGACCTTTTCATGCTCCTCATATTTTTCAGACCTTTATATGCTCCTCGTATTTTTCACACCTTTTCATGCTCCTCGTGTTTTTCACACCTTTTCATGCTCCTATTATTTTTCACACCTTTTCATGCTCCTCGTCTTTTTCGCACATTTTCTTTCTCATCGTATTTTTCACACCTTTTCATGCTCGTCGTATTTTACAGACCTTTTCATGCTCCTGTTTTTTTTCACACCTTTTCATGCTCCTCGTATTTTCACAACTTTTCATGCTCCTCGTATTTTTCAGACCTTTTCATGCTCTTCGTATTTTTCACACATTTTCTTTCTCATCGTATTTTTCACACCTTTTCATGCTCCTTGTATTTTTCACACCTCTTCATGCTCTTCGTATTTTTCACACCTTTTCATGCTCCTCATATTTTTCAGACCTTTTCATGCTTCTCATATTTTCACACCTTGTCATGCTACTCGTATTTTTTAGAACTTTTCATGGTCCTCGTATATTTCAGACCTTTTCGTGCTCCTCGGATTTTTCACATCTTTTCATGCTCCTCGTATTTTACAGACCTTTTCATGCTCCTCATATTGTTCCCACCTTTTCATGCTCTTTGTGTTTTTCAAACCTTTTCATGCTCTTCGAATTTTTATACATTTTCATGCTCTTCGTGTTTTTCACACATTTTCATGCTATTCGTGTTTTTTACACTTTTTCATGCTCCTCATATATTTCACACCTTTTCATGCTCCTCGTATTTTTCACACCTTTTCATGCTCCTCGTATTTTTCTGACCTTTATATGCTCCTCATATTTTATAGACCTTTTCATGCTCCACGCATTTTTCAGACCTTTTCATGGTCCTCGTACTTTCAAACCTTTTCGTGCTCCTCGTATTTTTCACACCTTTTCATGCTCCATGTATTTTTCACACCTTTTCATGCTCCTCATATATTTCACAACTTTTCATGCTCTTCATATTTTTGACACATTTTCATGCTCCTCCTATTTTTCATACCGTTTCATGCTCCTCATATTTTTCACATCTTTTCATGGTCCTCATATTTCTGACATGTTTTAAAGGTCTTCATGTTTTTCACACCATTTCATGCTCTTTATATTTTCACACCTTTTCATGCTCCTCACATTATTTAGACCGTTTCATGCTCCTCATATTTTTCAGACATTTATATGCTCCTCGTATTTTTCACACCTTTTCATGCTCCTCGTATTTTACAGAGCTTTTCATGCTCCTTGTTTTTCTCACACCTTTTAATGCTCTACGTATTTTTCACAACTTTTCATGGTCCTCGTATTTTTCAGACCTTTTCATGCTTCTCGTATTTTTCACACCTTTTCATGCTCCTCGTATTTTTCACACCTTTAATGCTCCTCGTATATTTCACACCTTTACATGCTCTTCGTATTTTGCAAACCTTTTCATGCTCTTCAAATTTTTCACACATTTACATGCACTTCGTGTTTTCCACAACTTTTCATGCTGCTCGTGTTTTTCACACCATTTCATGCTCTTCATATTTTTCAGACCATTTCATGCTCCTCAAATTTTTCACACCTTTCCATGCTCCTCGTATTTTTCAAACTTTTTCATGCTCCTGTATTTTTCACACTGTTTCCTGCTCTTCATGTTTTTCACACCTATTCATGCTCCTGTGTTTTTCACAGCTTTTCATGCTCCTCTTTTTTTTCACATCTTTTCATGCTCCTCGTATTTTTCACACCTTTTCATGCTCCTTATATTTTTCACACCTTTTCATGCTCCTTATATTTTTCACACCTTTTCAGGCTCCTTATATTTTTGAGACCTTTTCATGCTCTTCGTATTTTTCACACCTTTTTATGCTCCTCCTGTTTTCCAGACCTTTTCATGCTCCTCGTATTTTTCAGACCTTTTCCTGCTCCTCGTATTTTTGACACTTTTTCATGCTCCTCGTATTTTTCAGACCTTTTCATGCTCTTTGTATTTTTCACAGCATTTCATGCTTTCGCATTTTTCACACCGTTTCATGCTCCTCATATTTTTCACACCTTTTCATGCACTTTGTATTTTTCAAACCTTTTCATGCTCTTTGTATTTTTCACAACTTTTCATGCTCCTCGTGTTTTCCAGACCTTTTTATGCTCCTTATATTTTTCACAACTTTTCATGCTCCTCGTATTTTTCACACCTTTTCATGCTCCTTATATTTTTCACACCTTTTCATGATGTTTGTATATTTCACACCTTTTCATGCTCTTCGTTTTTTTCACACCGTTTCATGTTCTTCATATTTTTCACACAGTTTCATGCTCTTCATATTTTCACACCTTTTCATGCTGTTCATATTTTTCACACTTTTCCATGCTTTTCATACAGTTTCATGCTCTTCATAATTTTCACACCTTTTCTTGCTCTTCATATTTTTCACTCCGTTCTATGCTCCTCATATTTTCAGACCTTTTCATGCTCCTCATATTTTCACACCATTTCATGCTCTTTGTATTTTTCACACATTTTCATGCTCTTTGTATTTTTCAGACATTTTCATGCTCTTGGTAATTTTTCACAACTTTTCATGCTTTTCGTAATTTTTCACACCTTTTCATGCTCTTCATATATTTCACACCTTTTCTTGCTCTTCGTATTTTTCACACCGTTTCATGCTCTTCAGATTTTTCACACCTTTTCATGATCTTTGTATATTTCACACCTTTTCATGCTCTTCGTTTTTTTCACACCGTTTCATGTTCTTCATATTTTTCACACAGTTTCATGCTCTTCATATTTTCACACCTTTTCATGCTCTTCATATTTTTCACACTTTTCCATGCTTTTCATACAGTTTCATGCTCTTCATAATTTTCACACCTTTTCTTGCTCTTCATATTTTTCACTCCGTTCTATGCTCCTCATATTTTCAGACCTTTTCATGCTCCTCATATTTTCACACCATTTCATGCTCTTTGTATTTTTCACACATTTTCATGCTCTTTGTATTTTTCAGACATTTTCATGCTCTTGGTAATTTTTCACAACTTTTCATGCTTTTCGTAATTTTTCACACCTTTTCATGCTCTTCATATATTTCACACCTTTTCTTGCTCTTCGTATTTTTCACACCGTTTCATGCTCTTCAGATTTTTCACACCTTTTCATGCTCTTCATATTTTTCACACGTTTTCATGCTTTTCATATTTTTCACACCGTTTCATGCTCTTCATATTTTTCACACAGTTTCATGCTCTTCATATTTTTCACACCTTTTCATGCTCTTCATATTTTTCACACGTTTTCATGCTTTTCATATTTTTCACACAGTTTCATGCTTTTCATATTTTTCACACCTTTTCATGCTCTTCGTATTTTTCAAACCTTTTCATGTTTTTTGAATTTTTCATACATTTTCATGGTCTTCGTGTTTTTCACACATTTTCATGCACTTCGTTTTATCCACAACTTTTCATGCTGCTAGTGTTTTTCACACCATTTCATGCTCTTCATATTTTTCAGACCGTTTCATGCTCCTCCTATTTATCACACCTTTCCATGCTCTTCATAATTTTCACACCGTTTCATGCTCTTCATATTTTCACACCGTTTCATGCTCTTCATATTTTTCAGACCTTTTCATGCTCCTCGTATTTTGCCCACCGTTTCACGTTCTTCGTGTTTTCACACCATTTGAAGCCCTTTGTATTTTTCACACCTTTTCGTGCTCTTCATATTGTTCACACCTTTTCATGCTCCAAGTAATTTTTAGACCTTTTCATGCTCCTCGTGTTTTTCAGACCTTTTCATGCTCCTCGTATTTTTCAGACCTTTACATGCTCCTCGTATTTTTCACACATTTTCATGCTCTTCGTGTTTTTCACACCTATTCATGCTCCTTGTGTTTTTAACATCTTTTCATGCTCCTCGTGTTTTGCAGAGCTTTTCATGCTCCTCGTATTTTTCAGACCTTTTCATGGTCCTCGTATTTTTGACACCTTTTCATGCTCCTCATATTTTTCAGAACTTTTCATGCTCCTGGTGTTTTTCAGACCTTTTCACGCTCCTTGTATTTTTCAGTCCTTTTCGGGCTTCTCCTATTTTCAGGCCTTTTCGTGCTCCTCGTATGTTTCACACCTTTTCATGCTCCTCATATATTTCACAACTATTTATGCTCTTCATATTTTTTACATATTTCATGCTCCTCATATTTTTCATACCATTTCATGCTACTCATATTTTTCACATCTTTTCATGCTCCTCATATTTTTGACACCTTTTAAAGGTCATCATATTTTTCTACCGTTTCATGCTCTTGATATTTTCACACGGTTTCATGCTCCTCGTATTTTTCAGACCTTTTCATGCTCTTACTATTTTTCCTACCTTTTCATGCTCCTCGTATTTTTCGCACATTTTCTTTCTCATCGTATTTTTCACACCTTTTCATGCTCCTCGTATTTGTGACACCTTTAATGCTCCTCGTATTTTTCACACCTTTATATGCTCTTCGTATTTTCAATCCTTTTCATGCTCTTCGAATTTTTCACACATTTTCATGCACTTCGTGTTTTCCACATTTTTTCATGCTGCTCGTGTTTTTCACACCATTTCATGCTCTTCATATTTTTAACACCGTTTCATGCTCTTCATATTTTCACACCTTTTCATGCTCCTCGTATTTTTCACACCCATTCATGCTCCTTGTATTTTTCATACCTTTTCATGCTCTTCGTATTTTTCACACCTTTTCATGCTCCTCATATTTTTGAAACCTTTTCATGTTCCTCATATTTATCACACCGTTTCATACTCCTCATATTTTTCACACCTTTTCATGTTCCTCGTATTTTTCAAACCTTTTCATGCTCCTCATATTTTTCAGACATTTTCATGCTCCTAGTATTGTTCACACCTTTTCATGCTCCTCGTTTTTTTCAACACTTTTTCATATTCCTCGTATTTTTCACACCTATTCATGCTCCTTGTATTTTTCAGACCTTTTCGTGCTCTTCATATTTTTCACAGCATTTCATGCTTTCGCATTTTTAACACCGTTTCATGCTCCTCGTATTTTTCACACCTTGTCATGCACTTTGTATTTTTCAAACCTTTTCATGCTCTTCGTATTTTTCACACCTTTTCAAGCTCTTCATACTTTTAAAACCATTTCATGCTCTTCATATTTTTCACAACTTTTCATGCTCTTCATATTTTTTACATATTTCATGCTTCTCATATTTTTCATACCATTTCATGCTCCTCATATTTTTCACATCTTTTCATGCTCCTCATATTTTTGACACCTTTTGAAGTCTTCATATTTTTCACACCGTTTCATGCTCTTTATATTTTCACACCGTTTCATGTTCCTCGTATTTTTCAGACCTTTTCATGCTCCTACTATTTTCCCCACCTTTTCATGCTCCTTGTATTTTTAGCACATTTTCTTTCTCATCGTATTTTTCACACCTTTTCATGCTCCTCGTATTTTTCACACCTTTAATGCTCCTCGTATTTTTCACACCTTTACATGCTCTTCGTATTTTTCAAACCTTTTCATGCTCTTCGAACTTTTCACACATTTTCATGCACTTCATGTTTTCCACATTTTTTCATGCTGCTCGTGTTTTTCACACCGTTTCTTGCTCTTCATATTTTTAACACCGTTTCATGCTCTTCATATTTTCACACCTTTTCATGCTCCTCATATTTTTCACACCTTTTCATATTCTCATATTTCTCAGATCATTTCATGCTTCTCGTATTTTTCAGACATTTTCATGCTCCTAGTATTTTTCACACGTTTTCATGCACCTCGTATTTTTCACACCTTTTCATGCTCTTCGTAGTTTTCACACCTTTTCATGCTCCTCATATTTTTCAGACCTCTTCGTGCTTCTCGTATTTGCAGACCTTTTCGTACTCGTATTTTTCACACCTTTTCATGCTCCTCATATATTTCACAACTTTTCATGCTCTTCATATTATTGACATATTTCAATGCTCCTCATATTTTCACATCTTTTCATGCTCCTCATATTTTTGACACGTTTAAAAGGTCTTCATATTTTTCACACCGTTTCATGATCTTCATATTTTCACACCGTTTCATGCTCCTCAAATTTTTTAGACCTTTTCATGCTCCTCATATTTTTCAGACCTTTATATGCTCCTCGTATTTTTCACACCTTTTCATGCTCCTCGTGTTTTTCACACCTTTTCATGCTCCTATTATTTTTCACACCTTTTCATGCTCCTCGTCTTTTTCGCACATTTTCTTTCTCATCGTATTTTTCACACCTTTTCATGCTCGTCGTATTTTACAGACCTTTTCATGCTCCTGTTTTTTTTCACACCTTTTCATGCTCCTCGTATTTTCACAACTTTTCATGCTCCTCGTATTTTTCAGACCTTTTCATGCTCCTACTATTGTTCCCACCTTTTCATGCTCTTCGTATTTTTCACACATTTTCTTTCTCATCGTATTTTTCACACCTTTTCATGCTCCTTGTATTTTTCACACCTCTTCATGCTCTTCGTATTTTTCACACCTTTTCATGCTCCTCATATTTTTCAGACCTTTTCATGCTTCTCATATTTTCACACCTTGTCATGCTACTCGTATTTTTTAGAACTTTTCATGGTCCTCGTATATTTCAGACCTTTTCGTGCTCCTCGGATTTTTCACATCTTTTCATGCTCCTCGTATTTTACAGACCTTTTCATGCTCCTCATATTGTTCCCACCTTTTCATGCTCTTTGTGTTTTTCAAACCTTTTCATGCTCTTCGAATTTTTATACATTTTCATGCTCTTCGTGTTTTTCACACATTTTCATGCTATTCGTGTTTTTTACACTTTTTCATGCTCCTCATATATTTCACACCATTTCATGCTCCTCGTATTTTTCACACCTTTTCATGCTCCTCGTATTTTTCTGACCTTTATATGCTCCTCATATTTTATAGACCTTTTCATGCTCCACGCATTTTTCAGACCTTTTCATGGTCCTCGTACTTTCAAACCTTTTCGTGCTCCTCGTATTTTTCACACCTTTTCATGCTCCATGTATTTTTCACACCTTTTCATGCTCCTTATATATTTCACTACTTTTCATGCTCCTCCTATTTTTCATACCGTTTCATGCTCCTCATATTTTTCACATCTTTTCATGGTCCTCATATTTCTGACATGTTTTAAAGGTCTTCATGTTTTTCACACCATTTCATGCTCTTTATATTTTCACACCGTTTCATGCTCCTCAGATTATTTAGACCGTTTCATGCTCCTCATATTTTTCAGACATTTATATGCTCCTCGTATTTTTCACACCTTTTCATGCTCCTCGTATTTTACAGAGCTTTTCATGCTCCTTGTTTTTCTCACACCTTTTAATGCTCTACGTATTTTTCACAACTTTTCATGGTCCTCGTATTTTTCAGACCTTTTCATGCTCCTACTATTTTTCACACCTTTTCATGCTCCTCGTATTTTTCACACCTTTAATGCTCCTCGTATATTTCACACCTTTACATGCTCTTCGTATTTTGCAAACCTTTTCATGCTCTTCAAATTTTTCACACATTTACATGCACTTCGTGTTTTCCACAACTTTTCATGCGGCTCGTGTTTTTCACACCATTTCATGCTCTTCATATTTTTCAGACCATTTCATGCTCCTCTTTTTTTTCACATCTTTTCATGCTCCTCGTATTTTTCACACCTTTTCATGCTCCTTATATTTTTCACACCTTTTCATGCTCCTCGTATTTTTCACACCTTTTCATGCACTTTATGTTTTTCCACACCGTTTGCTGCTCCTCCTATTTTTCAGACCGTTTCATGCTCCTCAAATTTTTCACACCTTTCCATGCTCCTCGTATTTTTCAAACTTTTTCATGCTCCTGTATTTTTCACACTGTTTCCTGCTCTTCATGTTTTTCACACCTATTCATGCTCCTCGTGTTTTTCACAGCTTTTCATGCTCCTCTTTTTTTTCACATCTTTTCATGCTCCTCGTATTTTTCACACCTTTTCATGCTCCTTATATTTTTCACACCTTTTCATGCTCCTTATATTTTTCACACCTTTTCAGGCTCCTTATATTTTTGAGACCTTTTCATGCTCTTCGTATTTTTCACACCTTTTTATGCTCCTCCTGTTTTCCAGACCTTTTCATGCTCCTCGTATTTTTCAGACCTTTTCCTGCTCCTCGTATTTTTGACACTTTTTCATGCTCCTCGTATTTTTCAGACCTTTTCATGCTCTTTGTATTTTTCACAGCATTTCATGCTTTCGCATTTTTCACACCGTTTCATGCTCCTCATATTTTTCACACCTTTTCATGCACTTTGTATTTTTCAAACCTTTTCATGCTCTTTGTATTTTTCACAACTTTTCATGCTCCTCGTGTTTTCCAGATCTTTTTATGCTCCTTATATTTTTCACACCTTTTCATGCTCCTCCTATTTTTCACACCTCTTCATGCTCCTTATATTTTTCACACCTTTTCATACTCCTCGTATTTTTCACACCTTTTCATGCTTCTTATATTTTTCACACCTTTTCAGGCTCCTCGTATTTCTCACACCTTTTCAGGCTCCTCGTATTTTTGAGAAATTTTCATGCTCTTCATATTTTTCACACCTTTTTATACTCCTCCTGTTTTCCAGACCTTTTCATGCTCCTCGTATTTTTCAGACCTTTTCATGCTCCTCGTTTTTTTCAGACCTTGTCATGCTCCTCGTATTTTTCAGACCTTTTCATACTCCTAGTATTTTTCAGATCTTTTCATGCCTCTCGTATTTTTCAGACCTTTACATGGTCCTCGTATATTTCAGACCTTTTCGTTCTTCTCGGATTATTCACACCTTTTCAGGCTCCTCATATTTTTGAGACCTTTTCATCCTGTTCGTGTTTTCACACCTTTTCAAGCTCTTTGTATTTTTCACACTTTTTCGTGCTCTTCATATTGTTCACATCTTTTCATGCTCCAAGTATTTTTTAGACCTTTTCATGCTCCTCGTGTTTTTCAGAACTTTTCATGCTTCTCGTATTTTTCAGACCTTTTCATGCTCCTCGTATTTTTCACAGCTTTTCATTCTCCTCGTATTTTTCAGACCTTTTCATGCTCCTCGTATTTTTCACACATTTTCATGCTCTTCGTGTTTTTCACACCTATTCATGCTCTTTATGTTTTTAACACCTTTTCATGCTCCCTATATTTTTCACACCTTTTCAGGCTCCTCATATTTTTGAGACCTTTTCATGTTCTTCGTGTTTTCACACCTTTTCAAGCTCTTTGTATTTTTCACACTTTTTCGTGCTCTTCATATTGTTCACACCTTTTCATGCTCCAAGTATTTTTTAGACCTTCTCATGCTCCTCGTGTTTTTCAGAACTTTTCATGCTTCTCGTATTTTTCAGACCTTTTCATGCTCCTCGTATTTTTCAGACCTTTTCATGCTCCTCATATTTTTCAGACCTTTTCATGCTCCTCGAGTTTTGCAGACCTTTTCATGCTCCTCGTATTTTTCAGACCTTTTCATGCTCCTCGTATTTTTGACACCTATTCATGCTCCTCATATTTTTCAGAACTTTTCATGCTCCTGGTATTTTTCAGACCTTTTCATGCTCCTCGTATTTTTCAGACCTTTTCATTCCCCTCCTATTTTCAGACCTTTTTTGCTCCTCATATTTTTCATACCATTTCATGCTACTCATATTTTTCACATCTTTTCATGCTCCTCATATTTTTGACACCTTTTAAAGGTCTTCATATTTTTCACACCGTTTCATGCTCTTTATATTTTCACACCGTTTCATGTTGCTCGTATTTTTCAGACCTTTTCTTGCTCCTACTATTTTTCCTACCTTTTCATGCTCCTCGTATTTTTCTCACATTTCCTTTCACATCGTATTTTTCACAGCTTTTCATGCTCCTCATATTTTTCACACCTTTTCATGCTCCTCGTATTTTTCACACCCATTCATGCTCCTTGTATTTTTCAGACCTTTTCATGCTCTTCGTATTTTTCACACCTTTTCATGCTCCTCATATTTTTGAAACCTTTTCATGTTCCTCATATTTATCACACCGTTTCATACTCCTCATATTTTTCACACCTTTTCATGTTCCTCGTATTTTTCAAACCTTTTCATGCTCCTCATATTTTTCAGACATTTTCATGCTCCTAGTATTGTTCACACCTTTTCATGCTCCTCGTTTTTTTCACACCTTTTCATATTCCTCGTATTTTTCACACCTATTCATGCTCCTTGTATTTTTCAGACCTTTTCGTACTCTTCATATTTTTCACAGCATTTCATGCTTTCGCATTTTTAACACCGTTTCATGCTCCTCGTATTTTTCACACCTTGTCATGCACTTTGTATTTTTCAAACCTTTTCATGCTCTTTGAATTTTTCACACATTTTTATGCACTTCGTGTTTTCCACATTTTTTCTTGCTGCTCGTGTTTTTCACACCGTTTCATGCTCTTCATATTTTTAACACCGTTTCATGCTCTTCATATTTTCACACCGTTTCATGCTCCTCATATTTTTCACACCTTTTCATGCTTCTCATATTTTTAAGATCTTTTCATGCTTCTCGTATTTTTCAGACATTTTCATGCTCCTAGTATTTTTCACACGTTTTCATGCACCTCGTATTTTTCACACCTTTTCATGCTCTTCGTAGTTTTCACACCTTTTCATGCTCCTCATATTTTTCAGACCTTTTCGTGCTCCTCATATTTGCAGACCTTTTCGTACTCCTCATATTTTTCACACCTTTTCATGCTCATCATATATTTCACAACTTTTCATGCTCTTCATATTATTGACATATTTTAATGCTCCTCATATTTTTCACATCTTTTCATGCTCCTCATATTTTTGACACGTTTAAAAGGTCTTCATATTTTTCACACCGTTTCATGATCTTCATATTTTCACACCATTTCATGCTCCTCAAATTTTTTAGACTTTTTCATGCTCCTCATATTTTTCAGACCTTTATATGCTCCTCGTATTTTTCACACCTTTTCATGCTCCTCGTGTTTTTCACACCTTTTCATGCTCCTCGTATTTTTTTCAGACCTTTTCATGCTCCTGTTTTTTTCACACATTTTCATGCTCCTCGTATTTTTCACACCTTTTCATGCTCCTCGTATTTTTCAGCCCTTTTCATGCTCCTACTATTGTTCACACCTTTTCATGCTCTTCGTATTTTTCGCACATTTTCTTTCTCATCGTATTTTTCACACCTTTTCATGCTCCTTGTATTTTTCACACCTTTTCATGCTCTTCGTATTTTTCACACCCTTTCATGCTCCTCGTATTTTTCAGACCTTTTCATGCTTCTCGTATTTTTCACACCTTGTCATGCTACTCGTATTTTTTAGAACTTTTCATGGTCGTCGTATATTTCAGACCTTTTCGTGCTTCTCGGATTTTTCACATCTTTTCATGCTACTCGTATTTTTCAGACCTTTTCATGCTCCTACTATTGTTCACACCTTTTCGTGCTCCTCGTATTTTTCACACCTTTTCGTGCTCCTCGTATTTTTCACACATTTTCATGCTCCTCGTATTTATCACACCGTTTCTTACTCCTCATATTTTTCACACCTTTTCATGCTCCTCGTATTTTTCAAACCTTTTCATGCTCCTCGTTTTTTTCAGACATTTTCATCCTCCTAGTATTGTTCACACCTTTTCATGCTCCTCGTATTTTTCACACCTATTAATGCTCCTTGTATTTTTCAGACCTTTTCATGCTCTTCGTATTTTTCACATTATTTCATGCTTTCGCATTTTTCACACCGTTTCATGCTCCTCGTATTTTTCACATCTTTTCATGCACTTTGTATTTTTCAAACCTTTTCATGCGCTTTGTATTTTTCACAACTTTTCATGCTTTTCATAATTTTTCACACCTTTTCATTGTCTTCGTATATTTCACACCAGTCATGCTCTTTGTATTTTTCACACCTTTTCAAGCTCTTCATACTTTTCAAACCATTTCATGCTCTTCATATTTTTCACAACTTTTCATGCTCTTCATATTTTTTACATATTTCATTCTCCTCATATTTTTCATACCATTTCATGCTCCTCTTATTTTTCACATCTTTTCATGCTCCTCATATTTTTGACACCTTTTAAAGGTCTTCATATTTTTCACACCGTTTCATGCTCTTTATATTTTCACACCGTTTCATGTTCCTCGTATTTTTCAGACCTTTTCATGCTCCTACTAGTTTTCCCACCTTTTCATGCTCCTTGTGTTTTTAGCAGATTTTCTTTCTCATCGTATTTTTCACACCTTTTCATGCTCCTCGTATTTTTCACACCTTTAATGCTCCTCGTATTTTTCACACCTTTACATGCTCTTCGTATTTTTCAAACCTTTTCATGCTCTTCGAATTTTTCACACATTTTCATGCACTTCATGTTTTCCACATTTTTTCATGCTGCTCGTGTTTTTCACACCGTTTCTTGCTCTTCATATTTTTAACACCGTTTCATGCTCTTCATATTTTCACACCTTTTCATGCTCCTCATATTTTTCACACCTTTTCATATTCTCATATTTTTCACATCTTTTCATGCTCCTCATATTTTTGACACGTTTAAAAGGTCTTCATATTTTTCACACCGTTTCATGATCTTCATATTTTCACACCGTTTCATGCTCCTCAAATTTTTTAGACCTTTTCATGCTCCTCATATTTTTCAGACCTTTATATGCTCCTCATATTTTTCACACCTTTTCATGCTCCTCGTGTTTTTCACACCTTTTCATGCTCCTATTATTTTTCACACCTTTTCATGCTCCTCGTATTTTTCGCACATTTTCTTTCTCATCGTATTTTTCACCCCTTTTCATGCTCGTCGTATTTTACAGACCTTTTCATGCTGCTGTTTTTTTCACACCTTTTCATGCTCCTCGTATTTTCACAACTTTTCATGCTCCTCGTATTTTTCAGACCTTTTCATGCTCCTACTATTGTTCCCACCTTTTCATGCGCTTCGTATTTTTCGCACATTTTCTTTCTCATCGTATTTTTCACACCTTTTCATGCTCCTTGTATTTTTCACACCTCTTCATGCTCTTCGTATTTTTCACACCTTTTCATGCTCCTCATATTTTTCAGACGTTTTCATGCTTCTCGTATTTTTCACACCTTGTCATGCTACTCGTATTTTTTAGAACTTTTCATGGTCCTCGTATATTTCGGACCTTTTCGTGCTCCTCCGATTTTTCACATCTTTTCATGCTCCTCGTATTTTTCAGACCTTTTCATGCTCCTACTATTGTTCTCACCTGTTCGTGCTCCTCGTATTTTTTGCACATTTTCTTTCTCATCGTATTTTTCACACCTTTTCATGCCAGTCGTATTTTTTAGAACTTTTCATGGTCCTCGTATAATTCAGACCTTTTCTTGCTCCTCGGATTTTTCACATCTTTTCATGCTCCTCGCATTTTACAGACCTTTTCATGCTCCTCGTATTGTTCCCACCTTTTCATGCTCTTTGTGTTTTTCAAACCTTTTCATGCTCTTCGAATTTTTATACATTTTCATGCTCTTCGTGTTTTTCACACATTTTCATGCTATTCGTGTTTTTTACACTTTTTCATGCTCCTCATATGTTTTACACCTTTTCATGCTCCTCGTATTTTTCACACCTTTTCATGCTCCTCGTATTTTTCTGACCTTTACATGCTCCTCAGATTTTATAGACCTTTTCATGCTCCACGCATTTTTCAGACCTTTTCATGGTCCTCGTACTTTCAAACCTTTTCGTGCTCCTCGTATTTTTCACACCTTTTCATGCTCCTCATATATTTCACAACTTTTCATGCTCTTCATATTTTTGACACATTTTCATGCTCCTCCTATTTTTCATACCGTTTCATGCTCCTCATATTTTTCACATCTTTTCATGGTCCTCATATTTCTGACATGTTTTAAAGGTCTTCATGTTTTTCACACCATTTCATGCTCTTTATATTTTCACACCGTTTCATGCTCCTCACATTATTTAGACCGTTTCATGCTCCTCATATTTTTCAGACCTTTATATGCTCCTCGTATTTTTCACACCTTTTCATGCTCTCGTGTTTTTCACACCTTTTCATGCTCCTATTGTTTTTCACACCTTTTCATGCTCCTCGTATTTTTCGCACATTTTCTTTCTCATCGTATTTTTCACACCTTTTCATGCTCCTCGTATTTTACAGAGCTTTTCATGCTCCTTGTTTTTCTCACACCTTTTAATGCTCTACGTATTTTTCACAACTTTTCATGGTCCTCGTATTTTTCAGACCTTTTCATGCTCCTACTATTTTTCACACCTTTTCATGCTCCTTGTATTTTTCACACCTTTAATGCTCCTCGTATATTTCACACCTTTACATGCTCTTCGTATTTTGCAAACCTTTTCATGCTCTTCAAATTTTTCACACATTTACATGCACTTCGTGTTTTCCACAACTTTTCATGCTGCTCGTGTTTTTCACACCATTTCATGCTCTTCATATTTTTCAGACCGTTTCATGCTCCTCAAATTTTTCACACCTTTCCATGCTCCTCGTATTTTTCAAACTTTTTCATGCTCCTGTATTTTTCACACTGTTTCCTGCTCTTCATGTTTTTCACACCTATTCATGCTCCTCGTGTTTTTCACAACTTTTCATGCTCCTCTTTTTTTTCACATCTTTTCATGCTCCTTATATTTTTCACAACTTTTCATGCTCCTCTTTTTTTTCACACCTTTTCATGCTCCTTATATTTTTCACACCTTTTCAGGCTCCTTATATTTTTGAGACCTTTTCATGCTCTTCGTATTTTTCACACCTTTTTATGCTCCTCCTTTTTTCCAGACCTTTTCATGCTCCTCGTATTTTTCAGACCTTTTCCTGCTCCTCGTATTTTTGACACCTTTTCATGCTCCTCGTATTTTTCAAACCTTTTCATGCTCTTTGTATTTTTCACAGCATTTCATGCTTTCGCATTTTTCACACCGTTTCATGCTCCTCATATTTTTCACACCTTTTCATGCACTTTGTATTTTTCAAACCTTTTCATGCTCTTTGTATTTTCACAACTTTTCATGCTCCTCGTGTTTTCCAGACCTTTTTATGCTCCTTATATTTTTCACACCTTTTCATGCTCCTCCTTTTTTTCACACCTTTTCATGCTCCTTATATTTTTCACACCTTTTCATACTCCTCGTATTTTTCACACCTTTTCATGCTTCTTATATTTTTCACACCTTTTCAGGCTCCTCGTATTTTTCACACCTTTTCAGGCTCCTCATATTTTTGAGAACTTTTCATGCTCTTCATATTTTTCACACCTTTTTATACTCCTCCTGTTTTCCAGACCTTTTCATGCTCCTCGTATTTTTCAGACCTTTTCATGCTCCTCGTTTTTTTCAGATCTTTTCATGCCTCTCGTATTTTTTAGACCTTTACATGGTCCTCGTATATTTCAGACCTTTTCGTTCTTCTCGGATTATTCACACCTTTTCAGGCTCCTCATATTTTTGAGACCTTTTCATCCTGTTCGTGTTTTCACACCTTTTCAAGCTCTTTGTATTTTTCACACTTTTTCGTGCTCTTCATATTGTTCACATCTTTTCATGCTCCAAGTATTTTTTAGACCTTTTCATGCTCCTCGTGTTTTTCAGAACTTTTCATGCTTCTCGTATTTTTCAGACCTTTTCATGCTCCTCGTATTTTTCACAGCTTTTCATTCTCCTCGTATTTTTCAGACCTTTTCATGCTCCTCGTATTTTTCACACATTTTCATGCTCTTCGTGTTTTTCACACCTATTCATGCTCCTTATGTTTTTAACACCTTTTCATGCTCCCTATATTTTTCACACCTTTTCAGGCTCCTCATATTTTTGAGACCTTTTCATGTTCTTCGTGTTTTCACACCTTTTCAAGCTCTTTGAATTTTTCACACTTTTTCGTGCTCTTCATATTGTTCACACCTTTTCATGCTCCAAGTATTTTTTAGACCTTCTCATGCTCCTCGTGTTTTTCAGAACTTTTCATGCTTCTCGTATTTTTCAGACCTTTTCATGCTCCTCGTATTTTTCAGACCTTTTCATGCTCCTCATATTTTTCAGACCTTTTCATGCTCCTCGAGTTTTGCAGACCTTTTCATGCTCCTCGTATTTTTCAGACCTTTTCATGCTCCTCGTATTTTTGACACCTTTTCATGCTCTTCGTATTTTTCCCACCTTGTCATGCCAGTCGTATTTTTTAGAACTTTTCATGGTCCTCGTATATTTCAGACCTTTTCATGCTCCTCGGATTTTTCACATCTTTTCATGCTCCTCGTTTTTTACAGACCATTTCATGCTCCTTGTATTGTTCCCACCTTTTCATGCTCTTCGTGTTTTTCAAACCTTTTCATGCTCTTCGAATTTTTATACATTTTCATGCTCTTTGTGTTTTTCACACATTTTCATTCTCTTCGTGTTTTTTACAATTTTTCATGCTCCTCATATATTTCACACCTTTTCATGCTCCTCGTATTTTTCACACCTTTTCATGCTCCTCGTATTTTTCTGACCTTTACATGCTCCTCATATTTTATAGACCTTTTCATGCTCCTCGTATTTTTCAGATCTTTTCATGGTCCTCGTACTTTCAGACCTTTTTGTGCTCCTCGTATTTTTCACACCTTTTCATGCTTCTCATATATTTAACAACTATTCATGCTCTTCATATTTTTGACACATTTTCATGCTCCTCCTATTTTTCATACCGTTTCATGCTCCTTATATTTTTCACATCTTTTCATGGTCCTCATATTTCTGACACGTTTTTAAGGTCTTCATGTTTTTCACACCGTTTCATGCTCTTTATATTTTCACACCGTTTCACGCTCCTCACATTTTTTAGACCGTTTCATGCTCCTCATATTTTTCAGACCTTTATATGCTCCTCGTATTTTTCACACCTTTTCATGCTCCTCGTATTTTACAGAGCTTTTCATCCTCCTTGTTTTTCTCACACCTTTTAATGCTCTACGTATTTTTCACAACTTTTCATGGTCCTCATATTTTTCAGACCTTTTCATGCTCCTACTATTTTTCACACCTTTTCATGCTCCTCGTATTTTTCACACCTTTAATGCTCCTCGTATATTTCACACCTTTACATGCTCTTCGTATTTTGCAAACCTTTTCATGCTCTTCGAATTTTTCACACATTTACATGCACTTCGTGTTTTCCACAACTTTTCATGCTGCTCATGTTTTTCACACCATTTCATGCTCTTCATATTTTTCAGACCGTTTCATGCTCCTCAAATTTTTCACACCTTTCTATGCTCCTCGTATTTTTTGTACCTTTTCATGCTCCTGTATTTTTCACACTGTTTCATGCTTTTCATGTTTTTCACAGCTATTCATGCTCCTCATGCTTTTCACAGCTTTTCATGCTCCTTTTATTTTTCACATATATTCATGCTCCTCGTATTTTTCACACCTTTTCATGCTCCTTATATTTTTCACACCTTTTCATGCTCCTCGTATTTTTCACACCTTTTCATGCACTTTATGTTTTTCCACACCGTTTGCTGCTCCTCCTATTTTTCAGACCGTTTCATGCTCCTCATATTTTTGATACCTTTTGAAGCTCTTCATATTTTTCACACCTTTTCATGCTCCTCCTATTTTGCAGACCGTTTCATGCTCCTCCTTTTTTTCACACCTTTTCATGCTCCTCATATTTTTGACACCTTTTGAACCTCTTAATGTTTTTCAACATCGTTTCATGCTCCTCCTATTTTTCAGACCGTTTCATGCTTCTCATTTTTTGACACCTTTTGAATCTCTTCATGTTTTTCAACACCGTTACATGCTCCTTCATATTTTTCAGACCGTTTCATGCTCCTCCTATTTTTGACAGCTTTTGAAGCTCTTCATGTATTTCACATCTTTTCAGGCTCTTCATGTTTTTAAACACCACTTCATGCTCCTCCTATTTTTCAGACCGTTTCATGCTCCTCATATATTTCACAGGTTTGGAGCTCTTCATATTTTTCACACCTTTTAGGCCCTGCATGTTTTTCAACACAATTTCATGCTCCTTATATTTTCAGATCATTTCATGCTCCTCTTTTTTTTGAGACCGTTTCATGCTCCTCATATTTTTGACAACTTTTGAAGCTTTTCATATTATTCACACCTTTTCAGGCTCTTCATGTTCTCAACATCGTTTCATGCTCCTCTTATTTTTCAGACCGTTTCATGCTCCTCATATTTTTCAGACCGTTACATGCTCCTCATATTTTTGACACATTTTGAAGCTCTAAATGTTTTTCAACACAGTTTCATGCTCCTCCTATTTTACAGACGGTTTCATGCTCCTCCTATTTTTCAGACCGTTTCATGCCCCTTATATTTTTGACACCTTTTGAAGCTCTTGATATTTTTCACACCTTTTCAGGCTCTTCATGTTTTTCATCACCATTTCATGCTACTCCTATATTTCAGACCGTTTCATGCTTCTCATATTTTTGACATCTTTTGAAGCTCTACATATATTTCACACCTTTCATGCTCTTCATGTTTTTCAACACCGTTTCATGCTCCTCCTATCTTTCAGACCGTTTCTTGCTCCTCATATTTTTGACACCTTTTGAAGCTCTTCATGTTTTTCAACACCGTTTCATTCTTCTCATATTTTTCAGAACGTTTCATGCTCCTCATATTTTTTACACCTTTTGAACCTCTTCATATTTTTCACACCTTTTCATGCTCTAAATATTTTTCACATCTCCTCATGTGCTCCATATTTTTCACACCGTTTCATGGGCTTCATTTTTACAGCATTTCATGCTCCTCATATTTTTCACACCGTTTCATGCTCTTCGTATTTTTCACACATTTTCATGCTCTTTGTATTTTTCAGACATTTTCATTCTCTTGGTAATTTTTCACACCTTTTTATGCTCTTCGTATATTTCACAACTTTTCATGCTCTTCGTATTTTTCACACCTTTTCATGTTCCTCATATTTTTGAAACCGTTTCATGCTCCTCATATTTATCACAACATTTCATACTCCGCATATTTTTCACACCTTTTCATGCTCATCGTATTTTTCAGACATTTTCATGCTCCTAGTATTGTTCACACCTTTTCATGCTCCTCGTATCTTTCACACCTTTTCATGCTCCTCGTATTTTTCACACCTTTTCATGCTCCTCGTATTTTTCAGACCTTTTCCTGCTCCTCGTATTTTTCACAGCATTTCATGCTTTCGCACTTTTCACACCGTTTCATGCTCCTCGTATTTTTCACACCATTTCATGCACTTTGTATTTTTCAAACCTTTTCATGCTCTTTGTATTTTTCACAACTTTTCATGCTTTTCATTATTTTTCACACCTTTTCATCGTCTTCGTATATTTCACACCCATCATCCTCTTTGTATTTTTCACACCTTTTCAAGCTTTTCATACTTTTCAAACCATTTCATGCTCTTCATATTTTTCACATCTTTTCATCCTCTTCATATTTTTCACAACTTTTCATGCTCTTCATATTTTTTCCATATTTCATGCTCCTCATATTTTTCATACCATTTCATGCTCCTCATATTTTTCACATCTTTTCATGCTCCTCATATTTTTGACACCTTTTAAAGGTCTTCATATTTTTCACACCGTATCATGCTCTTTATATTTTCACACCGTTTCATGTTCCTCGTATTTTTCAGACCTTTTCATGCTCCTACTATTTTTCCCACCTTTTCATGCTCCTTGTATTTTTAGCACATTTTCTTTCTCATCGTATTTTTCACACCTTTTCATACTCCTCGTATTTTTCACAGCTTTAATGCTCCTCGTATTTTTCACACCTTTAATGCTCTTCGAATTTTTCACACATTTGCATGCACTTCGTGTTTTCCACATTGTTTCATGCTGCTCATGTTTTTCACACCGTTTCATGCTCTTCATATTTTTAACATCGTTTCATGCTCTTCATATTGTTCACAGCTTTTCATGCTCCACGTACTTTTCAGACCTTTTCATGCTCCTCGTGTTTTTCAGAACTTTTCATGCTCCTCGTATTTTTCAGACCTTTTCATGCTCCTCGTGTTTTTCAGAACTTTTCATGCTTTTCATAATTTTTCACATCTTTTCATTGTCTTCGTATATTTCACACCAGTCATGCTCTTTGTATTTTGCACAGCTTTTCATGGTCTTTATACTTTTCAAACCATTTCATGCTCTTCATATTTTTCACAACTTTTCATGCTCTTCATATTTTTTACATATTTCATGCTTCTCATATTTTTCATACCATTTCGTGCTCCTCATGTTTTTCACATCTTTTCATACTCCTCATATTTTTGAAACCTTTTAAAGGTCTTCATATTTTTCACACCGTTTCATGCTCTTTATATTTTCACACCGTTTCATGTTCCTCGTATTTTTCAGACCTTTTCATGCTCCTACTATTTTTCCCACCTTTTCATGCTCCTCGTATTTTTAGCACATTTTCTTTCTCATCGTATTTTTCACACCTTTTCATGCTCCTCATATTTTTCACACCTTTAATTCTCCGTATTTTTCACACCTTTACATGCTCTTCGTATTTTTCAAACCTTTTCATGCTCTTCGAATTTTTCACACATTATCATGCACTTCGTGTTTTCCACATTTTTTCTTGCTGCTCATGTTTTTCACACCGTTTCATGCTCTTCATATTTTTAACACCGTTTCATGCTCTTCATAATTTCACACCGTTTCATGCTCCTCATATTTTTTCACACCTTTTCATGCTTCTCATATTTTTAAGATCTTTTCATGCTTCTCGTATTTTTCAGACATTTTCATGCTCCTAGTATTTTTCACACGTTTTCATGCACCTCGTATTTTTCACACCTTTTCATGCTCTTTGTAGTTTTCACACCTTTTCATGTTCCTCATATTTTTCAGACCTTTTCATGCTCCTACTATTTTTCCCACCTTTTCATGCTCCTCGTATTTTTAGCACATTTTCTTTCTCATTGCATTTTTCACACCTTTTCATGCTCCTCGTATTTTTAGCACATTTTCTTTCTCATCGTATTTTTCACACCTTTTCATGCTCCTCATATTTTTCACACCTTTAATTCTCCGTATTTTTCACACCTTTACATGCTCTTCGTATTTTTCAAACCTTTTCCTGCTCTTCGAATTTTTCACACATTTTCATGCACTTTATAGTTTTCACACCTTTTCATGCTCCTCATATTTTTCAGACCTTTTCGTACTCCTCGTATTTGCAGACCTTTTCGTACTCCTCGTGTTTTTGACACCTTTTCATGCTCCTCATATATTTCACAACTTTTCATGCTCTTCATATTATTGACATATTTTAATGCTCCTCATATTTTTCACATCTTTTCATGCTCCTCATATATTTGACACGTTTAAAAGGTCTTCATATTTTTCACACTCTTTCATGATCTTCATATTTTCACACCATTTCATCCTCCTCAAATTTTTTAGACCTTTTCATGCTCCTGTTTTTTTCACACCTTTTCATGCTCCTCGTATTTTTCAGACCTTTTCATGCTCCTACTATTGTTCACACCTTTTCATGCTCCTTGTATATTTCACACCTTTTCATGCTCTTCATATTTTTCACAATATTTCATGCTCGCTCTTCATATTTTTCACACCTTTTCATGCTCTTCATATTTTTCCCACCTTGTCATGCCAGTCGTATTTTTTAGAACTTTTCATGGTCCTCGTATATTTCAGACCTTTTCATGCTCCTCGGATTTTTCACATCTTTTCATGCTCCTCGTATTTTACAAACCTTTTCATGCTCCTTGTATTGTTCCCACCTTTTCATGCTCTTCATGTTTTTCAAACCTTTTCATGCTCTTCGAATTTTTATACATTTTCATGCTCTTCGTGTTTTTCACACATTTTCATGCTCTTCGTGTTTTTTACACTTTTTCATGCTCCTCATATATTTCACACCTTTTCATGCTCCTCATATTTTTCACACCTTTTCATGCTCCTCGTATTTTTCTGACCTTTACATGCTCCTCATATTTTATAGACCTTTTCATGCTCCTCGTATTTTTCAGATCTTTTCATGGTCCTCGTACTTTCAGACCTTTTCGTGCTCCTCCTATTTTTCACACCTTTTCATGCTCCTCATACATTTCACAACTTTTCATGCTCTTCATATTTTTTACACATTTTCATGCTCCTCCTATTTTTCATACCGTTTCATGCTCCTCATATTTTTCACATCTTTTCATGGTCCTCATATTTCTGACACGTTTTAAAGGTCTTCATGTTTTTCACACCGTTTCATGCTCTTTATATTTTCACGCAGTTTCATGCTCCTCACATTTTTTAGACCGTTTCACGCTCCTCATATTTTTAGACCTTTATATGCTCCTCGTATTTTTCACACCTTTTCATGCTCCTCGTATTTTACAGAGCTTTTCATGCTCCTTGTTTTTCTCACACCTTTTAATGCTCTACGTATTTTTCACAATTTTTCATGGTCCTCGTATTTTTCAGACCTTTTCATGCTCCTACTATTTTTCACACCTTTTCATGCTCCTCGTAATTTTCACACCTTTAATGCTCCTCGTATTTTTCACACCTGTACATGCTCTTCGTATTTTGCAAACCTTTTCATGCTCTTCGAATTTTTCACACATTTACATGCACTTCGTGTTTTCCACAACTTTTCATGCTGCTCGTGTTTTTCACACCATTTCATGCTCTTCATATTTTTCAGACCGTTTCATGCTCCTCAAATTTTTCACACCTTTCCATGCTCCTCGTAAATTTCGTACCTTTTCATGCTCCTGTATTTTTCACACTGTTTCATGCTTTTCATGTTTTTCACACATATTCATGCTCCTCGTGTTTTTCACAACTTTTCATGCTCCTCTTATTTTTCACAGCTTTTCATGCTCCTCGTATTTTTCACACCTTTTCATGCTCCTTATATTTTTCACACCTTTTCATGCTCCTCGTATTTTTCACAACTTTTCATGCTCTTCATGTTTTTCCACACCGTTTCATGCTCCTCTATATTTCAGACCGTTTCATGCTCCTCATATTCTTTACACCTTTTGGAGCTCTTCATTTTTTTTTACACATTTTCAGGCTCTTCATGTTTTTCAACACCGTTTCCTGCTCCTCCCATTTTTCAGACCGTTTCATGCTCCTCATATTTTTGACACCTTTTGAAGCTCTTCATATTTTTCACACCTTTTCATGCTACTCCTATTTTGCAGACCGTTTCATGCTCCTCCTATTTTTCAGACCGTTTCATGCTCCTCATATTTATGACACCTTTTGAAGCTGTTCATATATTTCACACCTTTTCAGGCTCTTCATGTTTTTCAACCGTGTTTCATGTTCCTCCTATTTTTCAGACCGTTTCATGCTCCTCATATTTTTGACACCTTTTGAAGCTGTTCATATTTTTCACACCTTTTCAGGCTCTTCATGTTTTTGAACACCATTTCATGCTCCTCCTTTTTTTTGACACATTTTGAAGGTCTTCATAATTTTCACACCTTTTCAGGCTCTTCATGTTTTTCAACACCGTTTCATGCTCCTCCTATTTTTCAGATCATTTCATCCTCCTCATATATTTCACATCTTTTGTAGCTCTTCATATTTTTCACACCTTTTCAGTCTCTTCAGGTTTCTCAACATCACTTCATGCTTCTCCTATTTTTCACACCGTTTCATGCTCCTCATATTTTTGACACCTTTTCAAGCTCTTTATATATTTCCCACCTTTTCAGGCTCTTAATGTTTTCAACACCGCTTCATGCTCATCCTATTTTTCGGACCGCTTCATGCTCCTCATATTTTTGACATCTTTTGAAGCTCTTCATATTTTTCACACCTTTTCAGGCTCTTCATGTTTTCAACACCGTTTCATGCTCCTCCTATTTTTCAGACCGTTTCATGCTCCTCATATTTTTAACACCTTTTGAAGCTCTTCATATTTTTCACACCTTTTCAGGCTCTTCATGTTTTTGCACACCACTTCATGCTCCTCCTATTTTTCAGATCGTTTCATGCTCCTCATGTATTTGACACCTTTTGTAGCTCTTCATTTTTTTCACACCTTTTCAGGCTCTTCATGTTTCTCAACATCACTTCATGCTTCTTCTATTTTTCACACCGTTTCATGCTCCTCATATTTTTGACACCGTTTCAAGCTCTTCATATATTTCACACCTTTTCAGGCTATTAATGATTTCAACACCGCTTCATGTTCATCCTATTTTTTGGACCGCTTCATGCTCTTCATATTTTTGACATCTTTGGAGCACTTCATATTTTTCACACGTTTTCAGCCTCTTCATGTTTTTCAACACTGCATCATGCTCTTCCTATTTTTCTGATCGTTTCATGCTCCTCAATGTTTGACATGTTTTGAAGCTCTTTATATTTTTCACACCTTTTCAGGCTCTTCATGTTTTGAACAACGTTTCATGCTCCTCCTATTTTTCAGATAATTTCATGCTCCTCATTTATTTGAGACCTTTTAAAGCTCTTCATATTTTTCACAGCTTTTCAGCTCTTCATGTTTGTCAACACCACTTCATGCTCCTCCTATTTTTCAGACCGTTTCTTTCTCCTCATATTTTTGACACCTTTTGAAGCTCTTCATATATTTCACACATTTTCAGGCTCTTCATCTTTTTGCACACCGCTTCATGCTCCTCCTATTTTTCACACCGTTTCATGCTGCTCTCATTATTGACACATTTCGAAGCTATTCATATTTTTCACACCTTTGGAAGCTCTTCATATTTTTCACACCTTTTCAGGCTCTTCATGTTTTTCAACACCGCTTCATGCTCCTCCTATTTTTCAGACTGTTTCATGCTCCTCATATTTTTGACACCTTTTGAAGCTGTTCATATTTTTCACACCTTTTCAGGCTCTTCATGTTTTTCAACCGTGTTTCATGTTCCTCCTATTTTTCAGACCGTTTCATGCTCCTCATATTTTTGACACCTTTTGAAGCTGTTCATATTTTTCACACCTTTTCAGGCTCTTCATGTTTTTGAACACCATTTCATGCTCCTCCTTTTTTTTGACACATTTTGAAGGTCTTCATAATTTTCACACCTTTTCAGGCTCTTCATGTTTTTCAACACCGTTTCATGCTCCTCCTATTTTTCAGATCATTTCATGCTCCTCATATATTTCACATCTTTTGTAGCTCTTCATATTTTTCACACCTTTTCAGTCTCTTCAGGTTTCTCAACATCACTTCATGCTTCTCCTATTTTTCACACCGTTTCATGCTCCTCATATTTTTGACACCTTTTCAAGCTCTTTATATATTTCCCACCTTTTCAGGCTCTTAATGTTTTCAACACCGCTTCATGCTCATCCTATTTTTCGGACCGCTTCATGCTCCTCATATTTTTGACATCTTTTGAAGCTCTTCATATTTTTCACACCTTTTCAGGCTCTTCATGTTTTCAACACCGTTTCATGCTCCTCCTATTTTTCAGACCGTTTCATGCTCCTCATATTTTTAACACCTTTTGAAGCTCTTCATATTTTTCACACCTTTTCAGGCTCTTCATGTTTTTGCACACTACTTCATGCTCCTCCTATTTTTCAGATCGTTTCATGCTCCTCATGTATTTGACACCTTTTGTAGCTCTTCATTTTTTTCACACCTTTTCAGGCTCTTCATGTTTCTCAACATCACTTCATGCTTCTTCTATTTTTCACACCGTTTCATGCTCCTCATATTTTTGACACCGTTTCAAGCTCTTCATATATTTCACACCTTTTCAGGCTATTAATGATTTCAACACCGCTTCATGTTCATCCTATTTTTTGGACCGCTTCATGCTCTTCATATTTTTGACATCTTTGGAGCACTTCATATTTTTCACACGTTTTCAGCCTCTTCATGTTTTTCAACACTGCATCATGCTCTTCCTATTTTTCTGATCGTTTCATGCTCCTCAATGTTTGACATGTTTTGAAGCTCTTTATATTTTTCACACCTTTTCAGGCTCTTCATGTTTTGAACAACGTTTCATGCTCCTCCTATTTTTCAGATAATTTCATGCTCCTCATTTATTTGAGACCTTTTAAAGCTCTTCATATTTTTCACAGCTTTTCAGCTCTTCATGTTTGTCAACACCACTTCATGCTCCTCCTATTTTTCAGACCGTTTCTTTCTCCTCATATTTTTGACACCTTTTGAAGCTCTTCATATATTTCACACATTTTCAGGCTCTTCATCTTTTTGCACACCGCTTCATGCTCCTCCTATTTTTCAGACCGTTTCATGCTCCTCATATTTTTGACACCTTTTGAAGCTCTTCATATATTTCACACATTTTCAGGCTCTTCATCTTTTTGCACACCGCTTCATGCTCCTCCTATTTTTCACACCGTTTCATGCTGCTCTCATTATTGACACATTTCGAAGCTATTCATATTTTTCAAACCTTTGGAAGCTCTTCATATTTTTCACACCTTTTCAGCTCTTCATGTTTTTCAACACCGCTTCATGCTCCTCCTATTTTTCAGACTGTTTCATGCTCCTCATATTTTTGACACCTTTTGAAGCTGTTCATATTTTTCACACCTTTTCAGGCTCTTCATGTTTTTCAACCGTGCTTCATGTTCCTCCTATTTTTCAGACCGTTTCATGCTCCTCATATTTTTGACACCTTTTGAAGCTGTTCATATTTTTCACACCTTTTCAGGCTCTTCATGTTTTTGAACACCATTTCATGCTCCTCCTTTTTTTGACACATTTTGAAGGTCTTCATAATTTTCACACCTTTTCAGGCTCTTCATGTTTTTCAACACCGTTTCATGCTCCTCCTATTTTTCAGATCATTTCATGCTCCTCATATATTTCACATCTTTTGTAGCTCTTCATATTTTTCACACCTTTTCAGTCTCTTCAGGTTTCTCAACATCACTTCATGCTTCTCCTATTTTTCACACCGTTTCATGCTCCTCATATTCTTGACACCTTTTGAAGCTCTTTATATATTTCCCACCTTTTCAGGCTCTTAATGTTTTCAACACCGCTTCATGCTCATCCTATTTTTCGGACCGCTTCATGCTCCTCATATTTTGACATCTTTTGAAGCTCTTCATATTTTTCACACCTTTTCAGGCTCTTCATGTTTTCAACACCGTTTCATGCTCCTCCTATTTTTCAGACCGTTTCATGCTCCTCATATTTTTAACACCTTTTGAAGCTCTTCATATTTTTCACACCTTTTCAGGCTCTTCATGTTTTTGCACACCGCTTCATGCTCCTCCTATTTTTCACACCGTTTCATGCTCCTTTCATTATTGACACATTTCGAAGCTATTCATATTTTTCACACCTTTGAAAGCTCTTCATATTTTTCACACATTTTCAGGCTTTTCATGTTTTCAACACCGCTTCATGCTCCTCCTTTTTTTCAGACCGTTTCATTTTCCTCATATTTTTGACACCTTTTAATGCTCTTTATATTTTTCACACTTGTCATGCTCTTCATGTTTTCAACACTGTTTCATGCTTCTCCTATTTTTCAAACTGTCTCATGCTCCTCATATTTTTCACAGCTTTTGAAGCTGTTCATATTTTTCTCATCTTTTCTGGCTCTTCATGTTTTGGAACACCGTTTCAAGCCCCTCCTATTTTTCAGACCGTTTCATGCTCCTCATATTTTTGACACCTTTTGAACCTCCTCATTTTTTCACAACTTTTGAAGGTCTTCATGTTTTTCCACACCATTCCATGCTGCCTCTATTTTTCAGACCGTTTCCTGCTTCACCTATTTTTCAAACCGTTTCATTCTCCTCATATTTTTGACACCTTTTGAAGCTCTTCATGTCTTTCAACACCGTTTCATGCTGCTCCTCTTTTTCAGACCGTTTCATGATCTCTTATTTTTCAGACCGTTTCATGCTCCTAATATTTTTGACACTTTTGAAGCTCTTCATGTCTTTCAACACTGTTTCATGCTGCTCCTATTTTTCAGACCGTTTCATGTTCCTCATATTTTTCACACCTTTTGAAGCTCTTCATATTTTACAAAACTTTTCAGGTTCTTCATGTTTTTGACGACTGCTTCATGCTCCTCCTATTTTTCAGACCATTTCATGCTCCTCATATATTTGACACCTTGTGAAGCTCTTCCTATTTTTCACACCTTTTCAGGCTCTTCATGTTTTTCAACACCGTTTCATGCTCCTCCTATTTTTCAGACCGCTTCAGGCTCTTCTCATTTTTGAAACCTTTAGAATCTCTCCATATTTTTCACACCTTTTCAGGCTCTTCATGTTTTTCACACCGCTTCATGCTCCTCCTATTATTCAGACCGTTTCATTCTCCTCATATTTTTGACACCTTTTGAAGGTCTTCATATATTCACATCTTCTCAGGCTCTTTTTTTTTTTTCAACTCCACTTCATGCTCCTCTTATTTTTCAGACCGTTTCATGCTCATCTCATTTTTGACACATTTGAAGCTCTTCATATTTTTTACACCTTTTGAAGCTCTTCATATTTTTCACACGTTTTCAGACTCTTCATGTTTTTCAACACCGCTTCATGCTCCTCCTATTATTCAGAACGTTTCATTCTCCTCATATTTTTGACACCTTTTGAAGGTCTTCATATATTTCACACCTTTTCAGCCTCTTCTTTTTTTTCAACACCACTTCATGCTCCTCTTATTTTTCAGACCTTTTCATGCTCATCTCATTTTTGACACATTTGAAGCTCTTCATATTTTTCACACCTTTTGAAGCTCTTCATATTTTTCACAACTTTTCAGGCTCTTCATGTTTTTGAACACCGCTTCATGCTCCTCCTATTTTTCAGACCGTTTCATGCTCCTCATATTTTTGACACATTTTGAAGCTCTTCATATTTTTCACACCTTTTCAGGCTCTTCATGATTTTCACCACCACTTCATGCTCCTCTTATTTTTCAGACCGTTTCATGCTCTTCTCATTTTTGAAACCTTGTGAATCTCTCCATATTTTTCACACCTTTTCAGGCTCTTCATGTTTTTCAGCACCGCTTCATGCTCCTCCTATTATTCAGACCGTTTCATTCTCCTCATATTTTTGACACCTTTTGAAGGTCTTCATATATTTCACACCTTTTCAGCCTCTTCTTTTTTTTCAACTCCACTTCATGCTCCTCTTATTTTTCAGACCGTTTCATGCTCATCTCATTTTTGACACATTTGACGCTCTTCATATTTTTCACACCTTTTGAAGCTCTTCATATTTTTCACACGTTTTCAGGCTCTTCATGTCTTTCAACACCGCTTCATGCTCCTCCTATTATTTAGAACGTTTCATGCTCCTCATATTTTTGACAGATTTTGAAGTTTTTCATATTTTTCACACCTTTTCAGGCTCTTCAAGTTTTTCACCATCACTTCATGCTCCTCCTTTTTGCAGACCTTTTCATGCTCCTCATATTTTTCACACCTTTTGATGATCCTCATATTTTTCACACTTTTTCAGTCTCTTCTTTTTTTTCAACACCACTTCATGCTCCTCCTATTTTTCAGACCGTTTCATGCTCATCTCATTTTTGACACATTTGAAGCTCTTCATATTTTTCACACCTTCTGTAGCTCTTCATATTTTTCACACGTTTTCAGGCTCTTCATGTTTTTCAACACCGCTTCATGCTCCTCCTATTTTTCAGACCGTTTCATGCTCCTCATATTTTTGACACTTTTTGAAGCTCTTCATATTTTTCACACCTTTTCAGGCTCTTCATGTTTTTAACACAGCTTCATGCTCCTTCTATTTTTCAGACAGTTTCATGCTCCTCATGTATTTCACACCTTTTGAAGATCTTCATATTTTCACACCTTTTCAGTCTCTTCATGTTTTTCCACACCACTTCATGCTCCTCCTTTTTTTCAGACCGTTTCATGCTCCTCATATTTTTGACACCTTTTGAATCTCTTCATATTTTTCACACTTTTTCAGGCTCTTCATGTTTTTCAACACCGTTTCATGCTCCTCCTATTTTTCAGACCGCTTCAGCTCTTCTCATTTTTGAAACCTTTAGAATCTCTCCATATTTTTCACACCTTTTCAGGCTCTTCATGTTTTTCACACCGCTTCATGCTCCTCCTATTATTCAGACCGTTTCATTCTCCTCATATTTTTGACACCTTTTGAAGGTCTTCATATATTCACATCTTCTCAGGCTCTTTTTTTTTTTTCAACTCCACTTCATGCTCCTCTTATTTTTCAGACCGTTTCATGCTCATCTCATTTTTGACACATTTGAAGCTCTTCATATTTTTTACACCTTTTGAAGCTCTTCATATTTTTCACACTTTTTCAGACTCTTCATGTTTTTCAACACCGCTTCATGCTCCTCCTATTTTTCAGACCGTTTCATGCTCCGCATATTTATACCACCCTTTGAAGCTTTTCATATTTTTCACACATTTTCTGGCTGTTCAAGTTTATCAACACCACTTCATGCTCCTCCTTTTTTGCAGACCGTTTCATGCTCCCCATATTTTTTACACCTTTTGACGCTCTTCATATTTTTCACACGTTTTCAGGCCTTTATGTTTTTCAAGACCGCTTCATGCTCCTCCTATTTTTCAGACCGTTTCATGCTCCTCATATTTTTGACACTTTTTGAAGCTCTTCATATTTTTCACACCTTTTCAGACTCTTCATGTTTTTGAACACCACTACATGCTCCTCCTATTTGTCAGAGAGTTTCATGCTCTTCATGTATTTCACACCTTTTGAAGTTCTTCATATTTTTCACACCTTTTCAGGCTCTTCATGTTTTTCCACACCACTTCATGCTTCTCCTACTTTTCAGACCGTTTCATGCTCCTCATGAATTTCATGCCTTTGAAGCTCTTCATATTTTTCACACCTTTTCAGGCTCTTCATGTTTCTGATCACCGTTTCATGCTCCTCCTATTTTTCAGACCGTTTCATGTTCATCTCATTTTTGACACCTTTTGAAGCTCTTCATATATTTCACACCTTTTGAAGCTCTTCATTTTTTTCACACGTTTGCAGGCTCTTCATGATTTTCACCACCACTTCATGCTCCTCTTATTTTTCAGACCGTTTCATGCTCTTCTCATTTTTGAAACCTTGTGAATCTCTCCATATTTTTCACACCTTTTCAGGCTCTTCATGTTTTTCAGCACCGCTTCATGCTCCTCCTATTATTCAGACCGTTTCATTCTCCTCATATTTTTGACACCTTTTGAAGGTCTTCATATATTCACATCTTTTCAGGCTCTTCTTTTTTTTTCAACTCCACTTCATGCTCCTCTTATTTTTCAGACCGTTTCATGCTCATCTCATTTTTGACACATTTGAAGCTCTTCATATTTTTCACACCTTTTGAAGCTCTTCATATTTTTCACACGTTTTCAGACTCTTCATGTTTTTCAACACCGCTTCATGCTCCTCCTATTTTTCAGACCGTTTCATGCTCCGCATATTTATACCACCCTTTGAAGCTTTTCATATTTTTCACACATTTTCTGGCTGTTCAAGTTTTTCAACACCACTTCATGCTCCTCCTTTTTAGCAGACCGTTTCATGCTCCCCATATTTTTTACACCTTTTGAAGCTCTTCATATTTTTCACACGTTTTCAGGCCCTTCATGTTTTTCAAGACCGCTTCATGCTCCTCCTATTTTTCAGACCGTTTCATGCTCCTCATATTTTTGACACCTTTTGAAGGTCTTCATATATTTCACACCTTTTCAGCCTCTTCTTTTTTTTCAACTTCACTTCATGCTCCTCTTATTTTTCAGACCGTTTCATGCTCATCTCATTTTTGACACATTTGAAGCTCTTCATTTTTTTCACACGTTTTCAGACTCTTCATGTTTTTCAACACCGCTTCATGATCCTCCTATTATTCAGAACGTTTCATTCTCCTCATATTTTTGACACCTTTTGAAGGTCTTCATATATTTCACACCTTTTCAGCCTCTTCTTTTTTTTCAACACCACTTCATGCTCCTCTTATTTTTCAGACCGTTTCATGCTCATCTCATTTTTGACACATTTGAAGCTCTTCATATTTTTCACACCTTTTGAAGCTCTTCATATTTTTCGCAACTTTTCAGGCTCTTCATGTTTTTCAACAACGCTTCATGCTCCTCCTATTTTTCAGACCGTTTCATGCTCCTCATATTTTGACACCTTTTGAAGCTCTTCATATTTTTCACACCTTTTCAGGCTCTTCATGTTTTTAAACACCGCTTCATGCTCCTCCTATTTTTCAGACCGTTTCATGCTCTGCATATTTATACCACATTTTGAAGCTTTTCATATTTTTCACACATTTTCTGGCTGTTCAAGTTTTTCAACACCACTTCATGCTCCTCCTTTTTTGCAGACCGTTTCATGCTCCCCATATTTTTTACACCTTTTGAAACTCTTCTTATTTTTCACACTTTTTCAGTCTCTAAATGTTTTTCAACACCGCTTCTTGCTCCTCCTATTTTTCAGATCGTTTCATGCTCCTCATATTTTTGACACGTTTTGAAGCTCTTCATATTTTTCACACCTTTTCAGGCTCTTCATGTCTTTGAACACAGTTTCTTGCTGCTCCTATTTTTCAGATCGTTTCATGCTTCTCATATTTTTGACAGATTTTGAAGCTCTTCATTTTTTTCACACCTTTTGAAGCTCTTCATATTTTTCACACCTTTTAAGGCTCTTCATGATTTTGAACACAACTTTATGCTCCTCCTATTATTCAGACCGCTTCATTCTCCTCATTATTTTTGACACCTTTTGAATCTCTTCATATTTCTGAACACCTTTTGAAGCTCTTCATATTTTTCACACTTTTTCAGTCTCTTCATGTTTTTCCACACCGCTTCATGCTCCTCCTATTTAAAGATAGTTTCATGCTGCTCATTTATTTGAAAACTTTTGAAGCTATTCATATTTTTCACACCTTTTCAGCCTCTTCTTGTTTCTCAACAGCACTTCATGCTCCTGCTGTTTTTCACACCGTTTCTAGATCCTCATATTTTTGACACCTTTAGAAGCTCTTCATATTTTTCACACCTTTTCAGTCTCTTCATGTTTTTCTACACCACTTCATGCTCCTCCTATTTTTCAGACCGTTTCATGCTACTCATATTTTTGACACCTTTTGAAGCTCTTCATATTTTTCACACCTTTACAGTGTTTTCATGTTTTTCAACACCGCTTCGTGCTCCTCATATTTTTCAGACCCTTTCATGCTCCTCATATTTTTGACACCTTTTGAAGCTCTTCATATTTTTCACACCTTTTCATGCTCTTCATGTTTTTGAACACCGCTTCATGCTCCTCCTATTTTTCAGACAGGTTCATGCTCCTCATATTTTTGACACCTTTTGAAGCTCTTCATATTTTTCACATCTTTTCATGTTCTTCATGTTTTTCACCACCGCTTCATGCTTCTCCTATATTTCAGACCGTTTCATGCTCCTCTTATTTTTAACACCTTTTGAGGCTCTTCATATTTTTCACACATTTTCAGGCTCTTCATGGTTTTCAACAACGATTCATGCTCCTCATATATTTGACACCTTTTGAATCTCTTCATATATTTCACACATTTTCAGGTTCTTCATGTTTTTCAACACGACTTCATGCTCCTCCTATTTTCAGACCGTTTCATACTCATCTCACTTTTGACACATTTTGAAGCTTTTCATATTTTCCACACCTTTTGAAGCTCTTCATATTTTTCAAACGTTTTCAGGCTCTTAATCTTTTTCAACACCGCTTCTTGCTCCTCCTATTTTTCAGACCATTTCATGCTCCTCATGTATTTCACACCTTTTGAAGCTCTTTATATTTTTCACACCTTTTCAGGCTCTTCATGTTTTTCAACACCGCTTCCTGCTCCTTCTCTTTTTCAGACCATTTCATGCTCCTTTTATTTTTGACACCTCTGAAGCTCTTCATATTTTTCACACCTTTTCAGGTTCTTCATATTTTTCAGCACCGTTTCATGCTCCTCCTATTTTTCACACAATTTCATGCTCATCTCATTTTTTACAGATTTTGAAGTTCTTCATATTTTTCACACCTTTTGAAACTCTTCATATTTTTCACACCTTTTCAGGCTCTTCATGTATTTGAACACCGTTTCATGCTCCTCCTATTTTTCAGACCGTTTCATGCTCCTCATATATTTGACACATTTTGAAGGTCTTCATATTTTTCACACCTTTTCAGCCTCTTCATGTTTTTGAACACTGCTTCAACCTCCTCCTATTTTTCAAACCGTTTCGTGTTCCTCATGTATTTCACACCTTTTGAAGCTCTTCATATATTTCACACATTTTCAAGCTCTTCATGTTTTGAATGCTGTTTCATGCTCCTCCTATTGTTCAGACCGTTTCATGCTCCTCATATTTTGACACCTTTTGAAGCTCCCCATATTTTTCACACCTTTTGAAACTCTTCATATATTTCACACTTTTTCAAACTCTTCATGTTTTTCAACACCACTCCATGCTCTTCCTATTTTTCAGACCTTTTGATGCTCATCTCATTTTTGACACCTTTTGAAGCTTTTCTTATTTTTGACACCTTTTGTAGCTCTTCATATTTTTCACACCTTTTCAGGTTCTTCATGTTTTTCAACAACGCTTCATGCTCCTCCTATTTTTCAGACCGTTTCATGCTCCTCATATTTTTCACACTTTTTGAAGCTCTTCATATTTTTCACATCATTTCAGTCTCTTCATGTTTTTCAACACCGCTTCCTGCTCCTCCATTTTTTCAGACCGTTTCATGCTCCTCATATTTTTCACACTTTTTGAAGCTCTTCATATATTTCACGCCTTTTCAGGCTCTTCATGTTTTTGAACACTGTTTCATGCTGCTCCTATTTTTCAGACAGTTTAATGCTCCTCGTAATTTTGACACCTTTTGAAACTCTTCATATTTTTCACACCTTTTCAGGCTCTTCATGTTTTTCAACACCGGTTCATGCTCCTCCATTTTTTCAGACCGTTTCATGCTCCTCATATTTTTCACAATTTTTGAAGCTCTTCATATATTTCACACCTTTTCAGGCTCTTCATGTTTTTGAACACTGTTTCATGCTGCTCCATTTTTCAGACTGTTTCATGCTCCTCATATTTTTGACACCTTTTGAAGCTCCCCATATTTTTCACCCCTTTTGAAGCTCTTCATATATTTCACACTTTTTCAGGCTCTTCATGTTTTTCAACACCACTTCATGCTCTTCCTATTTTTCAGACCTTTTCATGCTCATCTCATTTTTGACACCTTTTGAGGCTCTTCATATTTTTCACAGCTTTTGAAGCTCTTCATATTTTTCACAACTTTTGAAGCTCTTCATATTTTTCACAGCTTTTCAGGCTCTTCATGTTTTTGAACACCACTTCATGCTCCTCCTATTTTTCAGACCATTTCATGCTCCTCATGTATTTCACACCTTTTGAAGCTCTTTATATTTTTCACACCTTTTCAGGCTCTTCATATTTTTCAACACCGCTTCATGCTCCTTCTCTTTTTCAGATCATTTCATGCTCCTTTTATTTTTGACACCTTTTGAAGCTTTTCTTATTTTTGACACCTTTTGTAGCTCTTCATATTTTTCACACCTTTTCAGGTTCTTCATGTTTTTCAACAACGCTTCATGCTCCTCCTATTTTTCAGACCGTTTCATCCTCCTCATCTTTTTGACACCTTTTGAAACTCTTCATATATTTCATACTACTTCAGGCTCTTCATGTTTTTCAACACCGCTTCATGCTTCTCCTATTTTTCAGACAGTTAGAAGCTCCTCATATTTTTGACACCTTTTGAAGCTCTTCATATATTTCACACGTTTTCAGGCCCTTCATGTTTTTGAACACCGCTTCATGCTCCTCCTATTTTTCAGACCGTTTCAGGCTCCTCATATTTTTGACACCTTTTCAATCTCTTCATATTTTTCACACCTTTTGAAGCTCCTCATATTTTTCACACATTTTCAGTCTCTTCATTTTTTTGAACTCCGCTTCATGCTCCTCCTATTTTTCAGACCGTTTCAGGCTCCTCATATTTTTGACACCTTTTGAAGCTCTTCATATTTTTCACACCTTTTCAGGCTCTTCATGTTTTTGAACACCGCTTCATGCTCCTCCTATTTTTCACACCGTTTCATGCTCCTCATATTTTTCACACCTTTTGAAGCTCTTCATATTTTTCACACCTTTTCAGGCTCTTCATGTTTTTGAACACCGTTTCATGCTCCTCCTATTTTTCAGACCGTTTCATGCTCATTTAATTTTTGAGAGCTTTTGAAGCTCTTCATATTTTTCACATCTTTTGAAACTCTTCATATTTTTCTCACCTTTTCAGGCTCTTCATGTTTTTGAACCCCGTCATGCTCCTCCTATTTTTCAGACCGTCTCATGCTCCTCATATTTTTGACACCTTTTGAAGCTCTTCATATTTTCCACACCTTTTAAGGCTCTTCATGTTTTTCAACACCACTTCATGCCCCTCCTATTTTTCAGACCGTTTCATGCGCCTCGTATTTTTGACACCTTTTGAAGCTCTTTGTATTTTTCACACCTTTTCACACTCATCATGTTTTAGAACACGGTTTCAAGCTCCTCCTATTTTTCAGACCGTTTCATGCTCCGCATATATTTTACAACTTTTGAAGCTCTTCATTTTTCACACCTTTGCAGGCTTTTCATGTTTTTCACAACCACTTCATGATCCTCATATTTTTCAGACCGTTTCATGCTCCTCATATTTTTGACACCTTTTGAAGCTGCTCATATTTTTCACACCTTTTGAAGCTCTTCATATATTTCACAGTTTTTCAGGCTCTTCATGTTTTTCAACACCACTTCATGCTCCTCCTATTTTTCACACAGTTTCATGCTCATCTCATTTTTTACAGCTTTTGAAGCTCTTCATATTTTTCACACCTTTTGAAGCTCTTCATATTTTTCACACTTTTTCAGGCCTTAATGCATTTGAACACGGTTTCATGCTCCTCCTATTTTTCAGACCGTTTCATGCTCCTCATATATTTGACAACTTTTGAAGCTCTTCATATTTTTCACACCTTTTCAGGCTTTACATGTTTGTCACAACCACTTCATGATCCTCATATTTTTCAGACCATTTCATGCTCCTCATATTTTTGACACCTTTTGAATCTCTTCATATATTTCACACCTTTTCAGGCTCTTCATGTTTTTAAACACCGCTTCATGCTCCTCCTATTTTTCAGACCGTTTCATGCCCCTCATATTTTTGACACCTTTTGAAGCTCTTCATATTTTTCACACCTTTTCAGGCTCTTCATGTTTTCCACACTGCTTCATGCTCCTCCTATTTTTGAGACCGTCTCATGCTCCTCATATTTTTGACACCTTTTGAAGCTCTTCATATTTTTCACACCTTTTCAGGCTCTTCACGGTTTTGAACAACGCTTCAATGCTCCTATTTTTCAGACCGTTTCATGCTCCTCATATTTGCGACAACTTTTGAAGCTCTTCATATTTTTCTCACCTTTTCAGGCTCTTCATGTTTTTGAACACCGTTTCATGCTCCTCCTATTTTTCAGACCGTTTAATGCTCCTCATATTTTTGACACCTTTGAATCTCTTCATATTTTTCACACCTTTTGAAGCTCTTCATATATTTCACACGTTTTCAGGCCCTTCATGTTTTTGAACACCGCTTCATGCTCCTCCTATTTTTCAGACCGTTTCAGGCTCCTCATATTTTTGACACCTTTTGAATCTCTTCATATTTTTCACACCTTTTGAAGCTCCTCATATTTTTCACACATTTTCAGTCTCCTCATTTTTTTGAACACCGCTTCATGCTCCTCCTATTTTTGAGACCGTCTCATGCTCCTCATATTTTTCACACCTTTTGAAGCTCTTCATATATTCACACCTTTTCAGGCTCTTCATGTATTTCAACACCGTTTCATGATTCTCCTATTTTTCAGACCGTTTCATGCTACTAATGTATTTCACACATTTTGAAGCTCTTCATATTTTTCACACCTTTTCAGGCTCTTCAAATTTTTGAACACCGTTTCATGATCCACCTATATTTCAGACCGTTTCTTGCTCCTCATATTTTTGACACCTTTTGAAGCTCTTATATTTTTCACACCTTTGCAGGCTCTTCATATTCTTCAACACCGCTTCATGCTCCTCCTTTTCTTCAGACCGTTTCATGCTCCTCATATTTTTGACACCTTTTGGAGCTCTTCGTATTTTTCACACCTTTTCAGGCTCTTCATGTTTTTCAACACGACTTCATGCTCCTCCTATTTTTCAGACCCCTTCATGCTCATCTCATTTTTGACCGCTTTTGAAGCTCTTCATATTTTTCACACCTTTTGAGGCTCTTCATATTTTTCACACGTTTTCAGGCTCTTCATGTTTTTGAACACCGTTTCATGCTGCTCCTATTTTTCAGACCGTTTCATGCTACTCATATTTTAGACACCTTTTGAAGCTCTTCATATTTTTCACACCTTTTCAGGTTCTTCATATTTTTCAACAACGCTTCATGGTCCTCCTATTTTTCAGACCGTTTCATGCTCCCATATATTTGACACCTTTTGAAGCTCTTCATATTTTTCACAGCTTTTCATGCTCTTCATGTTCTTCAACACTGCTTCATGCTCCTCCTATTTTTCAGACAGTTTCATGCTCCTCATGTTTTTCACACCTTTTGAAGCTCTTCATATTTTTCACACCTTTTCATGCTCTTAATGTTTTTGAACACCGCTACTATCCTCCTCCTATACTTCAGACCGTTTCATGCTCCTCATATTTTTCACACCTTTTGAAGCTCTTCATATTTTTAACACCTTTTCAGGCTCTTCATGTTTCTCAACACTGCTTCATGCTCCTCCTACTTTTCAGACCGTTTCATGCTCCTATTGTATTTCACACCTTTTGAAGCTCTTCATATTTTTCACAACATTTCAGGCTCTTCATGTTAATGAACACCGCTTCATGCTGCTCCTATTTTTCAGACCGTTTCATACTCCTCATATTTTTGACACCGTTTGAAGCTCTTCATATTTTTCACACCTTTTCAGGCTCCTCATGTTTTTGAACACCATTTCATGCTCCTCCTATTTTCCGACCGTTTCATGTTCCTCATATTTTTGACACCTTTTCAAGCTCTTCATGTTTTTTACACCTTTTCAGGCTCTTCATGTTTTTCAACACGGCTTCATGCTCCTCTTATTTTTCAGACCGTTTCATGCTACTCATATTTTTGACACCTTCTGAAGCTCTTCATAATTTTCACACCTTTTCAGGCTCTTCATGTTTTTAAACAACGCTTCATGCTCCTCCTTTGTTTCAGACCGTTCCATGCTCTTCATGTGTTTCACACCTTTTGAAGCTCTTCATATTTTTCACACCTTTTCAGGCTCCTCATGGTTTTGAACACCATTTCATGCTCCTACTATTTTTCAGACCGTTTCATGCTCCTCATATTTTTGAAACCTTTTGAAGCTCTTCATATTTTTCACACCTTTTCAGGCCCTTCATGTTTTTCAACACCGCTTCATGCTCCTCCTATTTTTCAGACCGTTTCATGCTCCTCATATTTTGACACCTTTTGAAGCTCTTCATATTTTTCACACCTTTTCAGGCTCTTCATGTTTTTCAACACCACTTCATACTCCTCCGATTTTTCAGACCGTTTCATGCTCCTTATATATTTGACACCTTTTGAAGCTCTTCATATTTTTCACACCTTTTCAGGCTCTTCAAGTTTTTCAACAATGTTACAATGCTCCTCCTATTTTTCAGACCGTTTCATGCTCCTCATATTTTTGACACCTTTTGAAGCTCCTCATATTTTTGACACCTTTTGAAGCTCTTCATATTTTTCACACCTTTTCAGGCTCTTCATGTTTTTCAACAACGCTTCATACTCCTCCTATTTTTCACACCTTTTGAAGCTCTTCATATTTTTCACACCTTTTCAGGCTCTTCATGTTTTTCAACAACGCTTCATACTCCTCCTATTTTTCACACCTTTTGAAGCTCTTCATATTTTTCACACCTTTTCAGGCTTTTCATGTTTTTGAACAACGCTTCATGCTCCTACTATTTTCAGACCGTTTCAAGCTCCTCATGTATTTCACACCGTTTGAAGCTTTTCATATTTTTCACACCTTTTCAGGCTCTTCATATTTTTGAACACCGTTTCATGCTGCTCCTATTTTTCAGACCGTTTCATACTCCTCATATTTTTGACAGCTTTTGAAGCTCTTCATTTTTTTCAAACCTTTTCAGGCTCTTCATGGTTTTAAACAACGCTTCATGCTACTCCTATTTTTCAGACCGTTTCATGCTCCTCATGTATTTCACACATTTTGAAGCTCTTCATATTTTTCACACCTTTTCAGTCTCTTCATGTTTTTGAACATGGTTTCATGCTTCTCCTATTTTCAGTCCGTTTCATGCTCCTCACATTTTTGAGACCTTTTGAAGCTCTTCATATTTTTCACAACTTTTCAGGCTCTTCATGTTTTTCAACACCGCTTCATGATCCTCCAATCTTTCAGACCGTTTCATGCTCCTCATATTTGTGACATCTTTTGAAGCTTTTCATATTTTTCACAACTTTTAGGCTCTTCATGTTTTTCAGCACCACTTCATGCTCCTCCTATTTCTCAGACCGGTTCATGCTCCTCATATTTTTGACACCTTTAGAAGCTCTTCATATTTTTCACATCTTTTCAGGCTCTTCATGTTTTTCAACACCACTTCATGCTCGTCCTATTTTCCAAACCGTTTCATGCTCCTCATATTTTTGACACCTTTTGAATCTCTTCATATATTTTACACCTTTTCAGGCTCTACATGTTTTTCAACACCACTTCATGCTCCTCCTTCTTTTCAGACCATTTCATGCTCATCTCATTTTTGGCACTTTTTGAAGCTCTTCATATTTTTAACACCTTTTGAAGCTCTTCATATTTTTCACACATTTTGAGGCTCTTCATGTTTTTCAACACCTCTTCATGCTCCTCCTATTTTTCAGACCGATTCATGCCCCTCATGTATTTCACACCATGAAGCTCTTCATATTTTTCACAGCTTTTCAGGCTCTTCATGTTTTTGTACACCGTTTCATGCTCCTCTTATTTTTCAGACTGTTTCATGCTCCTCATATTTTTGACAATTTTGGAAGCTCTTCATATATTTCACACCTTTTCATGCTCTTCATGTTTTTGAACACCGTTTCATGCCCCTCCTAATTTTCAGACCGTTTAATGCTCCTCATGTTTTTGACAGCTTTTGAAGCTTTTAATATTTTTCACACCTTTTAAGGCTCTTCATGATTTTGAACACCGCTTCATGCTTCTCCTTATTTTCAGGCCTTTTCATGTTCCTCATATTTTTGACACCTTTTGAAGCTCTTCATATTTTTCACACCTTTTCAGGCTCTTCATATTTTTGAACACACCTTCATGCTCCTCCTCTTTTTCAGACCGTTTCATGTTCCTCATGTATTTCACACCTTGTGAAGCTCTTCATATTTTTCACACCTTTTCAGTCTCTTCATGTATTTGAACAGGATTTCATGCTCCTCGTATTTTTCAGACCGTTTCTTGCTCCTCCTATTTTTGAAGCCTTTTGAAGCTCTTCATATTTTTCACAACTTTTCAGGCTCGTCATGTTTTTCAACACCACTTCTTGCTCCTCCTATTTATCAGACCGTTTCATGCTCATCTAATTTTTAACAACTTTTGAAGCTCTTCATATTTTTCACACCTATGAAGCTCTTCATATTTTTCACACATTTTCAGGCTCTTCATGTTTTTCAACACCACTTCATGCTTCTCCTATTTCTCCGACCGTTTCATGCTCATCTCATTTTTGACAGCTTTTGAAGCTCTTCATATTTATCACACCTTTTCAGGCTCTTCATGTTTTTCAACACTGCTTCATGCTCTTCTATTTTCAGACGGTTTCATGCTCTTCTTATTTTTGACACCTTTTGAAGCTCCTCATATATTTCACACCATTTCAGGCTCTTCATATTTTTCAACACCACTTCATGCTCCTCCTATTTTTAAGACCGTTTCATGTTCCTCATATTTTTCATACCTTTTGAAGGTCTTCATATTTTTCACAGCTTTTCATCCTCTTCATGTTTTTGAGCACCGTTTCATGCTCCTCCTATTTTTCACACCTTTTGAAGCTCTTCATATATTTCACACATTTTTGGGCTCTTCATGTTTTTCAACAACGCTTCATGCTCCTCCTATTTTTCACACCTTTTGAAGCTCTTCATATTTTTCACAACTTTTCATGCTCTTAATGTTTTTGAACACCGCTACAATCCTCCTCCTATTCTTCAGACCGTTACATGCTCCTCATATTTTTCACACATTTTGAAGCTCTTCATATTTTAAACACCTTTTCAGGCTCTTCATGTTTTTGAACACCATTTCAAGCTCCTCTTATTTTTCAGACCGTTTCAGGCTACTCATATTTTTGACATATTTTCAAGCTCTTCATATTTTTCACACCTTTTCAGGCTCTTCATATTTTTAAACACCGCTTCATGCTCCTCCTATTTTTCAGACCGTTTCATTCTCCTCATATTTTGTCACCTTTTGAAGCTCTTCATATTTTTCACACCTTTTGAAGCTCTTCATATATTCACAGTTTTTCAGGCTCTTCATGTTTTTCAACAGTACCTCATGCTCCTCCTATTTTTCAGATCGCTTCATGCTCATCTCATTTTTGACAGCTTTTGACGCTCCTAATATTTTTCACACCTTTTGAAGCTCTTCATATATTTCACACTTTTTTAGGCTCTTCATGTTTTTCAACACCACTTCATGCTGCTCCTATTTTTCAGACCGTTTCATGCTCATCTCATTTTTGACAGATTTTGAAGCTCTTCATATTTTTCTCACCTTTTGAAGCTCTTCATATTTTTCACAACATTTCAGGCTCTTCATGTTTATGAACACCGCTTCATGCTCCTCCTATAATTCAGACTGTTTCATGCTCCTCATGTATTTCAGTCCTTTTGAAGCTCTTCATATTTTACACAACTTTTCATGCTCTTCATGTTCTTCAACACTGCTTCATGCTCCTCCTATTTTTCAGACCATTTCATGCTCCCATATATTTGACACCTTTTGAAGCTCTTCATATTTTTCACAGCTTTTCATGCTCTTCATGTTCTTCAACACTGCTTCATGCTCCTCCTATTTTTCAGACAGTTTCATGCTCCTCATGTTTTTCACACCTTTTGAAGCTCTTCATATTTTTCACACCTTTTCAGGCTCTTCATGTTTTTGAACCCCGCTTCATGCTCCTCCTATATTTCAGACCGTTTCATGCTCCTCATATTTTTCACACCTTTTGAAGCTCTTCATATTTTACCACCTTTTCAGTCTCTTCATGTTTTGAACACCGCTTCATGATCCTCCTATTTTTCAGACCGTTTTATTCTCCGCATATATTTCACACCTTTTGAAGCTCTTCATATTTTTCACACCTTTTCTGGTTCTCATGTTTTTGAACACAGCTTCATGCTCCTCCTTTTTTTCAGACCGTTTCATGCTCATCTCTTTCAGACACCTTTTGAAGCTCTTCATATTTATCACACGTTTTCACGCTCTTCATGTTTTTCAACATCGCTTCATGCTCCTCCTATTTTTCAGACTGTTTCATGCTCCTCATATATTTGACAACTTTTGAATCTCTTCATAGTTTTCACATCTTTTCAGGCTCTTCATGTTTTTGAAGACCTTTTCATGGTCCTCCTATTTTTTAGACCGTTTCATGCTCCTCATGTATTTCACTCCTTTTGAAGGTCTTCATATTTTTCACAGCTTTCCAGGCTCTTCATGTTTTGAAACACCGTTTCATACTCCTCCTATTTTTCAGACAGTTTCATGCTCCTCATATTTTTGTTACCTTTTGAAGCTCTTCATATTTTTCACACCTTTTCATGCTCTTCATGTTTTCAACACCGATTCTTGCTCCTCCTATTTTTCAGACCGTTTCATGCTCCTTCTATTTTTCAGGCCGTTTCATGCTCCTCTTTTTTTTAACACATTTTGAAGCTCTTCATATTTTTCACACCTTTTCATGCTGTTCATGTTTTAGAACACGGCTTCATGCTCCTCCTATATTTCAGACCGTTTCATGCTCCTCATATTTTTGACACCTTTGGAAGCTCTTCATATTTTTCACACCTTTTCAGGCTCTTCATGTTTTTCAACACCGCTTCATGCTCCTCCTTTTTTTCAGACAGTTGCATTCTCCTCATATTTTTGACACCTTTTGAAGCTCTTCATATTTTTCACACTTTTTCAAACTCTTCATGTTTTTGAACACTGCTTCATCCTCCTCCTATTTTTCAGACCGTTTCATGCTCCTCAAATTTTTGACACCTTTTGAAGCTCTTCATATTTTTCACAGCTTTTCAGGCTCTTCATGTTTTTGTACACCGTTTCATGCTCCTCTTATTTTTCAGACTGTTTCATGCTCCTCATATTTTTGACAATTTTGGAAGCTCTTCATATATTTCACACCTTTTCATGCTCTTCATGTTTTTGAACACCGTTTCATGCCCCTCCTAATTTTCAGACCGTTTAATGCTCCTCATGTTTTTGACAGCTTTTGAAGCTTTTAATATTTTTCACACCTTTTAAGGCTCTTCATGATTTTGAACACCGCTTCATGCTTCTCCTTATTTTCAGGCCTTTTCATGTTCCTCATATTTTTGACACCTTTTGAAGCTCTTCATATTTTTCACACCTTTTCAGGCTCTTCATATTTTTGAACACACCTTCATGCTCCTCCTCTTTTTCAGACCGTTTCATGTTCCTCATGTATTTCACACCTTGTGAAGCTCTTCATATTTTTCACACCTTTTCAGTCTCTTCATGTATTTGAACAGGATTTCATGCTCCTCGTATTTTTCAGACCGTTTCTTGCTCCTCCTATTTTTGAAGCCTTTTGAAGCTCTTCATATTTTTCACAACTTTTCAGGCTCGTCATGTTTTTCAACACCACTTCTTGCTCCTCCTATTTATCAGACCGTTTCATGCTCATCTAATTTTTAACAACTTTTGAAGCTCTTCATATTTTTCACACCTATGAAGCTCTTCATATTTTTCACACATTTTCAGGCTCTTCATGTTTTTCAACACCACTTCATGCTTCTCCTATTTCTCCGACCGTTTCATGCTCATCTCATTTTTGACAGCTTTTGAAGCTCTTCATATTTATCACACCTTTTCAGGCTCTTCATGTTTTTCAACACTGCTTCATGCTCTTCTATTTTCAGACGGTTTCATGCTCTTCTTATTTTTGACACCTTTTGAAGCTCCTCATATATTTCACACCATTTCAGGCTCTTCATATTTTTCAACACCACTTCATGCTCCTCCTATTTTTAAGACCGTTTCATGTTCCTCATATTTTTCATACCTTTTGAAGGTCTTCATATTTTTCACAGCTTTTCATCCTCTTCATGTTTTTGAGCACCGTTTCATGCTCCTCCTATTTTTCACACCTTTTGAAGCTCTTCATATATTTCACACATTTTTGGGCTCTTCATGTTTTTCAACAACGCTTCATGCTCCTCCTATTTTTCACACCTTTTGAAGCTCTTCATATTTTTCACAACTTTTCATGCTCTTAATGTTTTTGAACACCGCTACAATCCTCCTCCTATTCTTCAGACCGTTACATGCTCCTCATATTTTTCACACATTTTGAAGCTCTTCATATTTTAAACACCTTTTCAGGCTCTTCATGTTTTTGAACACCATTTCAAGCTCCTCTTATTTTTCAGACCGTTTCAGGCTACTCATATTTTTGACATATTTTCAAGCTCTTCATATTTTTCACACCTTTTCAGGCTCTTCATATTTTTAAACACCGCTTCATGCTCCTCCTATTTTTCAGACCGTTTCATTCTCCTCATATTTTGTCACCTTTTGAAGCTCTTCATATTTTTCACACCTTTTGAAGCTCTTCATATATTCACAGTTTTTCAGGCTCTTCATGTTTTTCAACAGTACCTCATGCTCCTCCTATTTTTCAGATCGCTTCATGCTCATCTCATTTTTGACAGCTTTTGACGCTCCTAATATTTTTCACACCTTTTGAAGCTCTTCATATATTTCACACTTTTTTAGGCTCTTCATGTTTTTCAACACCACTTCATGCTGCTCCTATTTTTCAGACCGTTTCATGCTCATCTCATTTTTGACAGATTTTGAAGCTCTTCATATTTTTCTCACCTTTTGAAGCTCTTCATATTTTTCACAACATTTCAGGCTCTTCATGTTTATGAACACCGCTTCATGCTCCTCCTATAATTCAGACTGTTTCATGCTCCTCATGTATTTCAGTCCTTTTGAAGCTCTTCATATTTTACACAACTTTTCATGCTCTTCATGTTCTTCAACACTGCTTCATGCTCCTCCTATTTTTCAGACCATTTCATGCTCCCATATATTTGACACCTTTTGAAGCTCTTCATATTTTTCACAGCTTTTCATGCTCTTCATGTTCTTCAACACTGCTTCATGCTCCTCCTATTTTTCAGACAGTTTCATGCTCCTCATGTTTTTCACACCTTTTGAAGCTCTTCATATTTTTCACACCTTTTCAGGCTCTTCATGTTTTTGAACCCCGCTTCATGCTCCTCCTATATTTCAGACCGTTTCATGCTCCTCATATTTTTCACACCTTTTGAAGCTCTTCATATTTTACCACCTTTTCAGTCTCTTCATGTTTTGAACACCGCTTCATGATCCTCCTATTTTTCAGACCGTTTTATTCTCCGCATATATTTCACACCTTTTGAAGCTCTTCATATTTTTCACACCTTTTCTGGTTCTCATGTTTTTGAACACAGCTTCATGCTCCTCCTTTTTTTCAGACCGTTTCATGCTCATCTCTTTCAGACACCTTTTGAAGCTCTTCATATTTATCACACGTTTTCACGCTCTTCATGTTTTTCAACATCGCTTCATGCTCCTCCTATTTTTCAGACTGTTTCATGCTCCTCATATATTTGACAACTTTTGAATCTCTTCATAGTTTTCACATCTTTTCAGGCTCTTCATGTTTTTGAAGACCTTTTCATGGTCCTCCTATTTTTTAGACCGTTTCATGCTCCTCATGTATTTCACTCCTTTTGAAGGTCTTCATATTTTTCACAGCTTTCCAGGCTCTTCATGTTTTGAAACACCGTTTCATACTCCTCCTATTTTTCAGACAGTTTCATGCTCCTCATATTTTTGTTACCTTTTGAAGCTCTTCATATTTTTCACACCTTTTCATGCTCTTCATGTTTTCAACACCGATTCTTGCTCCTCCTATTTTTCAGACCGTTTCATGCTCCTTCTATTTTTCAGGCCGTTTCATGCTCCTCTTTTTTTTAACACATTTTGAAGCTCTTCATATTTTTCACACCTTTTCATGCTGTTCATGTTTTAGAACACGGCTTCATGCTCCTCCTATATTTCAGACCGTTTCATGCTCCTCATATTTTTGACACCTTTGGAAGCTCTTCATATTTTTCACACCTTTTCAGGCTCTTCATGTTTTTCAACACCGCTTCATGCTCCTCCTTTTTTTCAGACAGTTGCATTCTCCTCATATTTTTGACACCTTTTGAAGCTCTTCATATTTTTCACACTTTTTCAAACTCTTCATGTTTTTGAACACTGCTTCATCCTCCTCCTATTTTTCAGACCGTTTCATGCTCCTCAAATTTTTGACACCTTTTGAAGCTCTTCATATTTTTCACACCTTTTCAGGCTCTTCATGTTTTTCAACACCACTTCATGCTCCTCCTATTTTTCAGACCGTTTCATGCTCCTATATTTTTGACACGTTTTCAAACTCTTCCTATTTTTGACACCTTTTCAAGCTCATCATGTTTTTCAACACCGCTTCATGCTCCTCCTATTTTTCAGACCGTTTCATGCTCCTCATGTATTTCACACGTTTTGAAGCTCTTCATATTTTTCACACCTGTTCAGGCTCTTCATGTTTTTGAACACCGTTTCATGCTCCTCCTATTTTTCAGATCGTTTCATGCTCCTCATATTTTTGACACCTTTTGAAGCTCTTCATATCTTTCCACACCTTTTGAATCTCTTCATATATTTCACATTTTTTCAGGCTCGTCATGTTCTTCAACACCGCTTCATGATCCTCCTATTTTTCAGACCGTTTCATGCTCCTCATATTTTTGACACCTTTTGAAGCTCTTCATATATTTCACACCTTTTCAGGCTCTTCATGTTTTTCAACACCGCTTCATGCTCCTCCTCTTTTTCAGACCGTTTCATGCTCCTCATATTTTTGACACCGTTTGAAGCTCTTCATATTTTTCACACCATTTCATCTCTTCATGTTTTGAACACCATTTCATGCTCCTCCTATTTTTCAGACCGTTTCATTCTCCTATATTTTTGACACCTTTTGAAGCTCTTCATATTTTTCACACTTTTTCAGGCTCTTCATTTTTTTCAACACCTCTTCATGGTCCTCCTATTTTTCAGACCGTTTCATGCTCCTCATAGTTTTGACACCTTTTGAAGCTCTTCATATATTCACACCTTTTCAGGCTATTCACGTTTTTCAACAACACGTCGTGCTCCTCGTATTTTTCAGACCGTTTCATGCTCCTCATATTTTTGACACGTTTTGAAGCTCTTCATATTTTTCACAACTTTTCAGGCTCTTCATGTTTTGAACAGCACTTCATGCTCCTCCTATTATTCAGAGAGTTTCATGCTCCTCATGTATTTCACACCTTTTGAAGCTCTTGATATTTTTCACACCTTTTGAAGCTCTTCATATATTTCACACCTTTTCAGGCTCTTCATGTTTTTTTAACAACGTTTCATCCTCCTCCTATTTTTGAAACATTTTGAAGCTCTTCATATTTTTCACATCTTTTAAGACTCTTCATGTTTTTCAAAACCGCTTCATGCTCCTCGTATTTTTCAGACCGTTTCCTGCTCCTCATATTTTTGACACGTTTTGAAGCTCTTCATATTTTTCACACCTTTGCAGGATGTTCATGTTTTTCAACACTGCTTCATGTTCCTCCTTTTTTTCAGACCGTTTCATGCTCCTCACATTTTTCACACCTTTTGAAGCTCTTCATTGTTTTCAACACTGCTTCATGATCCTCCTATTTTTCAGACGGTTTCATGCTCTTCATATTTTTGATACATTTTGAAGGTCTTCATATATTTCACAACTTTTCAGGCTCTTCATGGTTTTCAACACCTCTTCATGCTCCTCTTATTTTTCAGACCATTTCATGCTCCTCATATTTTGACACCTTTTGAAGCTCTTCATATATTTCACACCTTTTCAGGCTCTTCATGTTTTCAACTCCGCTTCATGCTCCTCCTATTTTTCAGACCGTTTTATCCTCCTCATATTTTTGACACCTTTTGAAGCTCTTCACTTTTTTCACACTTTTTCAGAGTCTTCATGTTTTTCCACACCGCTTCATGCTCCTCCTATTTTTCAGACCCTTTCTTGGTCCTCATATTCTTGACACGTTTTGAAGCTCTTCATATTTTTCAAACCTTTTCAGGCTCTTCATATTTTTGAACACAGCTTCATGCTCCTCCTGTTTTTCAGATCGTTTCATGCTCCTCATATTTTTCATACCTTTTGAAGCTCTTCATATTTTTCACACCTTTTCATGCTCTTCATGTTTTTGAACACCGCTTCATGCTCCTCCTATTTTTCAGACAGGTTCATGCTCCTCATATTTTTGACACCTTTTGAAGCTCTTCATATTTTTCACATCTTTTCATGTTCTTCATGTTTTTCACCACCGCTTCATGCTTCTCCTATATTTCAGACCGTTTCATGCTCCTCTTATTTTTAACACCTTTTGAGGCTCTTCATATTTTTCACACATTTTCAGGCTCTTCATGGTTTTCAACAACGATTCATGCTCCTCATATATTTGACACCTTTTGAATCTCTTCATATATTTCACACATTTTCAGGTTCTTCATGTTTTTCAACACGACTTCATGCTCCTCCTATTTTCAGACCGTTTCATACTCATCTCACTTTTGACACATTTTGAAGCTTTTCATATTTTCCACACCTTTTGAAGCTCTTCATATTTTTCAAACGTTTTCAGGCTCTTAATCTTTTTCAACACCGCTTCTTGCTCCTCCTATTTTTCAGACCATTTCATGCTCCTCATGTATTTCACACCTTTTGAAGCTCTTTATATTTTTCACACCTTTTCAGGCTCTTCATGTTTTTCAACACCGCTTCCTGCTCCTTCTCTTTTTCAGACCATTTCATGCTCCTTTTATTTTTGACACCTCTGAAGCTCTTCATATTTTTCACACCTTTTCAGGTTCTTCATATTTTTCAGCACCGTTTCATGCTCCTCCTATTTTTCACACAATTTCATGCTCATCTCATTTTTTACAGATTTTGAAGTTCTTCATATTTTTCACACCTTTTGAAACTCTTCATATTTTTCACACCTTTTCAGGCTCTTCATGTATTTGAACACCGTTTCATGCTCCTCCTATTTTTCAGACCGTTTCATGCTCCTCATATATTTGACACATTTTGAAGGTCTTCATATTTTTCACACCTTTTCAGCCTCTTCATGTTTTTGAACACTGCTTCAACCTCCTCCTATTTTTCAAACCGTTTCGTGTTCCTCATGTATTTCACACCTTTTGAAGCTCTTCATATATTTCACACATTTTCAAGCTCTTCATGTTTTGAATGCTGTTTCATGCTCCTCCTATTGTTCAGACCGTTTCATGCTCCTCATATTTTGACACCTTTTGAAGCTCCCCATATTTTTCACACCTTTTGAAACTCTTCATATATTTCACACTTTTTCAAACTCTTCATGTTTTTCAACACCACTCCATGCTCTTCCTATTTTTCAGACCTTTTGATGCTCATCTCATTTTTGACACCTTTTGAAGCTTTTCTTATTTTTGACACCTTTTGTAGCTCTTCATATTTTTCACACCTTTTCAGGTTCTTCATGTTTTTCAACAACGCTTCATGCTCCTCCTATTTTTCAGACCGTTTCATGCTCCTCATATTTTTCACACTTTTTGAAGCTCTTCATATTTTTCACATCATTTCAGTCTCTTCATGTTTTTCAACACCGCTTCCTGCTCCTCCATTTTTTCAGACCGTTTCATGCTCCTCATATTTTTCACACTTTTTGAAGCTCTTCATATATTTCACGCCTTTTCAGGCTCTTCATGTTTTTGAACACTGTTTCATGCTGCTCCTATTTTTCAGACAGTTTAATGCTCCTCGTAATTTTGACACCTTTTGAACCTCTTCATATTTTTCACACCTTTTCAGGCTCTTCATGTTTTTCAACACCGGTTCATGCTCCTCCATTTTTTCAGACCGTTTCATGCTCCTCATATTTTTCACAATTTTTGAAGCTCTTCATATATTTCACACCTTTTCAGGCTCTTCATGTTTTTGAACACTGTTTCATGCTGCTCCATTTTTCAGACTGTTTCATGCTCCTCATATTTTTGACACCTTTTGAAGCTCCCCATATTTTTCACCCCTTTTGAAGCTCTTCATATATTTCACACTTTTTCAGGCTCTTCATGTTTTTCAACACCACTTCATGCTCTTCCTATTTTTCAGACCTTTTCATGCTCATCTCATTTTTGACACCTTTTGAGGCTCTTCATATTTTTCACAGCTTTTGAAGCTCTTCATATTTTTCACAACTTTTGAAGCTCTTCATATTTTTCACAGCTTTTCAGGCTCTTCATGTTTTTGAACACCACTTCATGCTCCTCCTATTTTTCAGACCATTTCATGCTCCTCATGTATTTCACACCTTTTGAAGCTCTTTATATTTTTCACACCTTTTCAGGCTCTTCATATTTTTCAACACCGCTTCATGCTCCTTCTCTTTTTCAGATCATTTCATGCTCCTTTTATTTTTGACACCTTTTGAAGCTTTTCTTATTTTTGACACCTTTTGTAGCTCTTCATATTTTTCACACCTTTTCAGGTTCTTCATGTTTTTCAACAACGCTTCATGCTCCTCCTATTTTTCAGACCGTTTCATCCTCCTCATCTTTTTGACACCTTTTGAAACTCTTCATATATTTCATACTACTTCAGGCTCTTCATGTTTTTCAACACCGCTTCATGCTTCTCCTATTTTTCAGACAGTTAGAAGCTCCTCATATTTTTGACACCTTTTGAAGCTCTTCATATATTTCACACGTTTTCAGGCCCTTCATGTTTTTGAACACCGCTTCATGCTCCTCCTATTTTTCAGACCGTTTCAGGCTCCTCATATTTTTGACACCTTTTCAATCTCTTCATATTTTTCACACCTTTTGAAGCTCCTCATATTTTTCACACATTTTCAGTCTCTTCATTTTTTTGAACTCCGCTTCATGCTCCTCCTATTTTTCAGACCGTTTCAGGCTCCTCATATTTTTGACACCTTTTGAAGCTCTTCATATTTTTCACACCTTTTCAGGCTCTTCATGTTTTTGAACACCGCTTCATGCTCCTCCTATTTTTCACACCGTTTCATGCTCCTCATATTTTTCACACCTTTTGAAGCTCTTCATATTTTTCACACCTTTTCAGGCTCTTCATGTTTTTGAACACCGTTTCATGCTCCTCCTATTTTTCAGACCGTTTCATGCTCATTTAATTTTTGAGAGCTTTTGAAGCTCTTCATATTTTTCACATCTTTTGAAACTCTTCATATTTTTCTCACCTTTTCAGGCTCTTCATGTTTTTGAACCCCGTCATGCTCCTCCTATTTTTCAGACCGTCTCATGCTCCTCATATTTTTGACACCTTTTGAAGCTCTTCATATTTTCCACACCTTTTAAGGCTCTTCATGTTTTTCAACACCACTTCATGCCCCTCCTATTTTTCAGACCGTTTCATGCGCCTCGTATTTTTGACACCTTTTGAAGCTCTTTGTATTTTTCACACCTTTTCACACTCATCATGTTTTAGAACACGGTTTCAAGCTCCTCCTATTTTTCAGACCGTTTCATGCTCCGCATATATTTTACAACTTTTGAAGCTCTTCATTTTTCACACCTTTGCAGGCTTTTCATGTTTTTCACAACCACTTCATGATCCTCATATTTTTCAGACCGTTTCATGCTCCTCATATTTTTGACACCTTTTGAAGCTGCTCATATTTTTCACACCTTTTGAAGCTCTTCATATATTTCACAGTTTTTCAGGCTCTTCATGTTTTTCAACACCACTTCATGCTCCTCCTATTTTTCACACAGTTTCATGCTCATCTCATTTTTTACAGCTTTTGAAGCTCTTCATATTTTTCACACCTTTTGAAGCTCTTCATATTTTTCACACTTTTTCAGGCCTTAATGCATTTGAACACGGTTTCATGCTCCTCCTATTTTTCAGACCGTTTCATGCTCCTCATATATTTGACAACTTTTGAAGCTCTTCATATTTTTCACACCTTTTCAGGCTTTACATGTTTGTCACAACCACTTCATGATCCTCATATTTTTCAGACCATTTCATGCTCCTCATATTTTTGACACCTTTTGAATCTCTTCATATATTTCACACCTTTTCAGGCTCTTCATGTTTTTAAACACCGCTTCATGCTCCTCCTATTTTTCAGACCGTTTCATGCCCCTCATATTTTTGACACCTTTTGAAGCTCTTCATATTTTTCACACCTTTTCAGGCTCTTCATGTTTTCCACACTGCTTCATGCTCCTCCTATTTTTGAGACCGTCTCATGCTCCTCATATTTTTGACACCTTTTGAAGCTCTTCATATTTTTCACACCTTTTCAGGCTCTTCACGGTTTTGAACAACGCTTCAATGCTCCTATTTTTCAGACCGTTTCATGCTCCTCATATTTGCGACAACTTTTGAAGCTCTTCATATTTTTCTCACCTTTTCAGGCTCTTCATGTTTTTGAACACCGTTTCATGCTCCTCCTATTTTTCAGACCGTTTAATGCTCCTCATATTTTTGACACCTTTGAATCTCTTCATATTTTTCACACCTTTTGAAGCTCTTCATATATTTCACACGTTTTCAGGCCCTTCATGTTTTTGAACACCGCTTCATGCTCCTCCTATTTTTCAGACCGTTTCAGGCTCCTCATATTTTTGACACCTTTTGAATCTCTTCATATTTTTCACACCTTTTGAAGCTCCTCATATTTTTCACACATTTTCAGTCTCCTCATTTTTTTGAACACCGCTTCATGCTCCTCCTATTTTTGAGACCGTCTCATGCTCCTCATATTTTTCACACCTTTTGAAGCTCTTCATATATTCACACCTTTTCAGGCTCTTCATGTATTTCAACACCGTTTCATGATTCTCCTATTTTTCAGACCGTTTCATGCTACTAATGTATTTCACACATTTTGAAGCTCTTCATATTTTTCACACCTTTTCAGGCTCTTCAAATTTTTGAACACCGTTTCATGATCCACCTATATTTCAGACCGTTTCTTGCTCCTCATATTTTTGACACCTTTTGAAGCTCTTATATTTTTCACACCTTTGCAGGCTCTTCATATTCTTCAACACCGCTTCATGCTCCTCCTTTTCTTCAGACCGTTTCATGCTCCTCATATTTTTGACACCTTTTGGAGCTCTTCGTATTTTTCACACCTTTTCAGGCTCTTCATGTTTTTCAACACGACTTCATGCTCCTCCTATTTTTCAGACCCCTTCATGCTCATCTCATTTTTGACCGCTTTTGAAGCTCTTCATATTTTTCACACCTTTTGAGGCTCTTCATATTTTTCACACGTTTTCAGGCTCTTCATGTTTTTGAACACCGTTTCATGCTGCTCCTATTTTTCAGACCGTTTCATGCTACTCATATTTTAGACACCTTTTGAAGCTCTTCATATTTTTCACACCTTTTCAGGTTCTTCATATTTTTCAACAACGCTTCATGGTCCTCCTATTTTTCAGACCGTTTCATGCTCCCATATATTTGACACCTTTTGAAGCTCTTCATATTTTTCACAGCTTTTCATGCTCTTCATGTTCTTCAACACTGCTTCATGCTCCTCCTATTTTTCAGACAGTTTCATGCTCCTCATGTTTTTCACACCTTTTGAAGCTCTTCATATTTTTCACACCTTTTCATGCTCTTAATGTTTTTGAACACCGCTACTATCCTCCTCCTATACTTCAGACCGTTTCATGCTCCTCATATTTTTCACACCTTTTGAAGCTCTTCATATTTTTAACACCTTTTCAGGCTCTTCATGTTTCTCAACACTGCTTCATGCTCCTCCTACTTTTCAGACCGTTTCATGCTCCTATTGTATTTCACACCTTTTGAAGCTCTTCATATTTTTCACAACATTTCAGGCTCTTCATGTTAATGAACACCGCTTCATGCTGCTCCTATTTTTCAGACCGTTTCATACTCCTCATATTTTTGACACCGTTTGAAGCTCTTCATATTTTTCACACCTTTTCAGGCTCCTCATGTTTTTGAACACCATTTCATGCTCCTCCTATTTTCCGACCGTTTCATGTTCCTCATATTTTTGACACCTTTTCAAGCTCTTCATGTTTTTTACACCTTTTCAGGCTCTTCATGTTTTTCAACACGGCTTCATGCTCCTCTTATTTTTCAGACCGTTTCATGCTACTCATATTTTTGACACCTTCTGAAGCTCTTCATAATTTTCACACCTTTTCAGGCTCTTCATGTTTTTAAACAACGCTTCATGCTCCTCCTTTGTTTCAGACCGTTCCATGCTCTTCATGTGTTTCACACCTTTTGAAGCTCTTCATATTTTTCACACCTTTTCAGGCTCCTCATGGTTTTGAACACCATTTCATGCTCCTACTATTTTTCAGACCGTTTCATGCTCCTCATATTTTTGAAACCTTTTGAAGCTCTTCATATTTTTCACACCTTTTCAGGCCCTTCATGTTTTTCAACACCGCTTCATGCTCCTCCTATTTTTCAGACCGTTTCATGCTCCTCATATTTTGACACCTTTTGAAGCTCTTCATATTTTTCACACCTTTTCAGGCTCTTCATGTTTTTCAACACCACTTCATACTCCTCCGATTTTTCAGACCGTTTCATGCTCCTTATATATTTGACACCTTTTGAAGCTCTTCATATTTTTCACACCTTTTCAGGCTCTTCAAGTTTTTCAACAATGTTACAATGCTCCTCCTATTTTTCAGACCGTTTCATGCTCCTCATATTTTTGACACCTTTTGAAGCTCCTCATATTTTTGACACCTTTTGAAGCTCTTCATATTTTTCACACCTTTTCAGGCTCTTCATGTTTTTCAACAACGCTTCATACTCCTCCTATTTTTCACACCTTTTGAAGCTCTTCATATTTTTCACACCTTTTCAGGCTCTTCATGTTTTTCAACAACGCTTCATACTCCTCCTATTTTTCACACCTTTTGAAGCTCTTCATATTTTTCACACCTTTTCAGGCTTTTCATGTTTTTGAACAACGCTTCATGCTCCTACTATTTTCAGACCGTTTCAAGCTCCTCATGTATTTCACACCGTTTGAAGCTTTTCATATTTTTCACACCTTTTCAGGCTCTTCATATTTTTGAACACCGTTTCATGCTGCTCCTATTTTTCAGACCGTTTCATACTCCTCATATTTTTGACAGCTTTTGAAGCTCTTCATTTTTTTCAAACCTTTTCAGGCTCTTCATGGTTTTAAACAACGCTTCATGCTACTCCTATTTTTCAGACCGTTTCATGCTCCTCATGTATTTCACACATTTTGAAGCTCTTCATATTTTTCACACCTTTTCAGTCTCTTCATGTTTTTGAACATGGTTTCATGCTTCTCCTATTTTCAGTCCGTTTCATGCTCCTCACATTTTTGAGACCTTTTGAAGCTCTTCATATTTTTCACAACTTTTCAGGCTCTTCATGTTTTTCAACACCGCTTCATGATCCTCCAATCTTTCAGACCGTTTCATGCTCCTCATATTTGTGACATCTTTTGAAGCTTTTCATATTTTTCACAACTTTTAGGCTCTTCATGTTTTTCAGCACCACTTCATGCTCCTCCTATTTCTCAGACCGGTTCATGCTCCTCATATTTTTGACACCTTTAGAAGCTCTTCATATTTTTCACATCTTTTCAGGCTCTTCATGTTTTTCAACACCACTTCATGCTCGTCCTATTTTCCAAACCGTTTCATGCTCCTCATATTTTTGACACCTTTTGAATCTCTTCATATATTTTACACCTTTTCAGGCTCTACATGTTTTTCAACACCACTTCATGCTCCTCCTTCTTTTCAGACCATTTCATGCTCATCTCATTTTTGGCACTTTTTGAAGCTCTTCATATTTTTAACACCTTTTGAAGCTCTTCATATTTTTCACACATTTTGAGGCTCTTCATGTTTTTCAACACCTCTTCATGCTCCTCCTATTTTTCAGACCGATTCATGCCCCTCATGTATTTCACACCATGAAGCTCTTCATATTTTTCACAGCTTTTCAGGCTCTTCATGTTTTTGTACACCGTTTCATGCTCCTCTTATTTTTCAGACTGTTTCATGCTCCTCATATTTTTGACAATTTTGGAAGCTCTTCATATATTTCACACCTTTTCATGCTCTTCATGTTTTTGAACACCGTTTCATGCCCCTCCTAATTTTCAGACCGTTTAATGCTCCTCATGTTTTTGACAGCTTTTGAAGCTTTTAATATTTTTCACACCTTTTAAGGCTCTTCATGATTTTGAACACCGCTTCATGCTTCTCCTTATTTTCAGGCCTTTTCATGTTCCTCATATTTTTGACACCTTTTGAAGCTCTTCATATTTTTCACACCTTTTCAGGCTCTTCATATTTTTGAACACACCTTCATGCTCCTCCTCTTTTTCAGACCGTTTCATGTTCCTCATGTATTTCACACCTTGTGAAGCTCTTCATATTTTTCACACCTTTTCAGTCTCTTCATGTATTTGAACAGGATTTCATGCTCCTCGTATTTTTCAGACCGTTTCTTGCTCCTCCTATTTTTGAAGCCTTTTGAAGCTCTTCATATTTTTCACAACTTTTCAGGCTCGTCATGTTTTTCAACACCACTTCTTGCTCCTCCTATTTATCAGACCGTTTCATGCTCATCTAATTTTTAACAACTTTTGAAGCTCTTCATATTTTTCACACCTATGAAGCTCTTCATATTTTTCACACATTTTCAGGCTCTTCATGTTTTTCAACACCACTTCATGCTTCTCCTATTTCTCCGACCGTTTCATGCTCATCTCATTTTTGACAGCTTTTGAAGCTCTTCATATTTATCACACCTTTTCAGGCTCTTCATGTTTTTCAACACTGCTTCATGCTCTTCTATTTTCAGACGGTTTCATGCTCTTCTTATTTTTGACACCTTTTGAAGCTCCTCATATATTTCACACCATTTCAGGCTCTTCATATTTTTCAACACCACTTCATGCTCCTCCTATTTTTAAGACCGTTTCATGTTCCTCATATTTTTCATACCTTTTGAAGGTCTTCATATTTTTCACAGCTTTTCATCCTCTTCATGTTTTTGAGCACCGTTTCATGCTCCTCCTATTTTTCACACCTTTTGAAGCTCTTCATATATTTCACACATTTTTGGGCTCTTCATGTTTTTCAACAACGCTTCATGCTCCTCCTATTTTTCACACCTTTTGAAGCTCTTCATATTTTTCACAACTTTTCATGCTCTTAATGTTTTTGAACACCGCTACAATCCTCCTCCTATTCTTCAGACCGTTACATGCTCCTCATATTTTTCACACATTTTGAAGCTATTCATATTTTAAACACCTTTTCAGGCTCTTCATGTTTTTGAACACCATTTCAAGCTCCTCTTATTTTTCAGACCGTTTCAGGCTACTCATATTTTTGACATATTTTCAAGCTCTTCATATTTTTCACACCTTTTCAGGCTCTTCATATTTTTAAACACCGCTTCATGCTCCTCCTATTTTTCAGACCGTTTCATTCTCCTCATATTTTGTCACCTTTTGAAGCTCTTCATATTTTTCACACCTTTTGAAGCTCTTCATATATTCACAGTTTTTCAGGCTCTTCATGTTTTTCAACAGTACCTCATGCTCCTCCTATTTTTCAGATCGCTTCATGCTCATCTCATTTTTGACAGCTTTTGACGCTCCTAATATTTTTCACACCTTTTGAAGCTCTTCATATATTTCACACTTTTTTAGGCTCTTCATGTTTTTCAACACCACTTCATGCTGCTCCTATTTTTCAGACCGTTTCATGCTCATCTCATTTTTGACAGATTTTGAAGCTCTTCATATTTTTCTCACCTTTTGAAGCTCTTCATATTTTTCACAACATTTCAGGCTCTTCATGTTTATGAACACCGCTTCATGCTCCTCCTATAATTCAGACTGTTTCATGCTCCTCATGTATTTCAGTCCTTTTGAAGCTCTTCATATTTTACACAACTTTTCATGCTCTTCATGTTCTTCAACACTGCTTCATGCTCCTCCTATTTTTCAGACCATTTCATGCTCCCATATATTTGACACCTTTTGAAGCTCTTCATATTTTTCACAGCTTTTCATGCTCTTCATGTTCTTCAACACTGCTTCATGCTCCTCCTATTTTTCAGACAGTTTCATGCTCCTCATGTTTTTCACACCTTTTGAAGCTCTTCATATTTTTCACACCTTTTCAGGCTCTTCATGTTTTTGAACCCCGCTTCATGCTCCTCCTATATTTCAGACCGTTTCATGCTCCTCATATTTTTCACACCTTTTGAAGCTCTTCATATTTTACCACCTTTTCAGTCTCTTCATGTTTTGAACACCGCTTCATGATCCTCCTATTTTTCAGACCGTTTTATTCTCCGCATATATTTCACACCTTTTGAAGCTCTTCATATTTTTCACACCTTTTCTGGTTCTCATGTTTTTGAACACAGCTTCATGCTCCTCCTTTTTTTCAGACCGTTTCATGCTCATCTCTTTCAGACACCTTTTGAAGCTCTTCATATTTATCACACGTTTTCACGCTCTTCATGTTTTTCAACATCGCTTCATGCTCCTCCTATTTTTCAGACTGTTTCATGCTCCTCATATATTTGACAACTTTTGAATCTCTTCATAGTTTTCACATCTTTTCAGGCTCTTCATGTTTTTGAAGACCTTTTCATGGTCCTCCTATTTTTTAGACCGTTTCATGCTCCTCATGTATTTCACTCCTTTTGAAGGTCTTCATATTTTTCACAGCTTTCCAGGCTCTTCATGTTTTGAAACACCGTTTCATACTCCTCCTATTTTTCAGACAGTTTCATGCTCCTCATATTTTTGTTACCTTTTGAAGCTCTTCATATTTTTCACACCTTTTCATGCTCTTCATGTTTTCAACACCGATTCTTGCTCCTCCTATTTTTCAGACCGTTTCATGCTCCTTCTATTTTTCAGGCCGTTTCATGCTCCTCTTTTTTTTAACACATTTTGAAGCTCTTCATATTTTTCACACCTTTTCATGCTGTTCATGTTTTAGAACACGGCTTCATGCTCCTCCTATATTTCAGACCGTTTCATGCTCCTCATATTTTTGACACCTTTGGAAGCTCTTCATATTTTTCACACCTTTTCAGGCTCTTCATGTTTTTCAACACCGCTTCATGCTCCTCCTTTTTTTCAGACAGTTGCATTCTCCTCATATTTTTGACACCTTTTGAAGCTCTTCATATTTTTCACACTTTTTCAAACTCTTCATGTTTTTGAACACTGCTTCATCCTCCTCCTATTTTTCAGACCGTTTCATGCTCCTCAAATTTTTGACACCTTTTGAAGCTCTTCATATTTTTCACACCTTTTCAGGCTCTTCATGTTTTTCAACACCACTTCATGCTCCTCCTATTTTTCAGACCGTTTCATGCTCCTATATTTTTGACACGTTTTCAAACTCTTCCTATTTTTGACACCTTTTCAAGCTCATCATGTTTTTCAACACCGCTTCATGCTCCTCCTATTTTTCAGACCGTTTCATGCTCCTCATGTATTTCACACGTTTTGAAGCTCTTCATATTTTTCACACCTGTTCAGGCTCTTCATGTTTTTGAACACCGTTTCATGCTCCTCCTATTTTTCAGATCGTTTCATGCTCCTCATATTTTTGACACCTTTTGAAGCTCTTCATATCTTTCCACACCTTTTGAATCTCTTCATATATTTCACATTTTTTCAGGCTCGTCATGTTCTTCAACACCGCTTCATGATCCTCCTATTTTTCAGACCGTTTCATGCTCCTCATATTTTTGACACCTTTTGAAGCTCTTCATATATTTCACACCTTTTCAGGCTCTTCATGTTTTTCAACACCGCTTCATGCTCCTCCTCTTTTTCAGACCGTTTCATGCTCCTCATATTTTTGACACCGTTTGAAGCTCTTCATATTTTTCACACCATTTCATCTCTTCATGTTTTGAACACCATTTCATGCTCCTCCTATTTTTCAGACCGTTTCATTCTCCTATATTTTTGACACCTTTTGAAGCTCTTCATATTTTTCACACTTTTTCAGGCTCTTCATTTTTTTCAACACCTCTTCATGGTCCTCCTATTTTTCAGACCGTTTCATGCTCCTCATAGTTTTGACACCTTTTGAAGCTCTTCATATATTCACACCTTTTCAGGCTATTCACGTTTTTCAACAACACGTCGTGCTCCTCGTATTTTTCAGACCGTTTCATGCTCCTCATATTTTTGACACGTTTTGAAGCTCTTCATATTTTTCACAACTTTTCAGGCTCTTCATGTTTTGAACAGCACTTCATGCTCCTCCTATTATTCAGAGAGTTTCATGCTCCTCATGTATTTCACACCTTTTGAAGCTCTTGATATTTTTCACACCTTTTGAAGCTCTTCATATATTTCACACCTTTTCAGGCTCTTCATGTTTTTTTAACAACGTTTCATCCTCCTCCTATTTTTGAAACATTTTGAAGCTCTTCATATTTTTCACATCTTTTAAGACTCTTCATGTTTTTCAAAACCGCTTCATGCTCCTCGTATTTTTCAGACCGTTTCCTGCTCCTCATATTTTTGACACGTTTTGAAGCTCTTCATATTTTTCACACCTTTGCAGGATGTTCATGTTTTTCAACACTGCTTCATGTTCCTCCTTTTTTTCAGACCGTTTCATGCTCCTCACATTTTTCACACCTTTTGAAGCTCTTCATTGTTTTCAACACTGCTTCATGATCCTCCTATTTTTCAGACGGTTTCATGCTCTTCATATTTTTGATACATTTTGAAGGTCTTCATATATTTCACAACTTTTCAGGCTCTTCATGGTTTTCAACACCTCTTCATGCTCCTCTTATTTTTCAGACCATTTCATGCTCCTCATATTTTGACACCTTTTGAAGCTCTTCATATATTTCACACCTTTTCAGGCTCTTCATGTTTTCAACTCCGCTTCATGCTCCTCCTATTTTTCAGACCGTTTTATCCTCCTCATATTTTTGACACCTTTTGAAGCTCTTCACTTTTTTCACACTTTTTCAGAGTCTTCATGTTTTTCCACACCGCTTCATGCTCCTCCTATTTTTCAGACCCTTTCTTGGTCCTCATATTCTTGACACGTTTTGAAGCTCTTCATATTTTTCAAACCTTTTCAGGCTCTTCATATTTTTGAACACAGCTTCATGCTCCTCCTGTTTTTCAGATCGTTTCATGCTCCTCATATTTTTGATACTTTTTGAGCTCTTCATATTTTTCAAACCTTTTCAGGCTCTGCATGTTTTTGAACACCGCTTCATGATCCTCCTGATTTTCTGACCGTTTCATGCTCTTCATATTTTTGAAACATTTTGAAGCTCTTCATATTTTTCACACCTTTTCAGGCTCTTCATGTTTTTCACCACCACTTCCTGCTCCTCCTATTTTTCAGACCGTTTCATGCTCATCTCATTTTTGTCACCTTTGAAGCTCTTTATATTTTTCACACCTTTTGAAGCTCTTTATATTTTTCACACGTTTTCAGGCTCTTTATGTTTTTCAAAACCGTTTCATGCTGCTTCTATTTTTCAGACCGTTTCATGCTCCTCATATTTTTCACACCTTTTGAAGCTCTTCATATTTTTCACACCCTTTTAAGATCTTCATGGTTTTGAACACAGCTTCATGCTCCTCCTATTTTTCAGACCGTTTCATGTTCCTCATATTTTTGACACCTTTTGAAGCTCTTCATATTTTTCACACCTTTTCAGTCTCTTCATGTTTTTGAACACAGCTTCATGCTCCCCCTATTTTTCAGACCGTTTCATGCTCCTCATATTTTTGACACTTTTTGAAGCTTTTCATATTTTTCACATCTTTTAAGGCTCTTCATGTTTTTCAACACCGTTTCATGATCCTCCTATTTTTCAGACCGTTTCATGCTCATCTCATTTTTGACACCTTTTGAAGCTTTTCATATTATTCACACATTTTCAGGCTCTTCATATTTTTCCACACCTCTTCATGCTTCTCCTATTTTTCAGCCCGTTTCATGCTCCTCATGTATTTCACACCTTTTGAAGCTCTTCATATTTTTCACAGCTTTTCAGGCTCTTCATGTTTTTCCACAGCACTTCATACTTCTCTTATTTTTCAGCCCGTTTCATGCTCCTCATGTATTTCACACCTTTTGAAGCTCTTCATATTTTTCACACCTTTTCAGGCTCTTCATGTTTTTGTTCACCGTTTTATGCTCCTCCTATTTTTCAGACCGTTTCATGCTCCTCATATTTTTGACACCTTTTGAAGCTCTTCATATTTTTCACACCTTTTCAGGCTCTTCATGTTTTTGAACACCGTTTCATGATCCTCCTGATTTTCAGACCGTTTCATGCTCTTCATATTTTTGAAACATTTTGAAGCTCTTCATATTTTTCACACCTTTTCAGGCTCTTCATGTTTTTCACCACCACTTCATGCTCCTCCTATTTTTCAGACCGTTTCATGCTCATCTCATTTTTGTCACCTTTGAAGCTCTTTATATTTTTCACACCTTTTGAAGCTCTTCATATTTTTCACACGTTTTCAGGCTCTTCATGTGTTTCAACACCGTTTCATGCTTCTTCTATTTTTCAGACCGTTTCATGTTCCTCATATTTTTCACACCTTTTGAAGCTCTTCATATTTTTCACACCTTTTCAGGCTCTTCATGTTTTTGAACACAGCTTCATGCTCCACCTATTTATCAGACCGCTTCATGCTCCTCATATTTTTGACACGTTTTGCAGCTCTTTATATTTTTCACACTATTTCAGGCTCTTCATGATTTTCAACACCGTTTCATGTTATTCCTATTTTTCAGGCCGTTTAATGCTCATCTCATTTTTGACACCTTTTGAAGCTTTTCATATTTTTTCACAACTTTTCAGGCTCTTCATGTTTTTGAACACCGCTTCATGCTCCTCCTATTTTTCAGAGAGTTTCATGCTCCTCATGTATTTCACACCTTTGAAGCTCTTCATATTTTCCACACCTTTTCAGGCTCTTCATGTGTTTGATCACCGTTTCATGCTCCTTCTATTTTTCAGATCGTTTCATGCTCCTCATATTTTTGACACTTTTTGAGCTCTTCATATTTTTCACACCTTTTCAGGCTCTTCATGTTTTTGAACACCGCTTCATGCTACTCCTATTTTTCAGACCGTTTCATGCTCCTCATATTTTTGACACCTTTAGAAACTCTTCATATTTTTCACACCTTTTCAGGCTCTTCATGTTTTTGAACACCGCTTCATGCTGCTTCTATTATTCAGACAGTTTCATGCTCCTCATATTTTTGACACCTTTATAAACTCTTCATATTTTTCACACCTTTTTAGGCTCTTCATGTTTTTCACACGTTTTCAGACTCTTCATGTTTTTCAACAACGCTTCATGCTTCTTCTATTTTTCAGACCGTTTCATGCTCCTCATATTTTAGACACCTTTAGAAACTCTTCATATTTTTCACACCTTTTTAGGCTCTTCATGTTTTTCACACGTTTTCAGACTCTTCATGTTTTTCAACACCACTTCATGCTCCTGCTATTTGTCAGACCGTTTCATGCTCTTCATATTTTTGACACATTTTGAAGCTCTTCATATTTTTCACACCTTTTCAGGCTCTTCATGTTTTTCTACACCGTTCCATGCTGCTTCTATTATTCAGACAGTTTCATGCTCCTCATATTTTTGACACCTTTTGAAGCTCTTCATATTTTTCACATCATTGAAGCTCTTCATATTTTTCACGCCTTTTCAGGCTCTTCATGATTTTCAACACCGCTTCATGCTCCTCGTATTTTTCGGACCGTTTCATGCTCATCTCATTTTTGACACCTTTTGAAGCTGTTCATATTTTTCACACCTTTTGAAGCTCTTCATATTTTTCATATGTTTGAAGCTCTTCATATTTTCACACGTTTTCAGACTCTTCATGTTTTTCAACACCGCTTCATGACCCTGCTATTTTTCAGACCGTTTCATGCTCCTCATGTTTTTGACAGGTTTTGAGGCTTTTCATATTTTTCACACCTTTTCAGGTTCTTCATGTTTTTGAACACCGTTTCATAATCCGCCTATTTTTAAGACCGTTTCATGCTCCTCATATTTTTGACACCTTTAGAACCTCTTCATATTTTACACAGCTTTTCAGGCTCTTCATGTTTTTCAACACCGCTTCATGCACGTCCTACTTTTCAGACCGTTTCATGCTCATCTCATTTTTGACACCTTTTGAAGTTTTTCATATTTTTCACAACTTTTCAGGCTCTTCATGTTTTTGAACATCGCTTCATGCTAATCCTATTTTTCAAACCATATCATGCTCCTCATATTTTTCACACCTTTTGAAGCTCTTCATATATTTCACACCTTTTCAGGCTCTTCATGTATTTGAACACCACATCATGCTCCTGCTCTTTTTCAGAGAGTTTTATGCTCCTCATGTATTTCACACCTTTTGAAGCTCTTCATATTTTTCACACCTTTTCAGGCTCTTCATGTTTTTGAACACCGTTTCATGCTCCTCCTATTTTTCAGACCGTTTCTTGCTCCTCATATTTTTCACAACTTTTGAAGTTCTTGATATTTTTCACACCTTTTCAGGCTCTTCATTTTTTTTCAACACTACTTGTTGCTCCTCCTATTTTTTAGAACGTTTCATACTCATCTAATTTTTGACACCTTTTGAGGCTCTTCATATTTTTTACACCTTTTGAAGCTCTTCATATTTTTCACATTTTTGAAGCTCTTCATATTTTTCACACGATTTCAGACTCTTCATGTTTATCAAAACCGCTTCATGCTCCTGCTATTTATCATACCGTTTCATACTCCTCATATTTTTGACACGTTTTGAGGCTCTTCATATTTTTCACACCTTTTCAGGCTCTTCATGTTTTTGAACACAGCTTCATGCTCCTCCTATTTTTTCTACCGTATCATGCTCCTCATATTTTTCACACCTTTTGAAGCTCTTCATATTTTTCACACCTTTTCAGGCTCTTCATATTTTTGAACACACTTCATGTTCCTCCTATTTTTCAGACCGTTTCATACTCCTCATATTTTTGATACTTTTTGAAGCTCTTCATATTTTTCACACCTTTTCAGTCTCTTCATGTTTTCAACACCGCTTCATGCTCCTCCTATTTTTCAGATCGTTTCATGCTCCTCATATTTTGACACCTTTTGAAGCTCTTAATATTTTTCACACCTTTTCAGGCTCTTCATGTTTTTGAACACTTCTTCATACTCCTCCTATTTTTCAGACCGTTTCATGCTCCTCATATTTTTGACACCTTTTGAAGGTCTTCATATTTTTCACACCTTGTCAGGCTCTTCATGTATTTCAACACCACTTCATGCTCCTCCTTTTTTTCAGACCGTTTCAGGCTCCTCATATTTTTCACACCTTTTGAAGCCGTTCTTATTTCTCACACCTTTTCAAGCACTTCATGTTTTTCAACACCGCTTCTTGCTCCTCCTATTTTTCAGACCGTTTCATGCTCATCTCATTGTTGACACCATTCGAAGCTTTGCATATTTTTCACAACTTTTCAGGATCTTCATGTTTTTGAACACCGCCTGATGCTCCTCCTATTTTTCAGACAGTATCATGCTCCTCATATATTTCACACATTTTGAAGCTCTTCATGTTTTTCACACCTTTTCAGGGTCTTCGTATTTATGAACTCGAGTTCATGCTCCTCCTATTTTTCAGACCATTTCATGGTCCTCTCATTTTTGACACCTTTTGAAGCTTTGCATATTTTTCACAACTTTTAAGGCTCTTCATGTTTTTGAACACCGCTTCATGCTCCTCCTATTTTTCAGACCGTATCGTGCTCCTCATATTTTTCACACCTTTTGCAGCTCTGCATATTTTTCACAACTTTCATGCTCTTCATTTTTTTCAACATTATTTGTTTCTCCTCCTATATTTTAGACCGTTTCATGCTCATCTAATTTTTGACACCTTTTGAAGCTCTTCATATTTTTCACATTTTTGAAGCTCTTCATATCTTTCACACAATTTCAGACTCTTCATGTTTTTCAACACCGCTTCATGCTCCTTCTATTTATTATACCGTTTCATACTCCTCATATCTTGACACGTTTTGAGGCTCTTCATATTTTTCACACCTTTTCAGGCTCTTCATGTTTTTGAACTCCGCTTCATGCTCCTCCTATTTTTTCGACCGTATCATGCTCCTCATATTTTTCACACCTTTTGAAGCTCTTCTTATTTTTCTCACCTTTTCAATCTCTTCATGTTTTTGAACAGCACTTCATGCTCCTCCTATTTTTCAGATCGTTTCATGCTCCTCATATTTGACACCTTTCGAAGCTCTTCATATTTTTCACACCTTTTCAGGCTCTTCATGTTTTTGAACATTTCTTCATGATCCTCCTCTTTTTCAAACCGTTTCATGCTTCTCATATTTTTGACACCTTTTGAAGCTCTTCATATTTTTCACACCTTTTCAGGCTCTTCATGTTTTTCAACACCACTTCATGCTCCTCCTATTTTTGAGACCGTTTCATTCTCCTCGTATTTTTGACACCTTTTCAAGCTCTTCATATATTTCACACATTTTCAGGTTCTTCATTTTTTTCAACACCACTTCATGCGCCTCCTATTTTTCAGAGAGTTTCATGCTTCTCATATTTTTGACAGCTTTTGAAGCTCTTCATATATTTCACACATTTTCAGGCTCTTCATGTTTTTGAACACCGCTTCATGTTCCTCCTATTTTTCAGACTGTTTCATGCTCCTCATATTTTTGACACCTTTTGAAGCTCTTCATATTTTTCACACCTTTTCAGGCTCTTTATTTTTTTCAAGACTACTTGTTGCTCCTCCTATTTTTTAGACCGTTTCATGCTCATCTAATTTTTGACACTTTTGAAGCTCTTCATATTTTTTACACCTTTTGAAGCTCTTCATATTTTTCACATTTTTGAAGCTCTTCATATTTTTCACACAATTTCAGACTCTTCATGTTTTTCAACACCGCTTCATGCTCCTTCTATTTATTATACCGTTTCATACTCCTCATATCTTGACACGTTTTGAGGCTCTTCATATTTTTCACACGATTTCAGACTCTTCATGTTTTTCAACACCGCTTCATGCTCCTGCTATTTATCATACCGTTGCATACTCCTCATATTTTTGACATGTTTTGAGGCTCTTCATATTTTTCACACGTTTTCAGGCTCTTCATGTTTTTAACTACGCTTCATGCTCCTCCTATTTTTTCGACCGTATCATGCTCCTCATATTTTTCTCACCTTTTGAAGCTCGTCATATTTTTCACACCTTTTCTGGCTCTTCCTGTTTTTGAACACCACTTCATGCTCCTCCTATTTTTCAGACCGTTTCATGCTCCTCATGTATTTCACACCTTTTGAAGCTCTTCATATTTTTCACACCTTTTCAGGCTTTTCATGTTTTTGAACACCGCTTCATGGTCCTCCTATTTTTCAGAATGTGTCATGCTCCTCATGTATTTCACACATTTTGAAGCTCTTCATATTTTTCACACCTTTTCAGGCTCTTCTTGTTTTTGAACACCATTTCATGCTCCTCCTATTTTTGAGACCGTATCATGCTCCACATATATTTGACACCTTTTGAAACTTTCCATATTTTTCACACCTTTTCAGGCTCTTCATGGTTTTCAACACCGCTTCATTCTCCTCCTATTTTTCAGACCGTTTCATGCTCATCTCATTTTTACACCTTTTGAAGCTCTCATATTTGTCACACCTTTTGAAGCTCTTCATATTTTTCATATATTTGAAGCTCTTCATATTTTCACACGTTTTCAGACTCTTCATGTTTTTCAACACCGCTTCATGCTTCTCGTATTTTTCAGACCGTTTCATGCTCCTCATTAATTTCACACCTTTTGAAGCTCTTCATATTTTTCAAAGGTTTTCAGGCTGTTCATTTTTTTCAACACCGCTTCTTGCTCCTCCTATTTTTCAGACCGTTTCATGCTCCTCATATTTTTCACACGTTTTGAAGCTCTTCATATTTTTCACACCTTTTCAGGCTCTTCATGATTTTGAACACCGCTTCATGATCCTCCTATTTTACAGACCGTTTCATGCTCTTCATATTTTTGACCCCTTTTGAAGCTCTTCATATTTTTCACACCTTTTCAGGCTCATCATATTTTTCAACACCGTTTCATGCTGCTTCTATTTTTCAGGCCGTTTCATGCTCCTCATATTTTCCATACCTTTTGAAGCTCTTCATAATTTTCACACCTTTTCAAGCTCTTCATGGTTTTCAACACCATTTCATGCCGCATCTATTTTTCAGACCGTTTCATGCACCTCATATTTTTGACACCTTTTGAAACTCTTCATATTTTTCACACCTTTTCAGGCTCTTCATGTTTTTCAACACCTTTTCATGATCCTCCTATTTTTCAGACCGTTTCATGCTCATCTCATTTTTGACATCTTTTGAAGCTCTTCATATTTTTCACACCTTTCAGGCTCTTCATGTTTTTCCACACCACTTCATGCTTCTTCTATTTTTCAGACCGTTTCATGCGCCTCATGAATTTCACACCTTTTGAAGCTCTTCATATTTTTCACAACTTTTCAGGCTCTTCATGTTTCAGATCACCGTTTCATGCTCCTCCTATCTTTCAGACCGTTTCATGCTTCTCATGTTTTTGACACCATTTGAAGCTCTTCATATTTTTCACACCTTTTCAGGCTCTTCATGTTTTTGAACACCGCTCATGATCCTCCAAATTTTCAGACCGTTTCATGGTCTTCATATTTTTGACACCTTTTGAAGCTTTTCATATTTTTGACACCTTTTCAGGCTCTTCATGTTTTTCCACACCACTTCATGCTTCTCCTATTTTTCAGACCGTTTCATGCTCCTCATGTATTTCACACCTTTTGAAGCTCTTCATATTTTTCACACCTTTTCAGGCTCCTCATATTTTCGATCACCGTTTCATGCTCCTCCTATTTTTCAGACCGTTTCATGCTCCTCATAATTTTGACACCTTTTGAAGCTCTTCATATTTTTCACACGTTTTCAGGCTCTTCATGATTTTGAACACCACTTCATGATCCTCCTATTTTTCAGACCGTTTCATGCTCTTCATATATTTGACACCATTTGAAGCTCTTCATATTTTTCACACCTTTTCAAACTGTTCATGTTTTTCCACAACCCTTCATGCTGCTCCAATATTTCAGACCGTTTCATGCTCCTCATATTTTTCACACCTTTTGAAGCTCTTCATATTTTTCACACCATTTCAAGCTCTTCATGTTTTTCAACACCCCTTCTTACTCCTCCTATTTTTCAGACCATTTCATGCTCCTCATATATTTGACACGTTTTGAAGCTCTTCATATTTTTCACACGTTTTCAGGCTCTTCATGATTTTGAACATCGCTTCATGCTCCTCCTATTTTTCAGACCGTTTCATGCTTCTCATATTTTTGACACCTTTTCAAGCTTTTCATATTTTTCACACCTTTTCAGCCTCTTCATTTTTTTCAAAACTACTTCTTGTTCCTCCTATTTTGCAGACCTTTTCATGCTAATCTAATTTTTGACACCTTTGGAAGCTCTTCATATTTTTCACATTTTTTGTAGCTCTTCATATTTTTCACACGTTTTCAAACACTTCATGTACTTCAACACCGCTTCATGCTGCTTCTATTTTTCAGACCGTTGCATGCTCCTCATATTTTTGACCCGTTTTGAAGCTCTTTATATTTTTCACACCTTTTCAGGTTCTTCATGTTTTTGAACACCGTTTCATGCTCCTCATATTTTTCAGACGATTTCAAGCTCCTCTTATTTTTGACACCTTTTGAAGCTCTTCATATTTTTCACACCTTTTCAGGCTCTTCATGTTTCTGAACACCACTTCATGCTCCACCTATTTTTCAGACCGTTTCAAGCTCCTCATATTTTTGACACCTTTTGAAGCTCTTCATATATTTCACACCTTTTCAGGGTCTTCATGTTTTTCAACACCGTTTCATGACACTCCTATTTTCAAACCGTTTCATGCTCCTCATATTTTTGACACCTTTTGAAACTCTTCATATATTTCACACCTTTTCAAACTCTTCATGTTTTTGAACACCGCTTCATGCTCCTCCTATTTTTCAGACCGTTTCATGCTCATCTCATTTTTGACACCTTTTGAAGCTCTTCATATTTTACCACATCTTTTGAAGCTCTTCGTATTTTTCACACCATTCCAGGCTCTTCTTATTTTTCAACACCCCTTCTTGCTCCTCCTATTTTTCAGACCGTTTCATGCTCCTCATATTTTTGACACCTTTTGAAGCTCTTAATATTTTTCACACCTTATCAGGCTCTTCATGTTTTTGAACACCGCTTCATGCTCCTACTGTTTTTCAGACCGTTTCATGCTCCTCCTATTTTTAACACATTTAGAAGCTCTTCATATTTTTCTCACGTTTTCAGGCTCTTCATGTTTTTGAATACCGCTTCATGGTCCTCCTATTTTTCTGACCGTTTCATTCTCCTCATGTATTTCACACCTCAAAAAGCTCTTCATAATTTTCACACCTTTTCAGCCTCTTCATGTTTTGAACTCCGTTCCATGCTCCTCCTATTTTTCAGACCGTTTCATGCTCCTCAAATTTTTGACACATTTTGAAGCTCTTCATATTTTTCACACCTTTTCAGGGTATCCATGTTTATGAACACCGCTCCATGCTCCTCCTATTTTTCAGACCGTTACATGCTCCTCATAATTTGACACCCTTTGAAGCTCTTCATATTTTTCACACCTTTCAAGCTGTTCATGTTTTTCAACACCGCTTCATGCTCTTCCTGTTTTTCAGACCGTTTCATGCTCATCTCATTTTTGACACCTATTGAGCTCTCCATAATTTTCACACCTTTTGAAGCTCTTCATATTTATCACACCTTTTCAGGCTTCTCATGTTTTTGATCACCGTTTCATGCTGCTCCTATCTTTCAGACCGTTTCATGCTTCTCATATTTTTGACACCATTTGAAGCTCTACATATTTATCAGACCTTTTCAGGATTCTCATGTTTTTGATCACCGGTTCATGCTCCTCCTATTTTTCAGAACGTTACATGCTCCTCATATTATTGACACCTTTTGAATCTCTTCATATTTTTCACACCTTCTCAGGCTCTTCATGTTTTTCAACACCGCCTTATGCTCCTCCTTTTTTTCAGACTGTTTCATGCTCCTCATGTAATTCACACCTTTTGAAGCTCTTTATATTTTTCACACCTTTTCAGGCTCTTCATGTTTTTGAACACCGCTTCATGCTCCTCCTATTTTTCAGACCGTTTCATGCTCCTCGTATTTTTGACACCTTTTGAAGCTCGTCATATTTTTCACAACTTTTCAGGCTCTTCATGTTTTTGAACACCACTTCATGCTCCTCCTATTTTTCAGACAATTTCATGCTCCTCATATTTTTCACACCTTTTCAGGCTCCTCATGTTTTTCAACACCGCTTCGTGCTCCTCCTATTTTTCACACAGTATACTGCTCCTCATATTTTTAAAACCTATTGAAGCTCTTCATATTTCTCACACCTTTTCAGACTCTTCATGTTTTTGGACACCACTTCATACTCCTCCTATTTTTCAGAGAGTTTCAGTCTCCTCATGTATTTCACACCTTTTGAAGCTCTTCATATTTTTCACACCTTTTCAGGCTCTTCATGTTTTTCCACACCACTTCATGCTTCTCCTATTTTTCAGACCGTTTCATGCTCCTCATGAATTTCACACCTTTTGAAGCTCTTCATATTTTTCACAATTTTTCAGGCTCTTCATGTTTCTGATTACCTTTTTATGCTCCTCCTATCTTTCAGACCGTTTCATGCTTCTCATATTTTTGACACGATTTGAAGCTCTTCATATTTTTCACACCTTTTCAGGCTCCTCATGTTTTTGAACACCGCTCATGATCCTTCAAATTTTCAGATCGTTTCATGCTCTTCATATTTTTGACACCTTTTGAAACTCTTAATATTTATCACACCTTTTCAGGTTCTTCATGTGTTTCCACACCACTTCATGCTTCTCGTATTTTTCAGACCGTTTCATGCTCCTCATTAATTTCACAGCTTTTGAAGCTCTTCATATTTTTCAAAGGTTTTCAGGCTGTTCATTTTTTTCAACACCGCTTCTTGCTCCTCCTATTTTTCAGACCGTTTCATGCTCCTCATATTTTTGACACGTTTTGAAGCTCTTCATATTTTTCACACCTTTTCAGGCTCTTCATGATTTTGAACACCGCTTCATGATCCTCCTATTTTACAGACCGTTTCATGCTCTTCATATTTTTGACCCCTTTTGAAGCTCTTCATATTTTTCACACCTTTTCAGGCTCATCATATTTTTCAACACCGTTTCATGCTGCTTCGATTTTTCAGGCTGTTTCATGCTCCTCATATTTTTCATACCTTTTGAAGCTCTTCATAATTTTCACACCTTTTCAGGCTCTTCATGTTTTTAAACACCATTTCATGCCGCATCTATTTTTCAGACCGTTTCATGCTCCTCATATTTTTGACACCTTTTGAAACTCTTCATATTTTTCACACCTTTTCAGGCTCTTCATGTTTTTCAACACCGTTTCATGATCCTCCTATTTTTCAGACCGTTTCTTGCTCATCTCATTTTTGACATCTTTTGAAGCTCTTCATATTTTTCACACCTTTCAGGCTCTTCATGTTTTTCCACACCACTTCATGCTTCTCCTATTTTTCAGACCGTTTCATGCTCCTCATGAATTTCACAGCTTTTGAAGCTCTTCATATTTTTCACAATTTTTCAGGCTCTTCATGTTTCTGAACAGCGTTTCATGCTCCTCCTAACTTTCAGACCGTTTCATGCTTCTCATATTTTTGACACCATTTGAAGCTCTTCATATTTTTCACACCTTTTCAGGCTCCTCATGTTTTTGATCACCGTTTCATGCTCCTACTATTTTTCAGACCGTTACATGGTCCTCATATTTTTGACACCATTTGAAGCTCTTCATATTTTTCACACCTTTTCAATCTCGTCATGTTTTTCCACACCATTTCATGCTTCTCATATTTTTCAAACCGTTTCATGCTCCTCATGTATTTCACACCTTTTGAAGCTCTTCATATTTTTCACACCTTTTCAGGATCCTCATGTTTTCGATCACCATTTCATGCTCCTCCTATTTTTCAGACCGTTTCATGCTCCTCATAATTTTGACACCTTTTGAAGCTCTTCTTAGTTTTCACACGTTTTCAGGCTCTTCATGATTTTGAACACCGCTTCATGATCCTCCTATTTTTCAGACCGTTTCATGCTCCTCATAATTTTGACACCTTTTGAAGCTCTTCATATTTTTCACACGTTTTCAGGCTCTTCATGATTTTGAACACCACTTCATGATCCTCCTATTTTTCAGACCGTTTCATGCTCATCTCATTTTTGACACCTTTTGAAGCTCTTCATATTTTACCACATCTTTTGAAGCTCTTCGTATTTTTCACACCATTCCAGGCTCTTCTTGTTTTTCAACACCCCTTCTTGCTCCTCCTATTTTTCAGACCGTTTCATGCTCCTCATATTTTTGACACCTTTTGAAATTCTTCATATATTTCACACATTTTCAAACTCTTCATGTTTTTGAACACCGCTTCATGATCCTCCTATTTTTCAGACCGTTTAATACTCCTCATATTTTTGCCATTTTTTGAGGCTCTTCATTTTTTCACACGTTTTCAGCCTCTTCATGTTTTTGAACACCGTTTCATGCTCCTCCCATTTTTCAAACCGTTTCATGCTCCTCATATTTTTGACAGCTTTTGAAGCTCTTAATATTTTTCACACCTTATCAGGCTCTTCATGTTTTTGAACACCGCTTCATGCTCCTCCTGTTTTTCAGACCGTTTCATGCTCCTCCTATTTTTGACACATTTAGAAGCTCTTCATATTTTTCTCACGTTTTCAGGCTCTTCATGTTTTTGAACACCGCTTCATGGTCCTCCTATTTTTCAGACCGTTTCATTTTCCTCATGTATTTCACACCCTTTAAAGCTCTTCATAATTTTCACACCTTTTCAGGATCTTCATGTTTTGAACTCCGTTTCATGCTCCTCCTATTTTTCAGACCGTTTCATGCTCCTCAAATTTTTGACACATTTTGAAGCTCTTCATATTTTTCACACCTTTTCAGGGTCTCCATGTTTATGAACACCGCTCCATGCTCCTCCTGTTTTTCAGACCGTTACATGCTCCTCATAATTTGACAGCCTTTGAAGCTCTTCATATTTTTCACACCTTTTCAAGCTGTTCATGTTTTTCCACAACGCTTCATGCTGCTCCAATATTTCAGACCGTTTCATGCTCCTCATATATTTCATACCTTTTGAAGCTCTTCATATTTTTCACACCTTTTCAGGCTCTTCATGTTTTTCAACACCACTTCATGCTCCTGCTTTTTTGCAGACCGTTTCATGCTCCTCATAATTTTGACACCTTTTGAAGCTCTTCATATTTCTCACACCTTTTCAGGCTCTTCATGATTTTCAACACCGCTTCATGATCCTCCTATTTTTCAGACCGTTACATGCTCCTCATAATTTGACACCCTTTGAAGCTCTTCATATTTTTCACACCTTTTCAAGCTGTTCATGTTTTTCCACAACGCTTCATGCTGCTCCAATATTTCAGACCGTTTCATGCTCCTCATATATTTCATACCTTTTGAAGCTCTTCATATTTTTCACACCTTATCAGGCTCTTCATGTTTTTGAACACCACTTCATGCTCCATCTGTTTTTCAGACCGTTTCATGCTCCTCATATTTTTGACACATTTAGAAGCTCTTCATATTTTTCACACCTTTTAAGTCTCTGCATTTTTTTTGAACACGGCTTCGTGATCCTCCTATTTTTCAGACCGTTTCATGCTCCACATGTATTTCACACCTTTTGAAGCTCTTCATATTTTGCACACATTTTCAGGCTCTTCATGTTTTTCAACACCGCTTCATGCTCCTCCTATTTTTCAGACCGTTTCATGCTCCTCATAATTTGACACATTTTGAAGCTCTTCATATTTTTCACACCTTTTCAGGCTCCTCATGTTTTTCAACACCGCTTCATGCTCTTCCTATTTTTCAGACCGTTTCATGCTCATCTCATTTTTCACACCTTTTGAGCGCTTCATATTTTTCACACCTTTTGAAGCTCTTCATATTTATCACACCTTTTCAGGCTTCTCATGTTTTTGATCACCGTTTCATGCTCCTCCTATCTTTCAGACCGTTTCATGCTTCTCATATTTTTGACACCATTTGAAGCTCTTCATATTTATCACACCTTTTCAGGCTTCTCATGTTTTTGATCATCGGTTCATGCTCCTCCTATTTTTCAGAACGTTACATGCTCCTCATATTATTGACACCTTTTGAATCTCTTCATATTTTTCACACCTTTTCAGGCTTTCATGTTTTTCAACACCGCCTTATGCTCCTCCTTTTTTTCAGACTGTTTCATGCTCCTCATGTAATTCACACCTTTTGAAGCTCTTTATATTTTTCACACCTTTTCAGGCTCTTCATGTTTTTCAACACCACTTCATGCTCCTCCTATTTTTTAGACCGTTTGATGCTCCTAATATTTCTGTCACGTTTTGAAGCTCTTCATATTTTTGACACCTTTTCAGGCTCTTCATGTTTTTGAACACCGCTTCATGCTCCTCCTATTTTTCAGACCCTTTCATGCTCCTCATATTTTTCACACCTTTTGAAGCTCTTCATATTTTTAACACCATTTCAGGCTCTTCATGTTTTTGAACACCGCTTCATGCTCCTCCTATTTTTCAGACCATTTAAACCTCCTCATGTATTTTACACCTTTTGAAGCTCTTCATATTTTTCACACCTTTTCATGCACTTCATGTGTTTGAACACCATTTCATGCTCCTCCTATTTTGCAGACCGTTTCATTCTCCTCATATTTTTGACACCTTTTGAAGCTCTTCATATATTTCACACCTTTTCAGGCTTTTCATTTATTTCAACACCACATCATGCTCCTCCTATTTTTAAGACCGTTTCATGCTCCTCATATTTTTGACACCTTTTGAAGCTCTTCATATATTTAACACCTTTTCAGGCTCTTCATATTTTGCAACACCGCATCATGCTCCTCCTATTTTTCAGACCGTTTCATGCTCCTCATATTTTTGACACGTTTTGAAGCTCTTCATATTTTTCACACCTTTTCAGGCTCTTCATGATTTTGAACACCGCTTCATGATCCTCCTATTTTACAGACCGTTTCATGCTCTTCATATTTTTGACCCCTTTTGAAGCTCTTCATATTTTTCACACTTTTTCAGGCTCATCATATTTTTCAACACCGTTTCATGCTGCTTCTATTTTTCAGACCGTTTCATGCTCCTCATATTTTTCATATCTTTTGAAGCTCTTCATAATTTTCACCCCTTTTCAGGCTCTTCATGTTTTTCAACACCATTTCATGCCACATCTATTTTTCAGACCGTTTCATGCTCCTCATATTTTTGACACCTTTTGAAACTCTTCATATTTTTCACACCTTTTCAGGCTCTTCATGTTTTTCAACACCGTTTCATGATCCTCCTATTTTTCAGACCGTTTCATGCTCATCTCATTTTTGACATCTTTTGAAGCTCTTCATATTTTTCACACCTTTTCAGGCTCTTCATGTTTTTCAACACCGCCTTATGCTCCTCCTTTTTTTCAGACTGTTTCATGCTCCTCATGTAATACACACCTTTTGAAGCTCTTTATATTTTTCACACCTTTTCAGGCTCTTCATGTTTTTCAACACCACTTCATGCTCCTCCTATTTTTCAGACCTTTTCATGCTCCTAATATTTCTGTCACGGTTTGAAGCTCTTCATATTTTTGACACCTTTTCAGGCTCTTCATGTTTTTGAACACCGCTTCATGCTCCTCCTATTTTTCAGACCGTTTCATGCTCCTCATATTTTTCACACCTTTTGAAGCTCTTCATATTTTTCACACCATTTCAGGCTCTTCATGTTTTTGAACACCGCTTCATGCTCCTCCTATTTTTCAGACCATTTAAACCTCCTCATGTATTTCACACCTTTTGAAGCTCTTCATATTTTTCACACCTTTTCATGCACTTCATGTGTTTGAACACCATTTCATGCTCCTCCTATTTTGCAGACCGTTTCATTTTCCTCATATTTTTGACACCTTTTGAAGCTCTTCATATATTTCACACCTTTTCAGGCTTTTCATTTTTTTCAACACCACTTCATGCTCCTCCTATTTTTAAGACCGTTTCATGCTCCTCATATTTTTGACACCTTTTGAAGCTCTTCATATTTTTCACACCTTTTCAGGCTCTTCATGTTTTTCAACACCGTTTCATGATCCTCCTATTTTTCAGACCGTTTCATGCTCCTCATATTTTTTACACCTTTTGAAGCTCTTCATATATTTAACACCTTTTCAGGCTCTTCATATTTTGCAACAGCGCATCATGCTCCTCATATTTTTCAGACCATTTCATGCTCCTCATTTATTTCACACCTTTTGAAACTCTTCATATTTTCCACACCTGTTCAGGCTCTTCATCTTTTTCCACACCACTTCATGCCTCTCTTACTCTTCAGACCGTTTCATGCTCCTCATAATTTGACACCTTTTGAAGCTCTTCATATTTTTCACACCTTTTCAGTCTCTGCCTTTTTTTGAACATCGCTTCATGATCCACCTATTTTTCAGACCGTTTCATGCTCCACATGTATTTCACACCTTTTGTAGCTCTTCATATTTTGCACACCTTTTCAGGCTCTTCATGTTTTTCCACACCACTTCATGCTTCTCCTATTTTTCAGACCGTTTCATGCACCTCATGAATTTCACACCTTTTGAAGCTCTTCATATTTTTCACAACTTTTCAGGCTTTTCATATTTCTGATCACCGTTTCATGCTCCTCCTATCTTTCAGACCGTTTCATGCTTCTCATACTTTTGACACCATTTGAAGCTCTTCATATTTTTCACACCTTTTCAGGCTCCTCATGTTTTTGAACACCGCTCATGATCCTTCAAATTTTCAGACCGTTTCATGCTCTTCATATTTTTGACACCTTTTGAAACTCTTCATATTTTTCACACCTTTTCAGGTTCTTCATGTGTTTCCACACCACTTCATGCTTCTCGTATTTTTCAGACCGTTTCATGCTCCACATTAATTTCACACCTTTTGAAGCTCTTCATATTTTTCAAAGGTTTTCAGGCTGTTCATTTTTTTCAACACCGTTTCATGCTGCTTCTATTTTTCAATCCGTTTCATGCTCCGCATATTTTTCATACCTTTTGAAGCTCTTCATAATTTTCACCCCTTTTCAGGCTCTTCATGTTTTTCAACACCGTTTCATGATCCTCCTATTTTTCAGACCGTTTCATGCTCATCTCATTTTTGACATCTTTTGAAGCTCTTCATATTTTTCACACCTTTTCAGGCTCTTCATGTTTTTCAACACCGCCTTATGCTCCTCCTTTTTTTCAGACTGTTTCATGCTCCTCATGTAATTCACACCTTTTGAAGCTCTTTATATTTTTCACACCTTTTCAGGCTCTCCATGTTTTTCAACACCAATTCATGCTCCTCCTATTTTTCAGACCTTTTCATGCTCCTAATATTTCTGTCAGGTTTTGAAGCTCTTCATATTTTTGACACCTTTTCAGGCTCTTCATGTTTTTGAACACCGCTTCATGCTCCTCCTATTTTTCAGACCGTTTCATGCTCCTCATTAATTTCACACCTTTGAAGCTCTTCATATTTTTCAAAGGTTTTCAGGCTGTTCATTTTTCTCAACATCGCTTCTTGCTCCTCCTATTTTTCAGACCGTTTCATGCTCCTCATATTTTTGACACCTTTTGAAGCTCTTCATATTTTTCACACCTTTTCAGGCTCTTCATGATTTTGAACACCGCTTCATGATCCTCCTATTTTACAGACCGTTTCATGCTCTTCATATTTTTGACCCCTTTTGAAGCTCTTCATATTTTTCACACCTTTTCAGGCTCATCAAATTTTTCAACACCGTTTCATGCTGCTTCTATTTTTCAATCCGTTTCATGCTCTGCATATTTTTCATACCTTTTGAAGCTCTTCATAATTTACACCCCTTTTCAGGCTCTTCATGTTTTTCAACACCATTTCATGCCGCATCTATTTTTCAGACCGTTTCATGCTCCTCATATTTTTGACACCTTTTGAAACTCTTCATATTTTTCACACCTTTTCAGGCTCTTCATGTTTTTCAACACCGTTTCATGATCCTCCTATTTTTCAGACCGTTTCATGCTCATCTCATTTTTCACATCTTTTGAAGCTCTTCATATTTTTCACACCTTTCAGGCTCTTCATGTTTTTCCACACCACTTCATGCTTCTCCTATTTTTCAGACCGTTTCATGCTCCTCATGAATTTCGCACCTTTTGAAGCTCTTCATATTTTTCACAATTTTTCAGGCTCTTCATGTTTCTGATCACCGTTTCATGCTCCTCCTATATTTCAGACCGTTTCATGCTTCTCATATTTTTGACACCATTTGAAGCTCTTCATATTTTTCACACCTTTTCAGGCTCTTCATGTTTTTGAACACTGCTCATGATCCTCCAAATTTTCAGACCGTTTCATGCTCTTCATATTTTTGACACCATTTGAAGCTCTTCATATTTTTCACACCTTTTCAAACTGTTCATGTTTTTCCACAACCCTTCATGCTGCTCCAATATTTCAGACCGTTTCATGCTCCTCATATTTTTCACACCTTTTGAAGCTCTTCATATTTTTCACACCATTTCAAGCTCTTCATATTTTTCAACACCCCTTCCTACTCCTCCTATTTTTCAGACCATTTCATGCTCCTCATATATTTGACACGTTTTGAAGCTCTTCATATTTTTCACACGTTTTCAGGCTCTTCATGTTTTTGAACACCGCTTCATGCCCTCCTTTTTTTCAGACCGTTTCATGCTACTCATATTTTTGACACCTTTTCAAGCTTTTCATATTTTTCACACCTTTTCAGCCTCTTCATTTTTTTCAAAACTACTTCTTGTTCCTCCTATTTTGCAGACCTTTTCATGCTCATCTAATTTTTGACACTTTTGGAAGCTCTTCATATTTTTCACATTTTTTGAAGCTCTTCATATTTTTCACACGTTTTCAAACACTTCATGTATTTCCACACCGCTTCATGCTGGTTCTATTTTTCAGACCGTTGCATGCTCTTCATATTTTTGACCCGTTTTGAAGCTCTTTATATTTTTCACACCTTTTCAGGTTCTTCATGCTTTTGAACACCGTTTCATGCTCCTCATATTTTTCAGACGATTTCATGCTCCTCTTATTTTTCACACCTTTTGAAGCTCTTCATATTTTTCACACCTTTTCAGGCTCTTCATGTTTCTGAACACCAATTCATGCTCCACCTATTTTTCAGACCGTTTCAAGCTCCTCATATTTTTGACACCTTTTGAAGCTCTTCATATATTTCACACCTTTTCAGGGTCTTCATGTTTTTCAACACCGTTTCATGACACTCCTATTTTTCAGACCGTTTCATGCTCCTCATATTTTTGACACCTTTTGAAACTCTTCATATATTTCACAGCTTTTCAAACTCTTCATGTTTTTGAACACCGCTTCATGCTCCTCCTATTTTTCAGACCGTTTCATGCTCATCTCATTTTTGACACCTTTTGAAGCTCTTCATATTTTACCACATCTTTTGAAGCTCTTCGTATTTTTCACACCATTCCAGGCTCTTCTTGTTTTTCAACACCCCTTCTTGCTCCTCCTACTTTTCAGACCATTTCATGCTCCTCATATTTTTGACACGTTTTGAAGCTCTTCATATTTTTCACAACTTTTCAGGCTCTTCATGATTTTCAAAGCCTCTTCATGCTCCTCCTATTTTTCAGACCCTTTCATGCTCATCTAATTTTTGACATCTTTTGAAGCTTATCATATTTTTCACAACTTTTGAAGCTCTTCATATTTTTCATATTTTTGAAGCTCTTCATATTTTCACACGTTTACAGACTCTTCATGTTTTTCAACACCGCTTCCTGCTCCTCCTCTTTTTCAGACCGCTTCATGCTCCTCATATTTTTCAGACCGTTTCATGCACCTTATATTTTTCACACCTTTTGAAGCTCTTCATATTTTTCACACCTTTCTCAGGCTCTTCATGTTTTTCAACACCTCTTCATGCTCCTCCTACTTTTCAGACCGTTTAATGTTCCTCATGTATTTCACACCTTTTGAAGTTCTTCATATTTTTCACACCTTTTGAAGCTCTTCATATTTTTCACACGTTTTCAGGCTCTTCATGTATTTCAAAACCGCTTCATGCTGCTTCTATTTTTCAGACCGTTTCATGCTCCTCATATTTTTGACCCGTTTGGAAGCTGTTCATATTTTTCACACCTTTTCAGGCTCTTCAGGTTTTTGAACACCACTTCATGCTACTCCTATTTTTCAGATCGTTTCATGCTCATCTCATTTTTGACACCTATTGAAACTCTTCATATTTTTCACACCTTTTGAAGCTCTTCATATTTTTCAAACCTTTTCAGGCTCTTCATGTTTTTGAACACCGCTTCATGCTCCTCCCTTTTTTCAGGACGTTTAATGCTCCTCATATTTTTGACATTTTTTGAAGCTCTTCATATTTTTCACAACTTTTCAGGCTCTTCATGTTTTTGAACACTGCTTCATGCTCCTCCTATTTTTCAGCCCGTTTCATGCTCCTCATATTTTTGACACCTTCTGAAGCTCTTCATATTTTTCACACCTTTTCAGCCTCTTCATGATTTTGAACACCACTTCATCATCCTCCTATTTTTCAGAATGTTTCATGCTCCTCATATTTTTGACAACTTTTGAAGCTTTTCATATTTTTCACAACTTTTCAGGCTTTTCATGTTTTTGAACAGAGCTTCATGCTCCTCCTATTTTTCAGACCGTATCATGTTCCTCATGTAGTTTACACCTTTTGAAGCTCTTCATATTTTTCACACCTTTTCAGGCTCTTCATGCATTTGAACACCTTTTCATGCTCCTCCTATTTTCAGACCGTTTCATGCTCCTCATAGTTTTGACACCTTTTGAAGCTCTTCATAATTTTCACACCTTTTCAGGTTCTTCATGTTTTTCAACACCGCTTCATGCTCCTCCTATTTTTCAGACCGTTTCATGCTCCTCATATTTTTGACACCTTTTGAAGCTCTTAATATATTTCACAGCTTTTCAGACTCTTCATGATTTCCAACATCGCTTTATGCTCCTCATATTTTTCAGACCGTTTCATGCTGATCTCATTTTTATCACCTTTTGAAACTCTTCATATTTTTCACACCTTTTGAAGCTCTTCATATTTTTCACACGTTTTCATGCTCTTCATATTTTTCAACAAGGTTTCATGCTCCTCCTATTTTTCAGACAGTTTCATGCTCCTCATATTTTTGACACATTTTGAAGCTCTTCATATTTTTCACACCTTTCCGTGCTCCTCATGTTTTTCAACACCGTTTCATGCTCCTCCTCTCTTTCAGACCGTTTCATGCTCATCTCATTTTTGACACCTTTTGAAGCTCTTCATATATTTCACACCTTTTCAGGGTCTTCATGTTTTTCAACACTGTTTCATGACACTCCTATTTTTCAGACCGTTTCATGCTCCTCATATTTTTGACACCTTTTGAAACTCTTCATATATTTCACACCTTTTCAAACTCTTCATGTTTTTGAACACCGCTTCATGCTCCTCCTATTTTTCAGACCGTTTCATGCTCATCTCATTTTTGACACCTTTTGAAGCTCTTCATATTTTACCACATCTTTTGAAGCTCTTCGTATTTTTCACACCATTCCAGGCTCTTCTTGTTTTTCAACACCCCTTCTTGCTCCTCCTACTTTTCAGACCATTTCATGCTCCTCATATTTTTGACACCTTTTGAAACTCTTCATATATTTCACACCTTTTCAAACTCTTCATGTTTTTGAACACCGCTTCATGATCCTCCTATTTTACAGACCGTTTCATTCTCCTCATATTATTGCCATTTTTTGAGGCTCTTCATTTTTTCACACCTTTTCAGCCTCTTCATGTTTTTGAACACCGCTTCATGCTCCTCCTGTTTTTCAGACCGTTTCATGCTCCTCCTATTTTTGACACATTTAGAAGCTCTTCATATTTTTCTCACGTTTTCAGGCTCTTCATGTTTTTGAATACCGCTTCATGGTCCTCCTATTTTTCTGACCGTTTCATTCTCCTCATGTATTTCACACCTTTTAAAGCTCTTCATAATTTTCACACCTTTTCAGGCTCTTCATGTTTTGAACTCCGTTTCATGCTCCTCCTATTTTTCAGACCGTTTCATGCTCCTCAAATTTTTGACACATTTTGAAGCTCTTCATATTTTTCACACCTTTTCAGGGTCTCCATGTTTATGAACACCGCTCCATGCTCCTCCTATTTTTCAGACCGTTACATGCTCCTCATAATTTGACACCCTTTGAAGCTCTTCATATTTTTCACACCTTTCAAGCTGTTCATGTTTTTCCACAACGCCTCATGCTGCTCCAATATTTCAGACCGTTTCATGCTCCTCATATATTTCATACCTTTTGAAGCTCTTCATATTTTTCACACTTTTTCAGGCTCTTCATGTTTTTCAACACCACTTCATTCTCCTGCTTTTTTGCAGACCGTTTCATGCTCCTCATTATTTTGACACCTTTTGAAGCTCTTCATATTTCTCACACCTTTTCAGTCTCTGCATTTTTTTTGAACACGGCTTCATGATCCTCCTATTTTTCAGACCGTTTCATGCTCCACATGTATTTCACACCTTTTGAAGCTCTTCATATTTTGCAGACATTTTCAGGCTCTTCATGTTTTTCAACACCGCTTCATGCTCCTCCTATTTTTCAGACCGCTTCATGCTCCTCATAATTTGACACATTTTGAAGCTCTTCATATTTTTCACACCTTTTCAGGCTCCTCATGTTTTTCAACACCGCTTCATGCTCTTCCTATTTTTCAGACCGTTTCATGCTCATCTCATTTTTCACACCTTTTGAGCTCTTCATATTTTTCACACCTTTTGAAGCTCTTCATATTTATCACACCTTTTCAGGCTTCTCATGTTTTTGATCACCGTTTCATGCTCCTCCTATCTTTCAGATCGTTTCATGCTTCTCATATTTTTGACACCTTTTCAAGCTCTTCATATTTATCACACCTTTTCAGGCTTCTCATGTTTTTGATCACCGGTTCATGCTCCTCCTATTTTTCAGAACGTTACATGCTCCTCATATTATTGACACCTTTTGAATCTCTTCATATTTTTCACACCTTTTCAGGTTCTTCATGTTTTTCAACACCGCCTTATGCTCCTCCTTTTTTTCAGACTGTTTCATGCTCCTCATGTAATTCACACCTTTTGAAGCTCTTTATATTTTTCACACCTTTTCAGGCTCTTCATGTTTTTCAACACCACTTCATGCTCCTCCTATTTTTCAGACCCTTTCATGCTCCTAATATTTCTGTCACGTTTTGAAGCTCTTCATATTTTTGACACCTTTTCAGGCTCTTCTTGTTTTTGAACACCGCTTCATGCTCCTCCTATTTTTCAGACCATTTCATGCTCCTCATATTTTTCACACCTTTTGAAGCTCTTCATATTATTCACAACTTATCAGGATCTTCATGTTTTTGAACACCGCTTCATGCTCCTCCTGTTTTTCAGACCGTTTCATGCTCCTCATATTTTTCACACCTTTTGAAGCTCTTCATATTTTTCACACCTTATCAGGCTCTTCATGTTTTCGAACACAGATTCATGCTCCTCCTGTTTTTCAGACCGTTTCTTGCTCCTCCTATTTTTGACACATTTAGAAGCTCTTCATATTTTTCACACCTTTTCAGTCTCTGCATTTTTTTTGAACACGGCTTCATGATCCTCCTATTTTTTAGACCGTTTCATGCTCCACATGTATTTCACACCTTTTGAAGCTCTTCATATTTTGCAGACATTTTCAGGCTCTTCATGTTTTTCAACACCGCTTCATGCTCCTCCTATTTTTCACACAGTATACTGCTCCTCCTATTTTTTAGACCGTTTCATGCTCCTCATATTTTTGACACCTTTGAATCTCTTCATATTTTTCACACGTATTGAAGCTCTTCATATTTTTCACACCTTTTCAGACTCTTCATGTTTTTGAACACCACTTCATGCTCCTCCCATTTTTCAGACCGTTTCATGCTCCTCATATTTTTGACAGCTTTTGAAGCTCTTAATATTTTTCACACCTTATCAGGCTCTTCATGTTTTTGAACACCGCTTCATGCTCCTCCTCTTTTTCAGACCGTTTCATGCTCCTCCTATTTTTGACACATTTAGAAGCTCTTCATATTTTTCTCACGTTTTCAGGCTCTTCATGTTTTTGAACACCGCTTCATGGTCCTCCTATTTTTCAGACCGTTTCATTTTCCTCATGTATTTCACACCTTTTAAAGCTCTTAATAATTTTCACACCTTTTCAGGCTCTTCATGTTTTGAACTCCGTTTCATGCTCCTCCTATTTTTCAGACCGTTTCATGCTCCTCAAATTTTTGACACATTTTGAAGCTCTTCATATTTTTCACACCTTTTCAGGGTCTCCATGTTTATGAACACCGCTCCATGCTCCTCCTATTTTTCAGACCGTTACATGCTCCTCATAATTTGACACCCTTTGAAGCTCTTCATATTTTTCACACCTTTTCAAGCTGTTCATGTTTTTCCACAACGCTTCATGCTGCTCCAATATTTCAGACCGTTTCATGCTCCTCATATATTTCATACCTTTTGAAGCTCTTCATATATTTCACACCTTTTCAGGCTCTTCATGTTTTTCAACACCACTTCATTCTCCTGCTTTTTTGCAGACCGTTTCATGCTCCTCATAATTTTGACACCTTTTGAAGCTCTTCATATTTCTCACACCTTTTCAGGCTCTTCATGATTTTCAACACCGCTTCGTGATCCTCCTATTTTTCAGACGGTTACATGCTCCTCATAATTTGACACCCTTTGAAGCTCTTCATATTTTTCACACCTTTCCAAGCTGTTCATGTTTTTCCACAACGCTTCATGTTGCTCCAATATTTCAGACCGTTTCATGCTCCTCATGAATTTCACACCTTTTGAAGCTCTTCATATTTTTCACAACTTTTCAGGCTCTTCATGTTTCTGATCACCGTTTGATGCTCCTCCTATCTTTCAGACCATTTCATGCTTCTCATATTTTTAACACCATTTGAAGCTCTTCATATTTTTCACACCTTTTCAGGCTCCTCATGTTTTTGATAACCGTTTCATGCTCCTACTATTTTTCAGAACGTTACATGGTCCTCATATTTTTGACACCATTTGAAGCTCTTCATATTTTTCACACCTTTTCAGGCTCTTCATGTTTTTCCACACCATTTCATGCTTCTCATATTTTTCAAACCGTTTCATGCTCCTCATGTATTTCACACCTTTTGAAGCTCTTCATATTTTTCACACCTTTTCAGGCTCCTCATGTTTTCGATCACCGTTTCATGCTCCTCCTATTTTTCAGACCGTTTCATGCTCCTCATAATTTTGACACCTTTTGAAGCTCTTCATAGTTTTCACACGTTTTCAGGCTCTTCATGTTTTTGAACACCGCTTCATGATCCTCCTATTTTTCAGACCGTTTCATGCTCTTCATAATTTTGACACCTTTTGAAGCTCTTCATATTTTTCACACGTTTTCAGGCTCTTCATGATTTTGAACACCACTTCATGATCCTCCTATTTTTCAGACCGTTTCATGCTCTTCATATTTTTGACACCATTTGAAGCTCTTCATATTTTTCACACCTTTCCAAACTGTTCATGTTTTCCACAACCCTTCATGCTGCTCCAATATTTCAGACCGTTTCATGCTCCTCATATTTTTCACACCTTTTGAAGCTCTTCATATTTTTCACACCATTTCAAGCTCTTCATGTTTTTCAGCACCCCTTCTTACTCCTCCTATTTTTCAGACCATTTCATGCTCCTCATATATTTGACACGTTTTGAAGATCTTCATATTTTTCACACGTTTTCAGGCTCTTCATGTTTTTGAACACCGCTTCATGCCCTCCTATTTTTCAGACCGTTTCATGCTACTCATATTTTTGACACCTTTTCAAGCTTTTCATATTTTTCACACCTTTTCAGCCTCTTCATTTTTTTCAAAACTACTTCTTGTTCCTCCTATTTTGCAGACCTTTTCATGCTCATCTAATTTTTGACACCTTTGGAAGCTCTTCATATTTTTCACATTTTTTGAAGCTCTTCATATTTTTCACACGTTTTCAAACACTTCATGTATTTCAACACTGCTTCATGCTGCTTCTATTTTTCAGACCGTTGCATGCTCCTCATATTTTTGACCCGTTTTGAAGCTCTTTATATTTTTCACACCTTTTCAAACTCTTCATGTTTTTGAACACCGTTTCATGACACTCCTATTTTTCAGACCGTTTCATGCTCCTCATATTTTTGACACCTTTTGAAACTCTTCATATATTTCACACCTTTTCAAACTCTTCATGTTTTTGAACACCGCTTCATGCTCCTCCTATTTTTCAGACCGTTTCATGCTCATCTCATTTTTGACACCTTTTGAAACTCTTCATATTTTACCACATCTTTTGAAGCTCTTCGTATTTTTCACACCATTCCAGGCTCTTCTTGTTTTTCAACACCCCTTCTTGCTCCTCCTACTTTTCAGACCATTTCATTCTCCTCATATTTTTGACACGTTTTGAAGATCTTCATATTTTTCACAACTTTTCAGGCTCTTCATGATTTTCAAAGCCTCTTCTTGCTCCTCCTATTTTTCAGACCCTTTCATGCTCATCTAATTTTTGACATCTTTTGAAGCTTATCATATTTTTCACAACTTTTGAAGCTCTTCATATTTTTCATATTTTTGAAGCTCTTCATATTTTCACACGTTTACAGACTCTTCATGTTTTTCAACACCGCTTCATGCTCCTCCTATTTTTCAGAGAGTTTCATGCTCCTCATGTATTTCACACCTTTTGAAGCTCTTCATATTTTTCACACCCTTTCAGGTTCTTCATGTTTTTGATCACCGTTTCATGCTCCTCCTATTTTTCAGACCCTTTCATGCTCCTCATATTTTTTACACCTTTTGAAGCTCTTCATATTTTTCACATCTTTTCAGGCTCTTCATGTTTTTCAACACCACTTCATGCTTCTTTTATTTTTCAGACCGTTTCATGCTCATCTCATTTTTGACACCTTTGAAGCTCATCATATTTTTCACACCTTTTGAAGATCTTCATATTTTTCACTCCTTTTCAGGCTCTTCATGTTTTTCAACACCGTTTCATGCTGCTTTTATTTTTCAGACCGTTTAATGCTCCTCATGTATTTCACACATTTTGAAGCTTTTCATATTTTTCACACCTTTTCAGGCTCTTCATGTTTTTCAACACCGTTTCATGCTGCTTTTATTTTGCAGACCGTTTCATGCTCCTCATATTTTTCACACCTTTTGAGCTCTTAATATTTTTCACACCTTTTCAGGCTCTTCATGTTTTTGAACACATCTTCATGCTCCTCCTATTTTTCAGACCGTTTCATTCTCCTCATATTTTTGAAGCCTTTTGAAGCTCTTCATATTTTTCACACCTTTTCATGTTCTTTAGATTTTTGAAAACCGCTTCATGCTCCTCCAATTTTAAGAAGGTTTCATGCTCCTCATATTTTTGACACGTTTAGAAGCTCTTCATATTTTTCACACCTTTTCAGGTTCTTCATGTTTTTGAACAGAGTTTATGCTGCTCATATTTTTCACACATTTTCATGCTCTTCATATTTTTCACACCTTTTCAGGCTCTTCATGTTTTTCAACACCGCTTCATGTTCCTCCTATTTTTCACACTGTTTCATGCTCCTCATATTTTTGACACCTTTTGAAGCTCTTCATATTTTTCAAAACTTTTCAGGCTCTTCATGTTTTTGAACACGGTCTCTTGCTCCTCTTATTTTTCAGACCGTTTCATGCTCCTCATATTTCTGACACCTTTTGAAGCTCTTTATATTTTTCACACCATTTCAGGCTCTTCAAGTTGTTGAACACGGCTTCATGCTCCTCCTAATTTTCAGACCGTTTCTTGCTCCTCATATTTTTGACACCTTTTGAAGCTCTTCATATATTTCACACCTTTTCAGGCTCTTCATGTTTTGGAACACCGTTTCATGTTCCTCCTATTTTTCAGACAGTTTCATGCTCCTCATATTTTTGACACCTTCTGAAGATCTTCATATTTTTCACACCTTTCCAATTCTTCATGTTTTTGAACACCATTTCATGCTCCTCCTATTTTTCAGACCGTTTCATGCTTTTCATATTTTTGACAGCTTTTGAAGCTCTTCATATATTACACACGTTTTCAGGCTCTTCATGTTTTTGAACACCATTTCATGCTCTTCCTATTTTTCAGACCGTTTCATGCTCCTCATATTTTTGACACCTTTTGAAGCTCTTCATATTTTTCACACCTTTTCAGGCTCTTCACGTTTTTGAAAACCACTTCATGCTCCTCCTATATTTCAGACCGTTTAATGCTACTCATATTTTTGACACCTTTTGAAGCTCTTCATATTTTTCAAAACTTTTCAGGCTCTTCATGTTTTTGAACACGGTCTCCTGCTCCTCCTATTTTTTAGACCGTTTCATGCTCCTCATATTTCTGACACCTTTTGAATCTCTTCATATTTTTCACACCTTTTCAGGCTCTTCATGGTTTAGAACACCATTTCATGATCCTCCTGTTTTTCAGACCGTTTCATGCTCCTCATATTTTTGACACCTTCTGAAGATCTTCATATTTTTCACAGCTTAACAGGCTCTTCATGTTTTTGAACACCAATTCATGCTACTCCTATTTTTCAGACCGTTTCATGCTCCTCATATTTTTGACACCTCTTGAAGCTCTTCATATTTTTCACACTTTTTCAGGCTCTTCATGTTTTTAAACAACTCTTCATGCTCCTCCTAATTTTCAGACCGTTTCATGATCCTCATATTTTTGACACCTTTTGAAGCTCTTCATATTTTTCACACCTTTTCAGGCTCTTTATGTTTTTGAACACCGTTTCATGCTCCTCCTATTTTTCAGACTGTTTCATGCTCCTCGTATTTTTGACACCTTTTGAAGCTCTTCATATTTTTCACACCTTTTCAGGCTCTTCATGTTATTGAACTCCGTTTCATGCTCCTCCTATATTTCAGACCGTTTCATGCTCCTCATATTTTTGACACCTTTTGAAGCTCTTCATATTTTTCACACCTTTTCAGGCTCTTCATGTTTTTGAACACCGTTTCATGCTCCTCCTATTTTTCAGACTGTTTCATGCTCCTCGTGTTTTTGACACCTTTTGAAGCTCTTCATATTTTTCACACCTTTTCAGGCTCTTCATGTTATTGAACTCCGTTTCATGCTCCTCCTATATTTCAGACCGTTTCATGCTCCTCATATTTTTGACACCTTTTGAGGCTCTTCATATTTTTCACACCTTTTCATGTTCTTTAGATTTTTGAAAACCGCTTCATGCTCCTCCAATTTTAAGAAGGTTTCATGCTCCTCATATTTTTGACACGTTTAGAAGCTCTTCATATTTTTCACACCTTTTCAGGTTCTTCATGTTTTTGAACAGAGTTTATGCTGCTCATATTTTTCACACATTTTCATGCTCTTCATATTTTTCACACCTTTTCAGGCTCTTCATGTTTTTCAACACCGCTTCATGTTCCTCCTATTTTTCACACTGTTTCATGCTCCTCATATTTTTGACACCTTTTGAAGCTCTTCATATTTTTCAAAACTTTTCAGGCTCTTCATGTTTTTGAACACGGTCTCTTGCTCCTCTTATTTTTCAGACCGTTTCATGCTCCTCATATTTCTGACACCTTTTGAATCTCTTCATATTTTTCACACCTTTTCAGGCTCTTCATGGTTTTGAACACCAATTCATGCTCCTCCTATTTTTTAGACCGTTTCATGCTCTTCATATTTTTGACAGCTTTTGAAGCTCTTCATATATTACACACGTTTTCAGGCTCTTCATGTTTTTGAACACCATTTCATGCTCTTCCTATTTTTCAGACTGTTTCATGCTCCTCATATTTTTGACACCTTTTGAAGCTCTTCATATGTTTCACACCTTTTCAGGCTCTTCACGTTTTTTAACACCACTTCATGCTCCTCCTATATTTCAGACCGTTTAATGCTCCTCATATTTTTCCCACCTTTTCAAGCTTTTCATATTTTTCAAACCTTTTCCGGCTCTTCATGTTTTTGAACACGGTCTCTTGCTCCTCCTATTTTTCAGACCGTTTCATGCTCCTCATATTTTTGACACCCTTTGAATCTCTTCATATTTTTCACACCTTTTCGGTCTCATCATGTTTTGAACACAGTTTCAGGCTCCGCATATTTTTCACACATTTTCATGCTCTTCATATTTTTCACACCTTTTCAGGCTCTTCATATTTTTCAACACCTCTTCATGCTCCTCCTATTTTTCAGACCGTTTCATGCGCCTCATATTTTTGACACGTTTTGAAGCTTTTCATATTTTTCAAACCTTTTCCGGCTCTTCATGTTTTTGAACACCACTTCATGCTCCTCCTATATTTCAGACCATTTAATGCTCCTCATATTTTTGCCACCTTTTCAAGCTTTTCATATTTTTCAAACCTTTTCCGGCTCTTCATGTTTTTGAACACGGTCTCTTGCTCCTCCTATTTTTCAGACCGTTTCATGCTCCTCATATTTTTGACACCCTTTGAATCTCTTCATATTTTTCACACCTTTTCGGTCTCATCATGTTTTGAACACAGTTTCAGGCTCCGCATATTTTTCACACATTTTCATGCTCTTCATATTTTTCACACCTTTTCAGGCTCTTCATGTTTTCAACACCGTTTCATGCTCCTCCTATTTTTAGACCGTATCATGCTCCTCATATTTTGACACCTTTTGAAGCTCTTCATATTATTCACACCTTTTCAGGCTCTTCATGTTTTTGAACACCGCTTCTGGCTCCTTCTATTTTCAGACTGTTTCATGCTCCTCATGTTTTTGAGACGTTTTGAAGCTCTTCATATTTTTCACACCTTTTCAGGATTTTCATGTTTTTGAACACAGTTTCATTCTCCTCATATTTTTCACACATTTTCATGCTCTTCATAGTTTTCACACCTTTTCAGGCTCTTCATGTTTTTGAACACCGTTTCATGCTCCTCCTATTTTTCAGACTGTTTCATGCTCCTCATATTTTTGACACCTTTTGAAGCTCTTCATATTTTTCACACATTTCCTGCTCTTAATATTTTTCACACCTTTTCAGGCTCTTCATGTTTTTCAACAACGCTTCATGCTCCTCCTATTTTTCAGACCGTTCCATGCTCCTGATATTTTTGACACCTTTTGAAGCTCTTCATATTTTTCACACCTTTTCAGGCTCTTCATGTTTTTCAACACCACTTCATGCTCCTACTATTTTTCAGACCGTTTCATGCTCCTCATATTTTTGACACCTTCTGAAGATCTTCATATTTTTCACACCTTTCCAAGTCTTCATGTTTTTGAACACCATTTCATGCTCCTCCTATTTTTCAGACCGTTTCATGCTTTTCATATTTTTGACAGCTTTTGAAGCTCTTCATATATTACACACGTTTTCAGGCTCTTCATGTTTTTGAACACCATTTCATGCTCTTCCTATTTTTCAGACCGTTTCATGCTCCTCATATTTTTGACACCTTTTGAAGCTCTTCATATTTTTCACACCTTTTCAGGCTCTTCACGTTTTTGAACACCACTTCATGCTCCTCCTATATTTCAGACCGTTTAATGCTACTCATATTTTTGACACCTTTTGAAGCTCTTCATATTTTTCAAAACTTTTCAGGCTCTTCATGTTTTTGAACACGGTCTCTTGCTCCTCCTATTTTTTAGACCGTTTCATGCTCCTCAAATTTCTGACACCTTTTGAATCTCTTCATATTTTTCACACCTTTTCAGGCTCTTCATGGTTTAGAACACAATTTCATGATCCTCCTGTTTTTCAGACCGTTTCATGCTCCTCATATTTTTGACACCTTCTGAAGATCTTCATATTTTTCACAGCTTAACAGGCTCTTCATGTTTTTGAACACCAATTCATGCTACTCCTATTTTTCAGACCGTTTCATGCTCCTCATATTTTTGACACCTCTTGAAGCTCTTCATATTTTTCACACTTTTTCAGGCTCTTCATGTTTTTAAACAACTCTTCATGCTCCTCCTAATTTTCAGACCGTTTCATGATCCTCATATTTTTGACACCTTTTGAAGCTCTTCATATTTTTCACACCTTTTCAGGCTCTTCATGTTATTGAACTCCGTTTCATGCTCCTCCTATATTTCAGACCGTTTCATGCTCCTCATATTTTTGACACCTTTTGAAGCTCTTCATATTTTTCACACCTTTTCATGTTCTTTAGATTTTTGAAAACCGCTTCATGCTCCTCCAATTTTAAGAAGGTTTCATGCTCCTCATATTTTTGACACGTTTAGAAGCTCTTCATATTTTTCACACCTTTTCAGGTTCTTCATGTTTTTGAACAGAGTTTATGCTGCTCATATTTTTCACACATTTTCATGCTCTTCATATTTTTCACACCTTTTCAGGCTCTTCATGTTTTTCAACACCGCTTCACGTTCCTCCTATTTTTCACACTGTTTCATGCTCCTCATATTTTTGACACCTTTTGAAGCTCTTCATATTTTTCAAAACTTTTCAGGCTCTTCATGTTTTTGAACACGGTCTCTTGCTCCTCCTATTTTTCAGACCGTTTCATGCTCCTCATATTTCTGACACCTTTTGAATCTCTTCATATTTTTCACACCTTTTCAGGCTCTTCATGGTTTTGAACACCAATTCATGCTCCTCCTATTTTTTAGACCGTTTCATGCTCTTCATATTTTTGACAGCTTTTGAAGCTCTTCATATATTACACACGTTTTCAGGCTCTTCATGTTTTTGAACACCATTTCATGCTCTTCCTATTTTTCAGACTGTTTCATGCTCCTCATATTTTTGACACCTTTTGAAGCTCTTCATATGTTTCACACCTTTTCAGGCTCTTCACGTTTTTGAACACCACTTCATGCTCCTCCTATATTTCAGACCGTTTAATGCTCCTCATATTTTTGCCACCTTTTCAAGCTTTTCATATTTTTCAAACCTTTTCCGGCTCTTCATGTTTTTGAACACGGTCTCTTGCTCCTCCTATTTTTCAGACCGTTTCATGCTCCTCATATTTTTGACACCCTTTGAATCTCTTCATATTTTTCACACCTTTTCGGTCTCATCATGTTTTGAACACAGTTTCAGGCTCCGCATATTTTTCACACATTTTCATGCTCTTCATATTTTTCACACCTTTTCAGGCTCTTCATATTTTTCAACACCTCTTCATGCTCCTCCTATTTTTCTGACCGTTTCATGCTCCTCATATTTTTGACACGTTTTGAAGCTTTTCATATTTTTCAAACCTTTTCCGGCTCTTCATGTTTTTGAACACGGTCTCTTGCTCCTCCTATTTTTCAGACCGTTTCATGCTCCTCATATTTTTGACACCCTTTGAATCTCTTCAAATTTTTCACACCTTTTCAGGCTCTTCATGGTTTTGAACACCATTTCATGCTCCTCCTATTTCTCAGACCGTTTCATGCTCCTCATATTTTTGACACCTTTTGAAGCTCTTCATATTTTTCACACCTTTTCAGGCTCTTCATGTTTTTGAACACCGTTTCATGCTCCTCATATTTTTGACACCTTTTGAAGCTCTTCATATTTTTCACACCTTTTCAGGCTCTTCATGTTTTCAACACCGTTTCATGCTCCTCCTATTTTTAGACCGTATCATGCTCCTCATATTTTGACACCTTTTGAAGCTCTTCATATTATTCACACCTTTTCAGGCTCTTCATGTTTTTGAACACCGCTTCTGGCTCCTTCTGTTTTCAGACTGTTTCATGCTCCTCATGTTTTTGAGACGTTTTGAAGCTCTTCATATTTTTCACACCTTTTCAGGATTTTCATGTTTTTGAACACAGTTTCATTCTCCTCATATTTTTCACACATTTTCATGCTCTTCATAGTTTTCACACCTTTTCAGGCTCTTCATGTTTTTGAACACCGTTTCATGCTCCTCCTATTTTTCAGACTGTTTCATGCTCCTCATATTTTTGACACCTTTTGAAGCTCTTCATATTTTTCACACCTTTTCAGGCTCTTCATGTTTGTGAACACCGCTTCTGGCTCCTTCTATTTTCAGACTGTTTCATGCTCCTCATGTTTTTGAGACGTTTTGAAGCTCTTCATATTTTTCACACCTTTTCAGGATTTTCATGTTTTTGAACACAGTTTCATTCTCCTCATATTTTTCACACATTTTCATGCTCTTCATAGTTTTCACACCTTTTCAGGCTCTTCATGTTTTTGAACACCGTTTCATGCTCCTCCTATTTTTCAGACCGTTTCATGCTCCTCATATTTTTGACACCTTTTGAAGCTCTTCTTATTTTTCACACCTTTTCAGGCTCTTCATCTTTTTGAACACCGCTTAATGCTCCTCCTATTTTTCAGATTGTTTCATGCTCCTCATATTTTTGACACCCTTCCCGGCTCTTCATGTTCTTCATCACCGTTTCATGCTCCTCCTATTTTTTAAACTGTTTCAGGCTCCTCATATTTTTCACACCTTTTGAAGCTCTTCATATTTTTCACATCTTTTCAGTCTCTTCATGTTTTTCAACACCGCTTCATGCTCCTCCTATATATCAGACCGTTTCATGCTCCTCATATATTTGACACGTTTGAAGCCCTTCATATTTTTCACACATTTTCAGGCTCTTCTTGATTTTGAACACCGCTTCATCCTTCTCCAAATTTTCAGACCGTTTCATGCTCCTCATACATTTTACACCTTTTGAAGCTCTTCATATTTTTCACACCTTTTCAGGCTCTTCACGTTTTTGAAAACCACTTCATGCTCCTCCTATATTTCAGACCGTTTAATGCTACTCATATTTTTGACACCTTTTGAAGCTCTTCATATTTTTCAAAACTTTTCAGGCTCTTCATGTTTTTGAACACGGTCTCTTGCTCCTCCTATTTTTCAGACCGTTTCATGCTCCTCATATTTCTGACACCTTTTGAATCTCTTCATATTTTTCACACCTTTTCAGGCTCTTCATGGTTTAGAACACCATTTCATGATCCTCCTGTTTTTCAGACCGTTTCATGCTCCTCATATTTTTGACACCTTCTGAAGATCTTCATATTTTTTAGAGCTTAACAGGCTCTTCATGTTTTTGAACACCAATTCATGCTATTCCTATTTTTCAGACCGTTTCATGCTCCTCATATTTTTGACACCTTTTGAAGCTCTTCATATTTTTCACACTTTTTCAGGCTCTTCATGTTTTTAAACAACTCTTCATGCTCCTCCTAATTTTCAGACCGTTTCATGATCCTCATATTTTTGACACCTTTTGAAGCTCTTCATATTTTTCACACCTTTTCAGGCTCTTCATGTTTGTCAAAACCACTTCATGCTCCTCCTATTTTTCAGACAGTTTCATGCTCCTCATATTTTTGACACCTTTTGAAGCTCTTATTATATTGCACACCTTTTCATGCTCTTCACGTCTTTGAACACCATTTGATGCTCCTCCTGTTTTTCAGACCGTTTAATGCTCCCCATAATTGTCACACCTTTTCAGGCTCTTCATGTTTTTCAAATCCGCATCATCCTCCTCCTAGATTTCTGACCGTGTCATGCTCCTCATAATTTTGACACCTTTTGAAGATCTTCATATTTTTCACACCGTTTCTTTCTCCTCATATTTTTCAGACCGTTTCATGCTCCTCCAATTTTTAACATATTTTGAAGCTCTTCATATATTTCACAACTTTTCAGGGTTTTCATGTTTTTGAACACCGTTTCATGCTCCTCATATTTTTCAGACCGTTTAATGCTCCTCGTATTTCTGACACCTTGTGAAGCTCTTCATATTTTTCAAAGCTTTTCATGCTGTTCATATTTTTCAACACCCTTTCAAGCTCCTCCTATTTTTGAGACCGTTTCATGCTCCTCGTATTTCTGACACCTTGTGAAGATCTTCATATTTTTCACACCTTTTCAGGCGCTTCCTGTTTTTGAACACTGTTTCATGCTCCTCATATTTTTGACACCTTTTGAAGCTCTTCATATTTTTCACACCTTTTCAGGCTCTTCATGTTTTCAACACCGTTTCATGCTCCTCCTATTTTTAGACCGTATCATGCTCCTCATATTTTGACACCTTTTGAAGCTCTTCATATTATTCACACCTTTTCAGGCTCTTCATGTTTTTGAACACCGCTTCTGGCTCCTTCTATTTTCAGACTGTTTCATGCTCCTCATGTTTTTGAGACGTTTTGAAGCTCTTCATATTTTTCACACCTTTTCAGGATTTTCATGTTTTTGAACACAGTTTCATTCTCCTCATATTTTTCACACATTTTCATGCTCTTCATAGTTTTCACACCTTTTCAGGCTCTTCATGTTTTTGAACACCGTTTCATGCTCCTCCTATTTTTCAGACTGTTTCATGCTCCTCATATTTTTGACACCTTTTGAAGCTCTTCATATTTTTCACACCTTTTCAGGCTCTTCATGTTTTTGAACACCGCTTCTGGCTCCTTCTATTTTCAGACTGTTTCATGCTCCTCATGTTTTTGAGACGTTTTGAAGCTCTTCATATTTTTCACACCTTTTCAGGATTTTCATGTTTTTGAACACAGTTTCATTCTCCTCATATTTTTCACACATTTTCATGCTCTTCATATTTTTCACACCTTTTCAGGCTCTTCATGTTTTTGAACACCGTTTCATGCTCCTCCTATTTTTCAGACCGTTTCATGCTCCTCATATTTTTGACACCTTTTGAAGCTCTTCATATTTTTCACACCTTTTCAGGCTCTTCATGTTTTTGAACACCGCTTAATGCCCTTCCTATTTTTCAGATTGTTTCATGCTCCTCATATTTTGACACCCTTCCCGGCTCTTCATGTTCTTCATCACCGTTTCATGCTCCTCCTATTTTTCAAACTGTTTCAGGCTCCTCATATTTTTCACACCTTTTGAAGCTCTTCATATTTTTCACATCTTTTCAGTCTCTTCATGTTTTTCAACACCGTTTCATGCTCCTCCTATATATCAGACCGTTTCATGCTCCTCATATATTTGACACGTTTGAAGCCCTTCATATTTTTCACACATTTTCAGGCTCTTCTTGATTTTGAACACCGCTTCATCCTTCTCCAATTTTTCAGACCGTTTCATGCTCCTCATATATTTTACACCTTTTGAAGCTCTTCATATTTTTCACACCTTTTCAGGCTCTTCACGTTTTTGAAAACCACTTCATGCTCCTCCTATATTTCAGACCGTTTAATGCTACTCATATTTTTGACACCTTTTGAAGCTCTTCATATTTTTCAAAACTTTTCAGGCTCTTCATGTTTTTGAACACGGTCTCTTGCTCCTCCTATTTTTTAGACCGTTTCATGCTCCTCATATTTCTGACACCTTTTGAATCTCTTCATATTTTTCACACCTTTTCAGGCTCTTCATGGTTTAGAACACCATTTCATGATCCTCCTGTTTTTCAGACCGTTTCATGCTCCTCATATTTTTGACACCTTCTGAAGATCTTCATATTTTTTAGAGCTTAACAGGCTCTTCATGTTTTTGAACACCAATTCATGCTATTCCTATTTTTCAGACCGTTTCATGCTCCTCATATTTTTGACACCTTTTGAAGCTCTTCATATTTTTCACACTTTTTCAGGCTCTTCATGTTTTTAAACAACTCTTCATGCTCCTCCTAATTTTCAGACCGTTTCATGATCCTCATATTTTTGACACCTTTTGAAGCTCTTCATATTTTTCACACCTTTTCAGGCTCTTCATGTTTGTCAAAACCACTTCATGCTCCTCCTATTTTTCAGACAGTTTCATGCTCCTCATATTTTTGACACCTTTTGAAGCTCTTATTATATTGCACACCTTTTCATGCTCTTCACGTCTTTGAACACCATTTGATGCTCCTCCTGTTTTTCAGACCGTTTAATGCTCCCCATAATTGTCACACCTTTTCAGGCTCTTCATGTTTTTCAAATCCGCATCATCCTCCTCCTATATTTCTGACCGTGTCATGCTCCTCATAATTTTGACACCTTTTGAAGATCTTCATATTTTTCACACCGTTTCTTTCTCCTCATATTTTTCAGACCGTTTCATGCTCCTCCAATTTTTAACATATTTTGAAGCTCTTCATATATTTCACAACTTTTCAGGGTTTTCATGTTTTTGAACACCGTTTCATGCTCCTCATATTTTTCAGACCGTTTAATGCTCCTCGTATTTCTGACACCTTGTGAAGCTCTTCATATTTTTCAAAGCTTTTCATGCTGTTCATGTTTTTCAACACCCTTTCAAGCTCCTCCTATTTTTGAGACCGTTTCATGCTCCTCGTATTTCTGACACCTTGTGAAGATCTTCATATTTTTCACACCTTTTCAGGCGCTTCCTGTTTTTCAACACCGCTTCATGCTCCTCCTATTTTTCAGACCGTTTCATGCTCCTCATATTTTTGACACCTTTTGAAGCTCTTCATATTTTTCACATCTTTTCAGGCTCTTCATGTTTTTGAACTCCTTTTCAGGCTCCTCCTCTGGTTCAGACCATTTCATGCTCCTCATATTTTTGACACATTTTGAAGCTCTTCATATTTTTCACCCCTTTTCAGGCGCTTCCTGTTTTTCAACACCACTTCATGCTCCTCCTATTTTTCAGACCGTTTCATGCTCATCTAATTTTTGACACCTTTTGAAGCTCTTCATATATTTCACACCTTTTGAAGCTCTTCATATTTTTCACATTTTTGAAGCTCTTCAAATTTTTCACACCTTTTCAGGCTCTTCATGTTTTTGAACACCGCTTCATGCTCCTCCGTTTTTTCAGACCGTTTCATGCTCCTAGTATTTTTGACACCTTTTGAAGCTTTTCATATTTTATACAACATTTCAGGCTTTTCATGTTTTTGAACACCTCTTCATGCTCCTCGTTTTTTTCACACCTTTTGAAGCTCTTCATATTTTTCACACGATTTCAGGCTCTTCATGTTTTTCAACAACACATCATGCTCCACCATTTTTCAGACTGCTTCATGCTCATCTCATTTTTGACACTTTTTGAAGCTGTTTATATTTTTCACACCTTTTGAAACCCTTCATATTTTTCACACATTTTCATGCTCTTCATATTTTTCACACCTTTTCAGGCTCTTCAAGTTGTTGAACACGGCTTCATGCTCCTCCTAATTTTCAGACCGTTTCTTGCTCCTCATATTTTTGACACCTTTTGAAGCTCTTCATATTTTTCACACCTTTTCAGGCTCTTTATGTTTTTCAATGCCGTATCATGCTCCTCCTATTTTCAGACCGTTTCATGCTCCTCATATCTTTGACACCTTTTGAAGCTCTTTATATTTTTCACACCATTTCAGGCTCTTCAAGTTGTTGAACACGGCTTCATGCTCCTCCTAATTTTCAGACCGTTTCTTGCTCCTCATATTTTTGACACCTTTTGAAGCTCTTCATATTTTTCACACCTTTTCAGGCTCTTCATGTTTTGGAACACCGTTTCATGTTCCTCCTATTTTTCAGACAGTTTCATGCTCCTCATATTTTTGACCCTTTTGAAGCTCTTCATATTTTTGACAACTTTTCAGGTTCTTCATGTTTTTGAACACAGTTTCATGCTCCGCATATTTTTCACACCTTTTCATGCTCTTAATATTTTTCACACCTTTTCAGGCTCTTCATGTTTTTCAACAACGCTTCATGCTCCTCCTATTTTTCAGACAGTTTCATTCTCCTCATATTTTTGACCCCTTTTGAAGCTCTTCATATTTTTCACAACTTTTCAGGCTCTTCATGTTTTTTAACACAGTTTCATGCTCCGCATATTTTTCACACATTTTCATGCTCTTAATATTTTTCACACCTTTTCAGGCTCTTCATGTTTTTCAACAACGTTTCATGCTCCTCCTATTTTTCAGACCATTCCATGCTCCTGATATTTTTGACACCTTTTGAAGCTCTTCATATTTTTCACACCTTTTCAGGCTCTTCATGTTTTTCAACACCACTTCATGCTCCTATTATTTTTCAGACCGTTTCATGCTCCTCATATTTTTGACACCTTCTGAAGATCTTCATATATTACACACGTTTTCAGGCTCTTCATGTTTTTGAACACCGTTTCATGCTCTTCCTATTTTTCAGACCGTTTCATGCTCCTCATATTTTTGACACCTTTTGAAGCTCTTCATATTTTTCACACCTTTTCAGGCTCTTCACGTTTTTGAACACCACTTCATGCTCCTCCTATATTTCAGACCGTTTAATGCTACTCATATTTTTGACACCTTTTGAAGCTCTTCATATTTTTCAAAACTTTTCAGGCTCTTCATGTTTTTGAACACGGTCTCTTGCTCCTCCTATTTTTTAGACCGTTTCATGCTCCTCATATTTCTGACACCTTTTGAATCTCTTCATATTTTTCACACCTTTTCAGGCTCTTCATGGTTTAGAACACAATTTCATGATCCTCCTGTTTTTCAGACCGTTTCATGCTCCTCATATTTTTGACACCTTCTGAAGATCTTCATATTTTTCACAGCTTAACAGGCTCTTCATGTTTTTGAACACCAATTCATGCTACTTCTATTTTTCAGACCGTTTCATGCTCCTCATATTTTTGACACCTCTTGAAGCTCTTCATATTTTTCACACTTTTTCAGGCTCTTCATGTTTTTAAACAACTCTTCATGCTCCTCCTAATTTTCAGACCGTTTCATGATCCTCATATTTTTGACACCTTTTGAAGCTCTTCATATTTTTCACACCTTTTCAGGCTCTTCATGTTTTTGAACACCGTTTCATGCTCCTCCTATTTTTCAGACTGTTTCATGCTCCTCGTGTTTTTGACACCTTTTGAAGCTCTTCATATTTTTCACACCTTTTCAGGCTCTTCATGTTATTGAACTCCGTTTCATGCTCCTCCTATATTTCAGACCGTTTCATGCTCCTCATATTTTTGACACCTTTTGAAGCTCTTCATATTTTTCACACCTTTTCATGTTCTTTAGATTTTTGAAAACCGCTTCATGCTCCTCCAATTTTAAGAAGGTTTCATGCTCCTCATATTTTTGACACGTTTAGAAGCTCTTCATATTTTTCACACCTTTTCAGGTTCTTCATGTTTTTGAACACAGTTTATGCTCCTCATATTTTTCACACATTTTCATGCTCTTCATAGTTTTCACACCTTTTCAGGCTCTTCATGTTTTTCAACACCGCTTCATGTTCCTCCTATTTTTCACACTGTTTCATGCTCCTCATATTTTTGACACCTTTTGAAGCTCTTCATATTTTTCAAAACTTTTCAGGCTCTTCATGTTTTTGAACACGGTCTCTTGCTCTTCCTATTTTTCAGACCGTTTCATGCTCCTCATATTTCTGACACCTTTTGAATCTCTTCATATTTTTCACACCTTTTCAGGCTCTTCATGGTTTTGAACACCAATTCATGCTCCTCCTATTTTTTAGACCATTTCATGCTCTTCATATTTTTGACAGCTTTTGAAGCTCTTCATATATTACACACGTTCTCAGGCTCTTCATGTTTTTGAACACCATTTCATGCTCTTCCTATTTTTCAGACTGTTTCATGCTCCTCATATTTTTGACACCTTTTGAAGCTCTTCATATGTTTCACACCTTTTCAGGCTCTTCACGTTTTTGAACACCACTTCATTCTCCTCCTATATTTCAGACCGTTTAATGCTCCTCATATTTTTGCCACCTTTTCAAGCTTTTCATATTTTTCAAACCTTTTCCGGCTCTTCATGTTTTTGAACACGGTCTCTTGCTCCTCCTATTTTTCAGACCGTTTCATGCTCCTCATATTTTTGACACCCTTTGAATCTCTTCATATTTTTCACACCTTTTCAGTCTCATCATGTTTTTGAACACAGTTTCAGGCTCCGCATATTTTTCACACATTTTCATGCTCTTCATATTTTTCACACCTTTTCAGGCTCTTCATATTTTTCAACACCTCTTCATGCTCCTCCTATTTTTCAGACCGTTTCATGCTCCTCATATTTTTGACACGTTTTGAAGCTTTTCATATTTTTCAAACCTTTTCCGGCTCTTCATGTTTTTGAACACGGTCTCTTGCTCCTCCTATTTTTCAGACCGTTTCATGCTCCTCATATTTTTGACACCCTTTGAATCTCTTCAAATTTTTCACACCTATTCAGGCTCTTCATGGTTTTGAACACCATTTCATGCTCCTCCTATTTCTCAGACCGTTTCATGCTCCTCATATTTTTGACACCTTTTGAAGCTCTTCATATTTTTCACACCTTTTCAGGCTCTTCATGTTTTTGAACACCGTTTCATGCTCCTCATATTTTTGACACCTTTTGAAGCTCTTCATATTTTTCACACCTTTTCAGGCTCTTCATGTTTTCAACACCGTTTCATGCTCCTCCTATTTTTAGACCGTATCATGCTCCTCATATTTTGACACCTTTTGAAGCTCTTCATATTATTCACACCTTTTCAGGCTCTTCATGTTTTTGAACACCGCTTCTGGCTCCTTCTATTTTCAGACTGTTTCATGCTCCTCATGTTTTTGAGACGTTTTGAAGCTCTTCATATTTTTCACACCTTTTCAGGATTTTCATGTTTTTGAACACAGTTTCATTCTCCTCATATTTTTCACACATTTTCATGCTCTTCATAGTTTTCACACCTTTTCAGGCTCTTCATGTTTTTGAACACCGTTTCATGCTCCTCCTATTTTTCAGACTGTTTCATGCTCCTCATATTTTTGACACCTTTTGAAGCTCTTCATATTTTTCACACCTTTTCAGGCTCTTCATGTTTTTGAACACCGCTTCTGGCTCCTTCTATTTTCAGACTGTTTCATGCTCCTCATGTTTTTGAGACGTTTTGAAGCTCTTCATATTTTTCACACCTTTTCAGGATTTTCATGTTTTTGAACACAGTTTCATTCTCCTCATATTTTTCACACATTTTCATGCTCTTCATAGTTTTCACACCTTTTCAGGCTCTTCATGTTTTTGAACACCGTTTCATGCTCCTCCTATTTTTCAGACCGTTTCATGCTCCTCATATTTTTGACACCTTTTGAAGCTCTTCTTATTTTTCACACCTTTTCAGGCTCTTCATGTTTTTGAACACCGCTTAATGCTCCTCCTATTTTTCAGATTGTTTCATGCTCCTCATATTTTTGACACCCTTCCCGGCTCTTCATGTTCTTCATCACCGTTTCATGCTCCTCCTATTTTTCAAACTGTTTCAGGCTCCTCATATTTTTCACACCTTTTGAAGCTCTTCATATTTTTCACATCTTTTCAGTCTCTTCATGTTTTTCAACACCGCTTCATGCTCCTCCTATATATCAGACCGTTTCATGCTCCTCATATATTTGACACGTTTGAAGCCCTTCATATTTTTCACACATTTTCAGGCTCTTCTTGATTTTGAACACCGCTTCATCCTTCTCCAATTTTTCAGACCGTTTCATGCTCCTCATATATTTTACACCTTTTGAAGCTCTTCATATTTTTCACACCTTTTCAGGCTCTTCACGTTTTTGAAAACCACTTCATGCTCCTCCTATATTTCAGACCGTTTAATGCTACTCATATTTTTGACACCTTTTGAAGCTCTTCATATTTTTCAAAACTTTTCAGGCTCTTCATGTTTTTGAACACGGTCTCTTGCTCCTCCTATTTTTCAGACCGTTTCATGCTCCTCATATTTCTGACACCTTTTGAATCTCTTCATATTTTTCACACCTTTTCAGGCTCTTCATGGTTTAGAACACCATTTCATGATCCTCCTGTTTTTCAGACCGTTTCATGCTCCTCATATTTTTGACACCTTCTGAAGATCTTCATATTTTTTAGAGCTTAACAGGCTCTTCATGTTTTTGAACACCAATTCATGCTATTCCTATTTTTCAGACCGTTTCATGCTCCTCATATTTTTGACACCTTTTGAAGCTCTTCATATTTTTCACACTTTTTCAGGCTCTTCATGTTTTTAAACAACTCTTCATGCTCCTCCTAATTTTCAGACCGTTTCATGATCCTCATATTTTTGACACCTTTTGAAGCTCTTCATATTTTTCACACCTTTTCAGGCTCTTCATGTTTGTCAAAACCACTTCATGCTCCTCCTATTTTTCAGACAGTTTCATGCTCCTCATATTTTTGACACCTTTTGAAGCTCTTATTATATTGCACACCTTTTCATGCTCTTCACGTCTTTGAACACCATTTGATGCTCCTCCTGTTTTTCAGACCGTTTAATGCTCCCCATAATTGTCACACCTTTTCAGGCTCTTCATGTTTTTCAAATCCGCATCATCCTCCTCCTAGATTTCTGACCGTGTCATGCTCCTCATAATTTTGACACCTTTTGAAGATCTTCATATTTTTCACACCGTTTCTTTCTCCTCATATTTTTCAGACCGTTTCATGCTCCTCCAATTTTTAACATATTTTGAAGCTCTTCATATATTTCACAACTTTTCAGGGTTTTCATGTTTTTGAACACCGTTTCATGCTCCTCATATTTTTCAGACCGTTTAATGCTCCTCGTATTTCTGACACCTTGTGAAGCTCTTCATATTTTTCAAAGCTTTTCATGCTGTTCATGTTTTTCAACACCCTTTCAAGCTCCTCCTATTTTTGAGACCGTTTCATGCTCCTCGTATTTCTGACACCTTGTGAAGATCTTCATATTTTTCACACCTTTTCAGGCGCTTCCTGTTTTTGAACACCGTTTCATGCTCCTCATATTTTTGACACCTTTTGAAGCTCTTCATATTTTTCACACCTTTTCAGGCTCTTCATGTTTTCAACACCGTTTCATGCTCCTCCTATTTTTAGACCGTATCATGCTCCTCATATTTTGACACCTTTTGAAGCTCTTCATATTATTCACACCTTTTCAGGCTCTTCATGTTTTTGAACACCGCTTCTGGCTCCTTCTATTTTCAGACTGTTTCATGCTCCTCATGTTTTTGAGACGTTTTGAAGCTCTTCATATTTTTCACACCTTTTCAGGATTTTCATGTTTTTGAACACAGTTTCATTCTCCTCATATTTTTCACACATTTTCATGCTCTTCATAGTTTTCACACCTTTTCAGGCTCTTCATGTTTTTGAACACCGTTTCATGCTCCTCCTATTTTTCAGACTGTTTCATGCTCCTCATATTTTTGACACCTTTTGAAGCTCTTCATATTTTTCACACCTTTTCAGGCTCTTCATGTTTTTGAACACCGCTTCTGGCTCCTTCTATTTTCAGACTGTTTCATGCTCCTCATGTTTTTGAGACGTTTTGAAGCTCTTCATATTTTTCACACCTTTTCAGGATTTTCATGTTTTTGAACACAGTTTCATTCTCCTCATATTTTTCACACATTTTCATGCTCTTCATAGTTTTCACACCTTTTCAGGCTCTTCATGTTTTTGAACACCGTTTCATGCTCCTCCTATTTTTCAGACCGTTTCATGCTCCTCATATTTTTGACACCTTTTGAAGCTCTTCATATTTTTCACACCTTTTCAGGCTCTTCATGTTTTTGAACACCGCTTAATGCTCCTCCGATTTTTCAGATTGTTTCATGCTCCTCATATTTTTGACACCCTTCCCAGCTCTTCATGTTCTTCATCACCGTTTCATGCTACTCCTATTTTTCAAACTGTTTCAGGCTCCTCATATTTTTCACACCTTTTGAAGCTCTTCATATTTTTCACATCTTTTCAGTCTCTTCATGTTTTTCAACACCGCTTCATGCTCCTCCTATATATCAGACCGTTTCATGCTCCTCATATATTTGACACGTTTGAAGCCCTTCATATTTTTCACACATTTTCAGGCTCTTCTTGATTTTGAACACCGCTTCATCCTTCTCCAATTTTTCAGACCGTTTCATGCTCCTCATATATTTTACACCTTTTGAAGCTCTTCATATTTTTCACACCTTTTCAGGCTCTTCACGTTTTTGAAAACCACTTCATGCTCCTCCTATATTTCAGACCGTTTAATGCTACTCATATTTTTGACACCTTTTGAAGCTCTTCATATTTTTCAAAACTTTTCAGGCTCTTCATGTTTTTGAACACGGTCTCTTGCTCCTCCTATTTTTCAGACCGTTTCATGCTCCTCATATTTCTGACACCTTTTGAATCTCTTCATATTTTTCACACCTTTTCAGGCTCTTCATGGTTTAGAACACCATTTCATGATCCTCCTGTTTTTCAGACCGTTTCATGCTCCTCATATTTTTGACACCTTCTGAAGATCTTCATATTTTTTAGAGCTTAACAGGCTCTTCATGTTTTTGAACACCAATTCATGCTATTCCTATTTTTCAGACCGTTTCATGCTCCTCATATTTTTGACACCTTTTGAAGCTCTTCATATTTTTCACACTTTTTCAGGCTCTTCATGTTTTTAAACAACTCTTCATGCTCCTCCTAATTTTCAGACCGTTTCATGATCCTCATATTTTTGACACCTTTTGAAGCTCTTCATATTTTTCACACCTTTTCAGGCTCTTCATGTTTGTCAAAACCACTTCATGCTCCTCCTATTTTTCAGACAGTTTCATGCTCCTCATATTTTTGACACCTTTTGAAGCTCTTATTATATTGCACACCTTTTCATGCTCTTCACGTCTTTGAACACCATTTGATGCTCCTCCTGTTTTTCAGACCGTTTAATGCTCCCCATAATTGTCACACCTTTTCAGGCTCTTCATGTTTTTCAAATCCGCATCATCCTCCTCCTATATTTCTGACCGTGTCATGCTCCTCATAATTTTGACACCTTTTGAAGATCTTCATATTTTTCACACCGTTTCTTTCTCCTCATATTTTTCAGACCGTTTCATGCTCCTCCGATTTTTAACATATTTTGAAGCTCTTCATATATTTCACAACTTTTCAGGGTTTTCATGTTTTTGAACACCGTTTCATGCTCCTCATATTTTTCAGACCGTTTAATGCTCCTCGTATTTCTGACACCTTGTGAAGCTCTTCATATTTTTCAAAGCTTTTCATGCTGTTCATGTTTTTCAACACCCTTTCAAGCTCCTCCTATTTTTGAAACCGTTTCATGCTCCTCGTATTTCTGACAACTTGTGAAGATCTTCATATTTTTCACACCTTTTCAGGCGCTTCCTGTTTTTCAACACCGCTTCATGCTCCTCCTATTTTTCAGACCGTTTCATGCTCCTCATATTTTTGACACCTTTTGAAGCTCTTCATATTTTTCACATCTTTTCAGGCTCTTCATGTTTTTGAACTCCTTTTCAGGCTCCTCCTCTGGTTCAGACCATTTCATGCTCCTCATATTTTTGACACATTTTGAAGCTCTTCATATTTTTCACCCCTTTTCAGGCGCTTCCTGTTTTTCAACACCACTTCATGCTCCTCCTATTTTTCAGACCGTTTCATGCTCATCTAATTTTTGACACCTTTTGAAGCTCTTCATATATTTCACACCTTTTGAAGCTCTTCATATTTTTCACATTTTTGAAGCTCTTCAAATTTTTCACACCTTTTCAGGCTCTTCATGTTTTTGAACACCGCTTCATGCTCCTCCGTTTTTTCAGACCGTTTCATGCTCCTAGTATTTTTGACACCTTTTGAAGCTTTTCATATTTTTTACAACATTTCAGGCTTTTCATGTTTTTGAACACCTCTTCATGCTCCTCGTTTTTTTCACACCTTTTGAAGCTCTTCATATTTTTCACACGATTTCAGGCTCTTCATGTTTTTCAACAACACATCATGCTCCACCATTTTTCAGACTGCTTCATGCTTATCTCATTTTTGACACTTTTTGAAGCTGTTTATATTTTTCACACCTTTTGAAAACCTTCATATTTTTCACACATTTTCATGCTCTTCATATTTTTCACACCTTTTCAGGCTCTTCAAGTTGTTGAACACGGCTTCATGCTCCTCCTAATTTTCAGACCGTTTCTTGCTCCTCATATTTTTGACACCTTTTGAAGCTCTTCATATTTTTCACACCTTTTCAGGCTCTTTATGTTTTTCAATGCCGTATCATGCTCCTCCTATTTTCAGACCGTTTCATGCTCCTCATATCTTTGACACCTTTTGAAGCTCTTTATATTTTTCACACCATTTCAGGCTCTTCAAGTTGTTGAACACGGCTTCATGCTCCTCCTAATTTTCAGACCGTTTCTTGCTCCTCATATTTTTGACACCTTTTGAAGCTCTTCATATTTTTCACACCTTTTCAGGCTCTTCATGTTTTGGAACACCGTTTCATGTTCCTCCTATTTTTCAGACAGTTTCATGCTCCTCATATTTTTGACCCCTTTTGAAGCTCTTCATATTTTTGACAACTTTTCAGGTTCTTCATGTTTTTGAACACAGTTTCATGCTCTGCATATTTTTCACACCTTTTCATGCTCTTAATATTTTTCACACCTTTTCAGGCTCTTCATGTTTTTCAACAACGCTTCATGCTCCTCCTATTTTTCAGACAGTTTCATTCTCCTCATATTTTTGACCCCTTTTGAAGCTCTTCATATTTTTCACAACTTTTCAGGCTCTTCATGTTTTTTAACACAGTTTCATGCTCCGCATATTTTGCACACATTTTCATGCTCTTAATATTTTTCACACGTTTTCAGGCTCTTCATGTTTTTCAACAACGTTTCATGCTCCTCCTATTTTTCAGACCATTCCATGCTCCTGATATTTTTGACACCTTTTGAAGCTCTTCATATTTTTCACACCTTTTCAGGCTCTTCATGTTTTTCAACACCACTTCATGCTCCTACTATTTTTCAGACCGTTTCATGCTCCTCATATTTTTGACACCTTCTGAAGATCTTCATATATTACACACGTTTTCAGGCTCTTCATGTTTTTGAACACCGTTTCATGCTCTTCCTATTTTTCAGACCGTTTCATGCTCCTCATATTTTTGACACCTTTTGAAGCTCTTCATATTTTTCACACCTTTTCAGGCTCTTCACGTTTTTGAACACCACTTCATGCTCCTCCTATATTTCAGACCGTTTAATGCTACTCATATTTTTGACACCTTTTGAAGCTCTTCATATTTTTCAAAACTTTTCAGGCTCTTCATGTTTTTGAACACGGTCTCTTGCTCCTCCTATTTTTTAGACCGTTTCATGCTCCTCATATTTCTGACACCTTTTGAATCTCTTCATATTTTTCACACCTTTTCAGGCTCTTCATGGTTTAGAACACAATTTCATGATCCTCCTGTTTTTCAGACCGTTTCATGCTCCTCATATTTTTGACACCTTCTGAAGATCTTCATATTTTTCACAGCTTAACAGGCTCTTCATGTTTTTGAACACCAATTCATGCTACTTCTATTTTTCAGACCGTTTCATGCTCCTCATATTTTTGACACCTCTTGAAGCTCTTCATATTTTTCACACTTTTTCAGGCTCTTCATGTTTTTAAACAACTCTTCATGCTCCTCCTAATTTTCAGACCGTTTCATGATCCTCATATTTTTGACACCTTTTGAAGCTCTTCATATTTTTCACACCTTTTCAGGCTCTTCATGTTTTTGAACACCGTTTCATGCTCCTCCTATTTTTCAGACTGTTTCATGCTCCTCGTGTTTTTGACACCTTTTGAAGCTCTTCATATTTTTCACACCTTTTCAGGCTCTTCATGTTATTGAACTCCGTTTCATGCTCCTCCTATATTTCAGACCGTTTCATGCTCCTCATATTTTTGACACCTTTTGAAGCTCTTCATATTTTTCACACCTTTTCATGTTCTTTAGATTTTTGAAAACCGCTTCATGCTCCTCCAATTTTAGAAGGTTTCATGCTCCTCATATTTTTGACACGTTTAGAAGCTCTTCATATTTTTCACACCTTTTCAGGTTCTTCATGTTTTTGAACACAGTTTATGCTCCTCATATTTTTCACACATTTTCATGCTCTTCATATTTTTCACACCTTTTCAGGCTCTTCATGTTTTTGAACACCGTTACATGCTCCTCCTATTTTTCATACCATTTCATGCTTGTCATATTTTTACCCCTTTTGAAGCTTTTCATATTTTTCACACCTTTTCAGGCTCTTTATGCTTTTCAATGCCGTATCATGCTCCTCCTATTTTTCAGACCGTTTCATGCTCCTATATGTTTGACACCTTTTGAAGCTCTTCATATTTTTCACACCATTTCAGGCTCTTCAAGTTTTTGAACACGGCTTCATGCTCCTCCTAATTTTCAGACCGTTTCTTGCTCCTCATATTTTTGACACCTTTTGAAGCTCTTCATATTTTTCACACCTTTTCAGTCTCTTCATGTTTTTCAACACCGCTTCATGCTCCTCCTATATATCAGACCGTTTCATGCTCCTCATATATTTGAGACGTTTTGAAGCCCTTCATATTTTTCACACATTTTCAGGCTCTTCTTGATTTTGAACACTGCTTCATCCTTCTCCAATTTTTCAGACCGTTTCATGCTCCTCAAATATTTTACACCTTTTGTAGCTTTTCATATTTTTCACAGCTTTTCAGGCTCTTCATGTTTTTCAACAACGTTTGATGCTCCTCCTATTTCAGACCGTTTCATGCTCCTCATATTTTTGACACATTTTGAAGCTCTTCATATTTTTCACATCTTTTCAGGCTCTTCATGTTTTTCAACACCAATTCATTCTCCTCCAATTTTTCAGATCATTTCATGCTCCACATATTTTTCACACCTTTTGAAGCTAATCATTTTTTTCACACCTTTTCAGGCTTTTCATGTTTTGAACACCGTTTCATGCTCCTCATAATTTTGACACCTTTTGAAGCTCTTCATATTTTTCACAGCTTAACAGGCTCTTCATGTTTTTGAACACCAATTCATGCTACTCCTATTTTTCAGACCGTTTCATGCTCCTCATATTTTTGACACCTTTTGAAGCTCTTCATATTTTTCACACCTTTTCAGGCTCTTTATGTTTTTCAATGCCGTATCATGCTCCTCCTATTTTCAGACCGTTTCATGCTCCTCATATCTTTGACACCTTTTGAAGCTCTTTATATTTTTCACACCATTTCAGGCTCTTCAAGTTGTTGAACACGGCTTCATGCTCCTCCTAATTTTCAGACCGTTTCTTGCTCCTCATATTTTTGACACCTTTTGAAGCTCTTCATATTTTTCACACCTTTTCAGGCTCTTCATGTTTTGGAACACCGTTTCATGTTCCTCCTATTTTTCAGACAGTTTCATGCTCCTCATATTTTTGACCCCTTTTGAAGCTCTTCATATTTTTGACAACTTTTCAGGTTCTTCATGTTTTTGAACACAGTTTCATGCTCTGCATATTTTTCACACCTTTTCATGCTCTTAATATTTTTCACACCTTTTCAGGCTCTTCATGTTTTTCAACAACGCTTCATGCTCCTCCTATTTTTCAGACAGTTTCATTCTCCTCATATTTTTGACCCCTTTTGAAGCTCTTCATATTTTTCACAACTTTTCAGGCTCTTCATGTTTTTTAACACAGTTTCATGCTCCGCATATTTTGCACACATTTTCATGCTCTTAATATTTTTCACACGTTTTCAGGCTCTTCATGTTTTTCAACAACGTTTCATGCTCCTCCTATTTTTCAGACCATTCCATGCTCCTGATATTTTTGACACCTTTTGAAGCTCTTCATATTTTTCACACCTTTTCAGGCTCTTCATGTTTTTCAACACCACTTCATGCTCCTACTATTTTTCAGACCGTTTCATGCTCCTCATATTTTTGACACCTTCTGAAGATCTTCATATATTACACACGTTTTCAGGCTCTTCATGTTTTTGAACACCGTTTCATGCTCTTCCTATTTTTCAGACCGTTTCATGCTCCTCATATTTTTGACACCTTTTGAAGCTCTTCATATTTTTCACACCTTTTCAGGCTCTTCACGTTTTTGAACACCACTTCATGCTCCTCCTATATTTCAGACCGTTTAATGCTACTCATATTTTTGACACCTTTTGAAGCTCTTCATATTTTTCAAAACTTTTCAGGCTCTTCATGTTTTTGAACACGGTCTCTTGCTCCTCCTATTTTTTAGACCGTTTCATGCTCCTCATATTTCTGACACCTTTTGAATCTCTTCATATTTTTCACACCTTTTCAGGCTCTTCATGGTTTAGAACACAATTTCATGATCCTCCTGTTTTTCAGACCGTTTCATGCTCCTCATATTTTTGACACCTTCTGAAGATCTTCATATTTTTCACAGCTTAACAGGCTCTTCATGTTTTTGAACACCAATTCATGCTACTTCTATTTTTCAGACCGTTTCATGCTCCTCATATTTTTGACACCTCTTGAAGCTCTTCATATTTTTCACACTTTTTCAGGCTCTTCATGTTTTTAAACAACTCTTCATGCTCCTCCTAATTTTCAGACCGTTTCATGATCCTCATATTTTTGACACCTTTTGAAGCTCTTCATATTTTTCACACCTTTTCAGGCTCTTCATGTTTTTGAACACCGTTTCATGCTCCTCCTATTTTTCAGACTGTTTCATGCTCCTCGTGTTTTTGACACCTTTTGAAGCTCTTCATATTTTTCACACCTTTTCAGGCTCTTCATGTTATTGAACTCCGTTTCATGCTCCTCCTATATTTCAGACCGTTTCATGCTCCTCATATTTTTGACACCTTTTGAAGCTCTTCATATTTTTCACACCTTTTCATGTTCTTTAGATTTTTGAAAACCGCTTCATGCTCCTCCAATTTTAGAAGGTTTCATGCTCCTCATATTTTTGACACGTTTAGAAGCTCTTCATATTTTTCACACCTTTTCAGGTTCTTCATGTTTTTGAACACAGTTTATGCTCCTCATATTTTTCACACATTTTCATGCTCTTCATATTTTTCACACCTTTTCAGGCTCTTCATGTTTTTGAACACCGTTACATGCTCCTCCTATTTTTCATACCATTTCATGCTTGTCATATTTTTACCCCTTTTGAAGCTTTTCATATTTTTCACACCTTTTCAGGCTCTTTATGCTTTTCAATGCCGTATCATGCTCCTCCTATTTTTCAGACCGTTTCATGCTCCTATATGTTTGACACCTTTTGAAGCTCTTCATATTTTTCACACCATTTCAGGCTCTTCAAGTTTTTGAACACGGCTTCATGCTCCTCCTAATTTTCAGACCGTTTCTTGCTCCTCATATTTTTGACACCTTTTGAAGCTCTTCATATTTTTCACACCTTTTCAGTCTCTTCATGTTTTTCAACACCGCTTCATGCTCCTCCTATATATCAGACCGTTTCATGCTCCTCATATATTTGAGACGTTTTGAAGCCCTTCATATTTTTCACACATTTTCAGGCTCTTCTTGATTTTGAACACTGCTTCATCCTTCTCCAATTTTTCAGACCGTTTCATGCTCCTCAAATATTTTACACCTTTTGTAGCTTTTCATATTTTTCACAGCTTTTCAGGCTCTTCATGTTTTTCAACAACGTTTGATGCTCCTCCTATTTCAGACCGTTTCATGCTCCTCATATTTTTGACACATTTTGAAGCTCTTCATATTTTTCACATCTTTTCAGGCTCTTCATGTTTTTCAACACCAATTCATTCTCCTCCAATTTTTCAGATCATTTCATGCTCCACATATTTTTCACACCTTTTGAAGCTAATCATTTTTTTCACACCTTTTCAGGCTTTTCATGTTTTGAACACCGTTTCATGCTCCTCATAATTTTGACACCTTTTGAAGCTCTTCATATTTTTCACAGCTTAACAGGCTCTTCATGTTTTTGAACACCAATTCATGCTACTCCTATTTTTCAGACCGTTTCATGCTCCTCATATTTTTGACACCTTTTGAAGCTCTTCATATTTTTCACACCTTTTCAGGCTCTTCATGTTTTTGAACACAGTTTCATGTTCCTCATATTTTTGATACCTTTTGAAGCTCTTCATATTTTTCACACCTTTTCAGGCTCTTCATGTTTTTGAACACCGCTTAATGCTCCACCTATTTTCAGACCGTTTCATGCTCCTCAGGTTTTTGAGACGTTTTGAGGCTCTGCATAATTTTCATACCTTTTCAGGCTCTTCATGTTTTTGAACACCGTTACATGCTCCTCCTATTTTTCATACTATTTCATGCTCGTCATATTTCTGACACCTTTTGAAGCTCTTCATATTTTTCACACCTTTTCAGGCTCTTTATGTTTTTCAATGCCGTATCATGCTCCTCCTATTTTTCAGACCGTTTCATGCTCCTATATCTTTGACACCTTTTGAAGCTCTTCATATTTTTCACACCATTTCAGGCTCTTCAAGTTTTTGAACACGGCTTCATGCTCCTCCTAATTTTCAGACCGTTTCTTGCTCCTCATATTTTTGACACCTTTTGGAGCTCTTCATATTTTTCACACCTTTTCAGGCTCTTCATGTTTTGGAACACCGTTTCATGTTTCTCCTATTTTTCACACCGTTTCACGCTCCTCATATTTTTGACCGCTTTTGAAGCTCTTCATATTTTTCACACCTTTTCAGTCTCTTCATGTTTTTCAACACCGCTTCATGCTCCTCCTATATATCAGACCGTTTCATGCTCCTCATATATTTGACACGTTTTGAAGCCCTTCATATTTTGCACACATTTTCAGGGTCTTCTTGATTTTGAACACCGCTTCATCCTTCTCCAATTTTTCAGACCGTTTCATGCTCCTCAAATATTTTACACCTTTTGTAGCTCTTCATATTTTTCACCGCTTTTCAGGCTCTTCATGTTTTTCAACAACGTTTGATGCTCCTCCTATTTCAGACCGTTTCATGCTCCTCATATTTTTGACACATTTTGAAGCTCTTCATATTTTTCACATCTTTTCAGGCTCTTCATGTTTTTCAACACCAATTCATTCTCCTCCTATTTGGCAGATCATTTCATGCTCCACATATTATTCACACCTTTTGAAGCTAATCATTTTTTTCACACTTTTTCAGGCTTTTCATGTTTTGAACACCGTTTCATGCTCCTCATAATTTTGACACCTTCTGAAGATCTTCATATTTTTCACAGCTTAACAGGCTCTTCATGTTTTTGAACACCAATTCATGCTACTCCTATTTTTCAGACCGTTTCATGCTCCTCATATTTTTGACCCCTTTAGAAGCTCTTCATATTTTTCACACCTTTTCAGGCTCTTCATGTTTTTGAACACTGCCTAATGGTCCTTCTATTTTCAGACCGTTTCATTCTCCTCATGTATTTGAGACATTTTGACGCTCTTCATATTTTTCACACCTTTTCTGGATCTTCATGTTTTTGAACACAGTTTATGCTCTTCATATTTTTCACACGATTTCAGGCTCTTCATGTTTTTCAACAACACATCATGCTCCACCATTTTTCAGACTGCTTCATGCTTATCTCATTTTTGACACTTTTTGAAGCTGTTTATATTTTTCACACCTTTTGAAAACCTTCATATTTTTCACACATTTTCATGCTCTTCATATTTTTCACACCTTTTCAGGCTCTTCAAGTTGTTGAACACGGCTTCATGCTCCTCCTAATTTTCAGACCGTTTCTTGCTCCTCATATTTTTGACACCTTTTGAAGCTCTTCATATTTTTCACACCTTTTCAGGCTCTTTATGTTTTTCAATGCCGTATCATGCTCCTCCTATTTTCAGACCGTTTCATGCTCCTCATATCTTTGACACCTTTTGAAGCTCTTTATATTTTTCACACCATTTCAGGCTCTTCAAGTTGTTGAACACGGCTTCATGCTCCTCCTAATTTTCAGACCGTTTCTTGCTCCTCATATTTTTGACACCTTTTGAAGCTCTTCATATTTTTCACACCTTTTCAGGCTCTTCATGTTTTGGAACACCGTTTCATGTTCCTCCTATTTTTCAGACAGTTTCATGCTCCTCATATTTTTGACCCCTTTTGAAGCTCTTCATATTTTTGACAACTTTTCAGGTTCTTCATGTTTTTGAACACAGTTTCATGCTCTGCATATTTTTCACACCTTTTCATGCTCTTAATATTTTTCACACCTTTTCAGGCTCTTCATGTTTTTCAACAACGCTTCATGCTCCTCCTATTTTTCAGACAGTTTCATTCTCCTCATATTTTTGACCCCTTTTGAAGCTCTTCATATTTTTCACAACTTTTCAGGCTCTTCATGTTTTTTAACACAGTTTCATGCTCCGCATATTTTGCACACATTTTCATGCTCTTAATATTTTTCACACGTTTTCAGGCTCTTCATGTTTTTCAACAACGTTTCATGCTCCTCCTATTTTTCAGACCATTCCATGCTCCTGATATTTTTGACACCTTTTGAAGCTCTTCATATTTTTCACACCTTTTCAGGCTCTTCATGTTTTTCAACACCACTTCATGCTCCTACTATTTTTCAGACCGTTTCATGCTCCTCATATTTTTGACACCTTCTGAAGATCTTCATATATTACACACGTTTTCAGGCTCTTCATGTTTTTGAACACCGTTTCATGCTCTTCCTATTTTTCAGACCGTTTCATGCTCCTCATATTTTTGACACCTTTTGAAGCTCTTCATATTTTTCACACCTTTTCAGGCTCTTCACGTTTTTGAACACCACTTCATGCTCCTCCTATATTTCAGACCGTTTAATGCTACTCATATTTTTGACACCTTTTGAAGCTCTTCATATTTTTCAAAACTTTTCAGGCTCTTCATGTTTTTGAACACGGTCTCTTGCTCCTCCTATTTTTTAGACCGTTTCATGCTCCTCATATTTCTGACACCTTTTGAATCTCTTCATATTTTTCACACCTTTTCAGGCTCTTCATGGTTTAGAACACAATTTCATGATCCTCCTGTTTTTCAGACCGTTTCATGCTCCTCATATTTTTGACACCTTCTGAAGATCTTCATATTTTTCACAGCTTAACAGGCTCTTCATGTTTTTGAACACCAATTCATGCTACTTCTATTTTTCAGACCGTTTCATGCTCCTCATATTTTTGACACCTCTTGAAGCTCTTCATATTTTTCACACTTTTTCAGGCTCTTCATGTTTTTAAACAACTCTTCATGCTCCTCCTAATTTTCAGACCGTTTCATGATCCTCATATTTTTGACACCTTTTGAAGCTCTTCATATTTTTCACACCTTTTCAGGCTCTTCATGTTTTTGAACACCGTTTCATGCTCCTCCTATTTTTCAGACTGTTTCATGCTCCTCGTGTTTTTGACACCTTTTGAAGCTCTTCATATTTTTCACACCTTTTCAGGCTCTTCATGTTATTGAACTCCGTTTCATGCTCCTCCTATATTTCAGACCGTTTCATGCTCCTCATATTTTTGACACCTTTTGAAGCTCTTCATATTTTTCACACCTTTTCATGTTCTTTAGATTTTTGAAAACCGCTTCATGCTCCTCCAATTTTAGAAGGTTTCATGCTCCTCATATTTTTGACACGTTTAGAAGCTCTTCATATTTTTCACACCTTTTCAGGTTCTTCATGTTTTTGAACACAGTTTATGCTCCTCATATTTTTCACACATTTTCATGCTCTTCATATTTTTCACACCTTTTCAGGCTCTTCATGTTTTTGAACACCGTTACATGCTCCTCCTATTTTTCATACCATTTCATGCTTGTCATATTTTTACCCCTTTTGAAGCTTTTCATATTTTTCACACCTTTTCAGGCTCTTTATGCTTTTCAATGCCGTATCATGCTCCTCCTATTTTTCAGACCGTTTCATGCTCCTATATGTTTGACACCTTTTGAAGCTCTTCATATTTTTCACACCATTTCAGGCTCTTCAAGTTTTTGAACACGGCTTCATGCTCCTCCTAATTTTCAGACCGTTTCTTGCTCCTCATATTTTTGACACCTTTTGAAGCTCTTCATATTTTTCACACCTTTTCAGTCTCTTCATGTTTTTCAACACCGCTTCATGCTCCTCCTATATATCAGACCGTTTCATGCTCCTCATATATTTGAGACGTTTTGAAGCCCTTCATATTTTTCACACATTTTCAGGCTCTTCTTGATTTTGAACACTGCTTCATCCTTCTCCAATTTTTCAGACCGTTTCATGCTCCTCAAATATTTTACACCTTTTGTAGCTTTTCATATTTTTCACAGCTTTTCAGGCTCTTCATGTTTTTCAACAACGTTTGATGCTCCTCCTATTTCAGACCGTTTCATGCTCCTCATATTTTTGACACATTTTGAAGCTCTTCATATTTTTCACATCTTTTCAGGCTCTTCATGTTTTTCAACACCAATTCATTCTCCTCCAATTTTTCAGATCATTTCATGCTCCACATATTTTTCACACCTTTTGAAGCTAATCATTTTTTTCACACCTTTTCAGGCTTTTCATGTTTTGAACACCGTTTCATGCTCCTCATAATTTTGACACCTTTTGAAGCTCTTCATATTTTTCACAGCTTAACAGGCTCTTCATGTTTTTGAACACCAATTCATGCTACTCCTATTTTTCAGACCGTTTCATGCTCCTCATATTTTTGACACCTTTTGAAGCTCTTCATATTTTTCACACCTTTTCAGGCTCTTCATGTTTTTGAACACAGTTTCATGTTCCTCATATTTTTGATACCTTTTGAAGCTCTTCATATTTTTCACACCTTTTCAGGCTCTTCATGTTTTTGAACACCGCTTAATGCTCCACCTATTTTCAGACCGTTTCATGCTCCTCAGGTTTTTGAGACGTTTTGAGGCTCTGCATAATTTTCATACCTTTTCAGGCTCTTCATGTTTTTGAACACCGTTACATGCTCCTCCTATTTTTCATACTATTTCATGCTCGTCATATTTCTGACACCTTTTGAAGCTCTTCATATTTTTCACACCTTTTCAGGCTCTTTATGTTTTTCAATGCCGTATCATGCTCCTCCTATTTTTCAGACCGTTTCATGCTCCTATATCTTTGACACCTTTTGAAGCTCTTCATATTTTTCACACCATTTCAGGCTCTTCAAGTTTTTGAACACGGCTTCATGCTCCTCCTAATTTTCAGACCGTTTCTTGCTCCTCATATTTTTGACACCTTTTGGAGCTCTTCATATTTTTCACACCTTTTCAGGCTCTTCATGTTTTGGAACACCGTTTCATGTTTCTCCTATTTTTCACACCGTTTCACGCTCCTCATATTTTTGACCGCTTTTGAAGCTCTTCATATTTTTCACACCTTTTCAGTCTCTTCATGTTTTTCAACACCGCTTCATGCTCCTCCTATATATCAGACCGTTTCATGCTCCTCATATATTTGACACGTTTTGAAGCCCTTCATATTTTGCACACATTTTCAGGGTCTTCTTGATTTTGAACACCGCTTCATCCTTCTCCAATTTTTCAGACCGTTTCATGCTCCTCAAATATTTTACACCTTTTGTAGCTCTTCATATTTTTCACCGCTTTTCAGGCTCTTCATGTTTTTCAACAACGTTTGATGCTCCTCCTATTTCAGACCGTTTCATGCTCCTCATATTTTTGACACATTTTGAAGCTCTTCATATTTTTCACATCTTTTCAGGCTCTTCATGTTTTTCAACACCAATTCATTCTCCTCCTATTTGGCAGATCATTTCATGCTCCACATATTATTCACACCTTTTGAAGCTAATCATTTTTTTCACACTTTTTCAGGCTTTTCATGTTTTGAACACCGTTTCATGCTCCTCATAATTTTGACACCTTCTGAAGATCTTCATATTTTTCACAGCTTAACAGGCTCTTCATGTTTTTGAACACCAATTCATGCTACTCCTATTTTTCAGACCGTTTCATGCTCCTCATATTTTTGACCCCTTTAGAAGCTCTTCATATTTTTCACACCTTTTCAGGCTCTTCATGTTTTTGAACACTGCCTAATGGTCCTTCTATTTTCAGACCGTTTCATTCTCCTCATGTATTTGAGACATTTTGACGCTCTTCATATTTTTCACACCTTTTCTGGATCTTCATGTTTTTGAACACAGTTTATGCTCCTCATATTTTTCACACATTTTCATGCTCTTCATATTTTTCACACCTTTTCAGGCTCTTCATGTTTTTCAACACCACTTCATGCTCCTCCTATTTTTCACACTGTTTCATTCTCCTCATATTTTTGACACCTTTTGAAGCTCTTCATAAATTTCAAAACTTTTCAGGCTCTTCATGTTTTTGAACACGGTCTCTTGCTCCTCCTATTTTTCAGACCGTTTCATGCTCCTCATATTTTGACACCTTTTGAACCTCTTCATATTTTTCACACCTTTTCAGGCTCTTCATGGTTTTCAACACCGTTTCATGCTCCTCCTATTTTTCAGACCGTTTCATGCTCCTCATATTTTTGACACCTTTTGAAGCTCTTCATATTTTTCACACCTTTTCAGGCTCTTCATGTTTTTGAACACCGTTTCATGTTCCGCATATTTTTGACACTTTTTGAAGCTCTTCATATTTTTCAAACCTTTTCTGGCTCTTCATGTTTTTGAACACTGCTTCATGCTCCTTCTATTTTCAGACTGTTTCATGCTCCTCATGTTTTTGAGACGTTTTGAAGCTCTTCATATTTTTCACACCTTTTCAGGATTTTCATGTTTTTGAACACAGTTTCATTCTCCTCATTTTTTTCACACATTTTCATGCTCTTCATATTTTTCACACCTTTTAAGGCTCTTCATGTTTTTCAACACCGTTTCATGCTCCTCCTATTTTTCAGACCGTTTCATGCTCCTCATATTTTTGACACCTTTTGAATCTCTTCATATTTTTCACACCTTTTCAGGATTTTCAGGTTTTTGAACACCGCTTCATGCTCCTCCTATTTTACAGAACTTTTCATGCTCCTCATATTTTTGACACGTTTTGAAGCTCTTCATATTTTTCACACCTTTCAGGCTCTTCACGTTGTTGAACACGGTTTCATGCTCTTTTTTTCAGACCGTTTCATGCACCTCATGTATTTGAGACGTGTTGAAGCTCTTCATATTTTTTGTACTTTTTGAGGCTCTTCATGTTTTTGAACACCGTTTCATGCTCCTCCTATTTTTCAGACCGTTTCATGCTCCTGATATTTTTGACAACTTTTGAAGCTCTTCATATTTTTTACACCTTTTCAGGCTCTTCATATTTTTCAACACCGTTTCATGCTCCTCCTATTGTTCAGATCGTTTCATGCTCCACATATTTTTGACACCTTTTGATGCTAATCATATTTTTCACACCTTTTCAGGCTTTACATGTTTTTGAACCCCGTTTCATGCTCCTCATATTTTTGACACCTTTTGAAGCTCTTCATATTTTTCACTTTTTCAGGCTCTTCATGTTTTTCAACACCGCTTCATGCTCCTCCTTTTTTTCAGACCGCTTCATGCTCTTAATATTTTTGACCCCTTTTGAAGCTCTTCATATTTTTCACAACTTTTCAGGCTCTTCATATTTTTGAACACAGTTTCATGCTCCTCATATTTTTCACACCTTTTCATGCTCTTCATATTTTTCACATCTTTTCATGCTCTTCATGTTTCCCAACACCGTTTCATGATCCGCCTATTTTTCAGACCTTTTCATGCTCCTCATATTTTTGACACCTTTTGAAACTCTTCATATATTTCACACCTTTTCAGGCTCTTCAGGTTTTTCAACACCACTTCATGCTCCTCCTAATTTTCAGAACGTTTCATGCTCCTCATATTTTTGACACGTTTTGAAACTCTTCATATTTTTCACACCTTTTCAGGCTTTTCATGTTTTTGAACACAGCTTCATGCTCCTCCTATTTTCAGACCGTTTCATGCTCCTCATATTTTTGACACCTTTTGAAGCTCTTCATATTTTTCACACCTTTCAGGCTCTTCATGTTTTTCAACACCGCTTCATGATCCTCCTATTTTTCAGACCGTTTCATGCTCCTCGTACTTTTTACATCTTTTGAAGCTCATCATATTTTTCACACGTATTCAGGCTCTTCATGTTTTCAACACCATTTCATGCTTCTTCTATTTTTCAGTCCGTTTCATGCTCAGCTCATTTTTGACAGCTTTTGAAGCTCTTCATATTTTTCACACCTTTTGAAGCTCTTCATATTATTCACACATTTCAAGCTCTTCATGTTTTTCAACACCGCTTCATGATGCTCATATTTTTCTGACCGTTTCATGCTCCTCATATTTTTGACACCTTTTGAAGCTCTTCATATATTTCACACTTTTTTAGGCTCTTCATGTTTTCAACACCACTTCATGCTCCTCCTATTTTTCAGACCGTTTCATGCTCATCTCATTTTTGACACATTTTGAAGCTCTTCATATATTTCACACCTTTTCAGACTCTTCATGTTTTTGAACACCGCTTCATGCTCCTCCAATTTTTCAGACCGTTTCATGCTCCTCAAATATTTTACACCTTTTGTAGCTCTTCATATTTTTCACCGCTTTTCAGGCTCTTCATGTTTTTCAACAACGTTTGATGCTCCTCCTATTTCAGACCGTTTCATGCTCCTCATATTTTTGACACATTTTGAAGCTCTTCATATTTTTCACATCTTTTCAGGCTCTTCATGTTTTTCAACACCAATTCATTCTCCTCCTATTTTTCAGATCATTTCATGCTCCACATATTTTTCACACCTTTTGAAGCTAATCATTTTTTTCACACCTTTTCAGGCTTTTCATGTTTTGAACACCGTTTCATGCTCCTCATAATTTTGACACCTTCAGAAGATCTTCATATTTTTCACAGCTTAACAGGCTCTTCATGTTTTTGAACACCAATTCATGCTACTCCTATTTTTCAGACCGTTTCATGCTCCTCATATTTTTGACACGTTTAGAAGCTCTTCATATTTTTCACACCTTTTCAGGCTCTTCATGTTTTTGAACACTGCCTAATGGTCCTTCTATTTTCAGACCGTTTCATTCTCCTCATGTATTTGAGACATTTTGACGCTCTTCATATTTTTCACACCTTTTCTGGATCTTCATGTTTTTGAACACAGTTTATGCTCCTCATATTTTTCACACATTTTCATGCTCTTCATATTTTTCACACCTTTTCAGGCTCTTCATGTTTTTCAACACCACTTCATGCTCCTCCTATTTTTCACACTGTTTCATTCTCCTCATATTTTTGACACCTTTTGAAGCTCTTCATAAATTTCAAAACTTTTCAGGCTCTTCATGTTTTTGAACACGGTCTCTTGCTCCTCCTATTTTTCAGACCGTTTCATGCTCCTCATATTTTGACACCTTTTGAACCTCTTCATATTTTTCACACCTTTTCAGGCTCTTCATGGTTTTCAACACCGTTTCATGCTCCTCCTATTTTTCAGACCGTTTCATGCTCCTCATATTTTTGACACCTTTTGAAGCTCTTCATATTTTTCACACCTTTTCAGGCTCTTCATGTTTTTGAACACCGTTTCATGTTCCGCATATTTTTGACACTTTTTGAAGCTCTTCATATTTTTCAAACCTTTTCTGGCTCTTCATGTTTTTGAACACTGCTTCATGCTCCTTCTATTTTCAGACTGTTTCATGCTCCTCATGTTTTTGAGACGTTTTGAAGCTCTTCATATTTTTCACACCTTTTCAGGATTTTCATGTTTTTGAACACAGTTTCATTCTCCTCATTTTTTTCACACATTTTCATGCTCTTCATATTTTTCACACCTTTTAAGGCTCTTCATGTTTTTCAACACCGTTTCATGCTCCTCCTATTTTTCAGACCGTTTCATGCTCCTCATATTTTTGACACCTTTTGAATCTCTTCATATTTTTCACACCTTTTCAGGATTTTCAGGTTTTTGAACACCGCTTCATGCTCCTCCTATTTTACAGAACTTTTCATGCTCCTCATATTTTTGACACGTTTTGAAGCTCTTCATATTTTTCACACCTTTCAGGCTCTTCACGTTGTTGAACACGGTTTCATGCTCTTTTTTTCAGACCGTTTCATGCACCTCATGTATTTGAGACGTGTTGAAGCTCTTCATATTTTTTGTACTTTTTGAGGCTCTTCATGTTTTTGAACACCGTTTCATGCTCCTCCTATTTTTCAGACCGTTTCATGCTCCTGATATTTTTGACAACTTTTGAAGCTCTTCATATTTTTTACACCTTTTCAGGCTCTTCATATTTTTCAACACCGTTTCATGCTCCTCCTATTGTTCAGATCGTTTCATGCTCCACATATTTTTGACACCTTTTGATGCTAATCATATTTTTCACACCTTTTCAGGCTTTACATGTTTTTGAACCCCGTTTCATGCTCCTCATATTTTTGACACCTTTTGAAGCTCTTCATATTTTTCACTTTTTCAGGCTCTTCATGTTTTTCAACACCGCTTCATGCTCCTCCTTTTTTTCAGACCGCTTCATGCTCTTAATATTTTTGACCCCATTTGAAGCTCTTCATATTTTTCACAACTTTTCAGGCTCTTCATATTTTTGAACACAGTTTCATGCTCCTCATATTTTTCACACCTTTTCATGCTCTTCATATTTTTCACATCTTTTCATGCTCTTCATGTTTCCCAACACCGTTTCATGATCCGCCTATTTTTCAGACCTTTTCATGCTCCTCATATTTTTGACACCTTTTGAAACTCTTCATATATTTCACACCTTTTCAGGCTCTTCAGGTTTTTCAACACCACTTCATGCTCCTCCTAATTTTCAGAACGTTTCATGCTCCTCATATTTTTGACACGTTTTGAAACTCTTCATATTTTTCACACCTTTTCAGGCTTTTCATGTTTTTGAACACAGCTTCATGCTCCTCCTATTTTCAGACCGTTTCATGCTCCTCATATTTTTGACACCTTTTGAAGCTCTTCATATTTTTCACACCTTTCAGGCTCTTCATGTTTTTCAACACCGCTTCATGATCCTCCTATTTTTCAGACCGTTTCATGCTCCTCGTACTTTTTACATCTTTTGAAGCTCATCATATTTTTCACACGTATTCAGGCTCTTCATGTTTTCAACACCATTTCATGCTTCTTCTATTTTTCAGTCCGTTTCATGCTCAGCTCATTTTTGACAGCTTTTGAAGCTCTTCATATTTTTCACACCTTTTGAAGCTCTTCATATTATTCACACATTTCAAGCTCTTCATGTTTTTCAACACCGCTTCATGATGCTCATATTTTTCTGACCGTTTCATGCTCCTCATATTTTTGACACATTTTGAAGCTCTTCATATATTTCACACTTTTTTAGGCTCTTCATGTTTTCAACACCACTTCATGCTCCTCCTATTTTTCAGACCGTTTCATGCTCATCTCATTTTTGACACATTTTGAAGCTCTTCATATATTTCACACCTTTTCAGACTCTTCATGTTTTTGAACACCGCTTCATGCTCCTCCAATTTTTCAGACCGTTTCATGCTCCTCAAATATTTTACACCTTTTGTAGCTCTTCATATTTTTCACCGCTTTTCAGGCTCTTCATGTTTTTCAACAACGTTTGATGCTCCTCCTATTTCAGACCGTTTCATGCTCCTCATATTTTTGACACATTTTGAAGCTCTTCATATTTTTCACATCTTTTCAGGCTCTTCATGTTTTTCAACACCAATTCATTCTCCTCCTATTTTTCAGATCATTTCATGCTCCACATATTTTTCACACCTTTTGAAGCTAATCATTTTTTTCACACCTTTTCAGGCTTTTCATGTTTTGAACACCGTTTCATGCTCCTCATAATTTTGACACCTTCTGAAGATCTTCATATTTTTCACAGCTTAACAGGCTCTTCATGTTTTTGAACACCAATTCATGCTACTCCTATTTTTCAGACCGTTTCATGCTCCTCATATTTTTGACACGTTTAGAAGCTCTTCATATTTTTCACACCTTTTCAGGCTCTTCATGTTTTTGAACACTGCTTAATGGTCCTTCTATTTTCAGACCGTTTCATGCTCCTCATGTATTTGAGACATTTTGACGCTCTTCATATTTTTCACACCTTTTCTGGATCTTCATGTTTTTGAACACAGTTTATGCTCCTCATATTTTTCACACATTTTCATGCTCTTCATATTTTTCACACCTTTTCAGGCTCTTCATGTTTTTCAACACCACTTCATGCTCCTCCTATTTTTCACACTGTTTCATTCTCCTCATATTTTTGACACCTTTTGAAGCTCTTCATAAATTTCAAAACTTTTCAGGCTCTTCATGTTTTTGAACACGGTCTCTTGCTCCTCCTATTTTTCAGACCGTTTCATGCTCCTCATATTTTGACACCTTTTGAACCTCTTCATATTTTTCACACCTTTTCAGGCTCTTCATGGTTTTCAACACCGTTTCATGCTCCTCCTATTTTTCAGACCGTTTCATGCTCCTCATATTTTTGACACCTTTTGAAGCTCTTCATATTTTTCACACCTTTTCAGGCTCTTCATGTTTTTGAACACCGTTTCATGTTCCGCATACTTTTGACACTTTTTGAAGCTCTTCATATTTTTCAAACCTTTTCTGGCTCTTCATGTTTTTGAACACTGCTTCATGCTCCTTCTATTTTCAGACTGTTTCATGCTCCTCATGTTTTTGAGACGTTTTGAAGCTCTTCATATTTTTCACACCTTTTCAGGATTTTCATGTTTTTGAACACAGTTTCATTCTCCTCATTTTTTTCACACATTTTCATGCTCTTCATATTTTTCACACCTTTTAAGGCTCTTCATGTTTTTCAACACCGTTTCATGCTCCTCCTATTTTTCAGACCGTTTCATGCTCCTCATATTTTTGACACCTTTTGAATCTCTTCATATTTTTCACACCTTTTCAGGATTTTCAGGTTTTTGAACACCGCTTCATGCTCCTCCTATTTTACAGAACTTTTCATGCTCCTCATATTTTTGACACGTTTTGAAGCTCTTCATATTTTTCACACCTTTCAGGCTCTTCACGTTGTTGAACACGGTTTCATGCTCTTTTTTTCAGACCGTTTCATGCACCTCATGTATTTGAGACGTGTTGAAGCTCTTCATATTTTTTGTACTTTTTGAGGCTCTTCATGTTTTTGAACACCGTTTCATGCTCCTCCTATTTTTCAGACCGTTTCATGCTCCTGATATTTTTGACAACTTTTGAAGCTCTTCATATTTTTTACACCTTTTCAGGCTCTTCATATTTTTCAACACCGTTTCATGCTCCTCCTATTGTTCAGATCGTTTCATGCTCCACATATTTTTGACACCTTTTGATGCTAATCATATTTTTCACACCTTTTCAGGCTTTACATGTTTTTGAACCCCGTTTCATGCTCCTCATATTTTTGACACCTTTTGAAGCTCTTCATATTTTTCACTTTTTCAGGCTCTTCATGTTTTTCAACACCGCTTCATGCTCCTCCTTTTTTTCAGACCGCTTCATGCTCTTAATATTTTTGACCCCATTTGAAGCTCTTCATATTTTTCACAACTTTTCAGGCTCTTCATATTTTTGAACACAGTTTCATGCTCCTCATATTTTTCACACCTTTTCATGCTCTTCATATTTTTCACATCTTTTCATGCTCTTCATGTTTCCCAACACCGTTTCATGATCCGCCTATTTTTCAGACCTTTTCATGCTCCTCATATTTTTGACACCTTTTGAAACTCTTCATATATTTCACACCTTTTCAGGCTCTTCAGGTTTTTCAACACCACTTCATGCTCCTCCTAATTTTCAGAACGTTTCATGCTCCTCATATTTTTGACACGTTTTGAAACTCTTCATATTTTTCACACCTTTTCAGGCTTTTCATGTTTTTGAACACAGCTTCATGCTCCTCCTATTTTCAGACCGTTTCATGCTCCTCATATTTTTGACACCTTTTGAAGCTCTTCATATTTTTCACACCTTTCAGGCTCTTCATGTTTTTCAACACCGCTTCATGATCCTCCTATTTTTCAGACCGTTTCATGCTCCTCGTACTTTTTACATCTTTTGAAGCTCATCATATTTTTCACACGTATTCAGGCTCTTCATGTTTTCAACACCACTTCATGCTTCTTCTATTTTTCAGTCCGTTTCATGCTCAGCTCATTTTTGACAGCTTTTGAAGCTCTTCATATTTTTCACACCTTTTGAAGCTCTTCATATTATTCACACATTTCAAGCTCTTCATGTTTTTCAACACCGCTTCATGATGCTCATATTTTTCTGACCGTTTAATGCTCCTCATATTTTTGACACCTTTTGAAGCTCTTCATATATTTCACACTTTTTTAGGCTCTTCATGTTTTCAACACCACTTCATGCTCCTCCTATTTTTCAGACCGTTTCATGCTCATCTCATTTTTGACACATTTTGAAGCTCTTCATATATTTCACACCTTTTCAGACTCTTCATGTTTTTGAACACCGCTTCATGCTCCTCCAATTTTTCAGACCGTTTCATGCTCCTCAAATATTTTACACCTTTTGTAGCTCTTCATATTTTTCACCGCTTTTCAGGCTCTTCATGTTTTTCAACAACGTTTGATGCTCCTCCTATTTCAGACCGTTTCATGCTCCTCATATTTTTGACACATTTTGAAGCTCTTCATATTTTTCACATCTTTTCAGGCTCTTCATGTTTTTCAACACCAATTCATTCTCCTCCTATTTTTCAGATCATTTCATGCTCCACATATTTTTCACACCTTTTGAAGCTAATCATTTTTTTCACACCTTTTCAGGCTTTTCATGTTTTGAACACCGTTTCATGCTCCTCATAATTTTGACACCTTCTGAAGATCTTCATATTTTTCACAGCTTAACAGGCTCTTCATGTTTTTGAACACCAATTCATGCTACTCCTATTTTTCAGACCGTTTCATGCTCCTCATATTTTTGACACGTTTTGAAGCTCTTCATATTTTTCACACTTTTTCAGGCTCTTCATGTTTTTAAACAACGCTTCATGCTCCTCCTAATTTTGAGACCGTTTCATGATCCTCATATTTTTGACACCTTTTGAAACTCTTCATATTTTTCACACCTTTTCAGGCTCTTCATGTTTTTGAACACCGTTTCATGCTCCTCCTATTTTTCAGACTGTTTCATGCTCCTCGTATTTTTGACACCTTTTGAAGCTCTTCATATTTTTCCCAACTTTTCAGGCTCTTCATGTTTTTGAACACCGTTTCATGCTCCTCCTATTTTTCAGACTGTTTCATGCTCCTCGTATTTTTGACACCTTTTGAAGCTCTTCATATTTTTCACACCTTTTCAGGCTCTTCATGTTTTTGAACACCGCTTAATGCTCCACCTATTTTCAGACCGTTTCATGCTCCTCATGTTTTTGAGACGTTTTGAAGCTCTGCATATTTTTCATACCTTTTCAGGCTCTTCATGTTTTTGAACACCGTTACATGCTTCTCCTATTTTTCATACCATTTCATGCTCGTCATATTTCTGACACCTTTTGAAGCTCTTCGTATTTTTCACACCTTTTCAGGCTCTTTATGTTTTTCAATGCCGTATCATGCTCCTCCTATTTTTCAGACCGTTTCATGCTCCTATATCTTTGACACCTTTTGAAGCTCTTCATATTTTTCACACCATTTCAGGCTCTTCAAGTTTTTGAACACGGCTTCATGCTCCTCCTATTTTTCAGACCGTTTCTTGCTCCTCATATTTTTGACACCTTTTGAAGCTCTTCATTTTTTTCACACCTTTTCAGGCTCTTCATGTTTTGGAACACCGTTTCATGTTTCTCCTATTTTTCACACCGTTTCACGCTCCTCATATTTTTGACCGCTTTTGAAGCTCTTCATATTTTTCACACCTTTTCAGTCTCTTCATGATTTTCAACACCACTTCATGCTCCTCCTATATATCAGACCGTTTCATGCTCCTCATATATTTGACACGTTTTGAAGCCCTTCATATTTTGCACACATTTTCAGGGTCTTCTTGATTTTGAACACCGCTTCATCCTTCTCCAATTTTTAAGACCGTTTCATGCTCCTCAAATATTTTACACCTTTTGTAGCTCTTCATATTTTTCACCGCTTTTCAGGCTCTTCATGTTTTTCAACAACGTTTGATGCTCCTCCTATTTCAGACCGTTTCATGCTCCTCATATTTTTGACACATTTTGAAGCTCTTTATATTTTTCACATCTTTTCAGGCTCTTCATGTTTTTCAACACCAATTCATTCTCCTCCTATTTTTCAGATCATTTCATGCTCCACATATTTTTCACACCTTTTGAAGCTAATCATTTTTTTCACACCTTTTCAGGCTTTTCATGTTTTGAACACCGTTTCATGCTCCTCATAATTTTGACACCTTTTGAAGCTCTTCATATTTTTCACAGCTTAACAGGCTCTTCATGTTTTTGAACACCATTTCATGCTACTCCTATTTTTCAGACCGTTTCATGCTCCTCATATTTTTGACACATTTTGAAGCTCTTCATATTTTTCACATCTTTTCAGGCTCTTCATGTTTTTCAACACCAATTCTTTCTCCTCCTATTTTTCAGATCATTTCATGCTCCACATACTTTTCACACCTTTTGAAGCTAATCATTTTTTTCACACCTTTTCAGGCTTTTCATGTTTTGAACACCGTTTCATGCTTCTCATAATTTTGACACCTTTTGAATCTCTTCATATTTTTCACAGCTTAACAGGCTCTTCATGATTTTGAACACCAATTCATCCTACTCCTATTTTTCAGACCGTTTCATGCTCCTCATATTTTTGACACCTTTTGAAGCTCTTCATATTTTTCACACTTTTTCAGGCTCTTCATATTTTTAAACAACGCTTCATGCTCCTCCTAATTTTCAGACCGTTTCATGATCCTCATATTTTTGACACCTTTTGAAACTCTTCATATTTTTCACACCTTTTCAGGCTCTTCATGTTTTTGAACACCGTTTCATGCTCCTCCTATATTTCAGACCGTTTCATGCTCCTCATATTTTTGACACCTTTTGAAGCTCTTCATATTTTTCACACCTTTTCATGTTCTTTAGATTTTTGAAAACCGCTTCATGCTCCTCCAATTTTAAGAAGGTTTCATGCTCCTCATATTTTTGACACGTTTAGAAGCTCTTCATATTTTTCACACCTTTTCAGGCTCTTCATGTTTTTGAACACCGCTTAATGGTCCTTCTATTTTCAGACCGTTTCATGCTCCTCATGTATTTGAGACATTTTGACGCTCTTCATATTTTTCACACCTTTTCTGGATCTTCATGTTTTTGAACACAGTTTATGCTCCTCATATTTTTCACACATTTTCATGCTCTTCGTATTTTTCACACCTTTTCAGGCTCTTCATGTTTTTCAACACCACTTCATGCTCCTCCTATTTTTCTCACTGTTTCATTCTCCTCATATTTTTGACACCTTTTGAAGCTCTTCATAAATTTCAAAACTTTTCAGGCTCTTCATGTTTTTGAACACGGTCTCTTGCTCCTCCTATTTTTCAGACCGTTTCATGCTCCTCATATTTTGACACCTTTTGAACCTCTTCATATTTTTCACACCTTTTCAGGCTCTTCATGGTTTTCAACACCGTTTCATGCTCCTCCTATTTTTCAGACCGTTTCATGCTCCTCATATTTTTGACACCTTTTGAAGCTCTTCATATTTTTCACACCTTTTCAGGCTCTTCATGTTTTTGAACACCGTTTCATGTTCCGCATATTTTTGACACTTTTTGAAGCTCTTCATATTTTTCAAACCTTTTCTGGCTCTTCATGTTTTTGAACACTGCTTCATGCTCCTTCTATTTTCAGACTGTTTCATGCTCCTCATGTTTTTGAGACGTTTTGAAGCTCTTCATATTTTTCACACCTTTTCAGGATTTTCATGTTTTTGAACACAGTTTCATTCTCCTCATTTTTTTCACACATTTTCATGCTCTTCATATTTTTCACACCTTTTAAGGCTCTTCATGTTTTTCAACACCGTTTCATGTTCCTCCTATTTTTCAGACCGTTTCATGCTCCTCATATTTTTGACACCTTTTGAAGCTCTTCATATTTTTCACACTTTTTCAGGCTCTTCATGTTTTTAAACAACGCTTCATGCTCCTCCTAATTTTGAGACCGTTTCATGATCCTCATATTTTTGACACCTTTTGAAACTCTTCATATTTTTCACACCTTTTCAGGCTCTTCATGTTTTTGAACACCGTTTCATGCTCCTCCTATATTTCAGACCGTTTCATGCTCCTCATATTTTTGACACCTTTTGAAGCTCTTCATATTTTTCACACCTTTTCATGTTCTTTAGATTTTTGAAAACCGCTTCATGCTCCTCCAATTTTAAGAAGGTTTCATGCTCCTCATATTTTTGACACGTTTAGAAGCTCTTCATATTTTTCACACCTTTTCAGGCTCTTCATGTTTTTGAACACCGCTTAATGGTCCTTCTATTTTCAGACCGTTTCATGCTCCTCATGTATTTGAGACATTTTGACGCTCTTCATATTTTTCACACCTTTTCTGGATCTTCATGTTTTTGAACACAGTTTATGCTCCTCATATTTTTCACACATTTTCATGCTCTTCGTATTTTTCACACCTTTTCAGGCTCTTCATGTTTTTCAACACCACTTCATGCTCCTCCTATTTTTCTCACTGTTTCATTCTCCTCATATTTTTGACACCTTTTGAAGCTCTTCATAAATTTCAAAACTTTTCAGGCTCTTCATGTTTTTGAACACGGTCTCTTGCTCCTCCTATTTTTCAGACCGTTTCATGCTCCTCATATTTTGACACCTTTTGAACCTCTTCATATTTTTCACACCTTTTCAGGCTCTTCATGGTTTTCAACACCGTTTCATGCTCCTCCTATTTTTCAGACCGTTTCATGCTCCTCATATTTTTGACACCTTTTGAAGCTCTTCATATTTTTCACACCTTTTCAGGCTCTTCATGTTTTTGAACACCGTTTCATGTTCCGCATATTTTTGACACTTTTCGAAGCTCTTCATATTTTTCAAACCTTTTCTGGCTCTTCATGTTTTTGAACACTGCTTCATGCTCCTTCTATTTTCAGACTGTTTCATGCTCCTCATGTTTTTGAGACGTTTTGAAGCTCTTCATATTTTTCACACCTTTTCAGGATTTTCATGTTTTTGAACACAGTTTCATTCTCCTCATTTTTTTCACACATTTTCATGCTCTTCATATTTTTCACACCTTTTAAGGCTCTTCATGTTTTTCAACACCGTTTCATGTTCCTCCTATTTTTCAGACCGTTTCATGCTCCTCATATTTTTGACACGTTTTGAAGCTCTTCATATTTTTCACACTTTTTCAGGCTCTTCATGTTTTTAAACAACGCTTCATGCTCCTCCTAATTTTGAGACCGTTTCATGATCCTCATATTTTTGACACCTTTTGAAACTCTTCATATTTTTCACACCTTTTCAGGCTCTTCATGTTTTTGAACACCGTTTCATGCTCCTCCTATTTTTCAGACTGTTTCATGCTCCTCGTATTTTTGACACCTTTTGAAGCTCTTCATATTTTTCCCAACTTTTCAGGCTCTTCATGTTTTTGAACACCGTTTCATGCTCCTCCTATTTTTCAGACTGTTTCATGCTCCTCGTATTTTTGACACCTTTTGAAGCTCTTCATATTTTTCACACCTTTTCAGGCTCTTCATGTTTTTGAACACCGCTTAATGCTCCACCTATTTTCAGACCGTTTCATGCTCCTCATGTTTTTGAGACGTTTTGAAGCTCTGCATATTTTTCATACCTTTTCAGGCTCTTCATGTTTTTGAACACCGTTACATGCTTCTCCTATTTTTCATACCATTTCATGCTCGTCATATTTCTGACACCTTTTGAAGCTCTTCGTATTTTTCACACCTTTTCAGGCTCTTTATGTTTTTCAATGCCGTATCATGCTCCTCCTATTTTTCAGACCGTTTCATGCTCCTATATCTTTGACACCTTTTGAAGCTCTTCATATTTTTCACACCATTTCAGGCTCTTCAAGTTTTTGAACACGGCTTCATGCTCCTCCTATTTTTCAGACCGTTTCTTGCTCCTCATATTTTTGACACCTTTTGAAGCTCTTCATTTTTTTCACACCTTTTCAGGCTCTTCATGTTTTGGAACACCGTTTCATGTTTCTCCTATTTTTCACACCGTTTCACGCTCCTCATATTTTTGACCGCTTTTGAAGCTCTTCATATTTTTCACACCTTTTCAGTCTCTTCATGATTTTCAACACCACTTCATGCTCCTCCTATATATCAGACCGTTTCATGCTCCTCATATATTTGACACGTTTTGAAGCCCTTCATATTTTGCACACATTTTCAGGGTCTTCTTGATTTTGAACACCGCTTCATCCTTCTCCAATTTTTAAGACCGTTTCATGCTCCTCAAATATTTTACACCTTTTGTAGCTCTTCATATTTTTCACCGCTTTTCAGGCTCTTCATGTTTTTCAACAACGTTTGATGCTCCTCCTATTTCAGACCGTTTCATGCTCCTCATATTTTTGACACATTTTGAAGCTCTTTATATTTTTCACATCTTTTCAGGCTCTTCATGTTTTTCAACACCAATTCATTCTCCTCCTATTTTTCAGATCATTTCATGCTCCACATATTTTTCACACCTTTTGAAGCTAATCATTTTTTTCACACCTTTTCAGGCTTTTCATGTTTTGAACACCGTTTCATGCTCCTCATAATTTTGACACCTTTTGAAGCTCTTCATATTTTTCACAGCTTAACAGGCTCTTCATGTTTTTGAACACCATTTCATGCTACTCCTATTTTTCAGACCGTTTCATGCTCCTCATATTTTTGACACATTTTGAAGCTCTTCATATTTTTCACATCTTTTCAGGCTCTTCATGTTTTTCAACACCAATTCTTTCTCCTCCTATTTTTCAGATCATTTCATGCTCCACATACTTTTCACACCTTTTGAAGCTAATCATTTTTTTCACACCTTTTCAGGCTTTTCATGTTTTGAACACCGTTTCATGCTTCTCATAATTTTGACACCTTTTGAATCTCTTCATATTTTTCACAGCTTAACAGGCTCTTCATGATTTTGAACACCAATTCATCCTACTCCTATTTTTCAGACCGTTTCATGCTCCTCATATTTTTGACACCTTTTGAAGCTCTTCATATTTTTCACACTTTTTCAGGCTCTTCATATTTTTAAACAACGCTTCATGCTCCTCCTAATTTTCAGACCGTTTCATGATCCTCATATTTTTGACACCTTTTGAAACTCTTCATATTTTTCACACCTTTTCAGGCTCTTCATGTTTTTGAACACCGTTTCATGCTCCTCCTATATTTCAGACCGTTTCATGCTCCTCATATTTTTGACACCTTTTGAAGCTCTTCATATTTTTCACACCTTTTCATGTTCTTTAGATTTTTGAAAACCGCTTCATGCTCCTCCAATTTTAAGAAGGTTTCATGCTCCTCATATTTTTGACACGTTTAGAAGCTCTTCATATTTTTCACACCTTTTCAGGCTCTTCATGTTTTTGAACACCGCTTAATGGTCCTTCTATTTTCAGACCGTTTCATGCTCCTCATGTATTTGAGACATTTTGACGCTCTTCATATTTTTCACACCTTTTCTGGATCTTCATGTTTTTGAACACAGTTTATGCTCCTCATATTTTTCACACATTTTCATGCTCTTCGTATTTTTCACACCTTTTCAGGCTCTTCATGTTTTTCAACACCACTTCATGCTCCTCCTATTTTTCTCACTGTTTCATTCTCCTCATATTTTTGACACCTTTTGAAGCTCTTCATAAATTTCAAAACTTTTCAGGCTCTTCATGTTTTTGAACACGGTCTCTTGCTCCTCCTATTTTTCAGACCGTTTCATGCTCCTCATATTTTGACACCTTTTGAACCTCTTCATATTTTTCACACCTTTTCAGGCTCTTCATGGTTTTCAACACCGTTTCATGCTCCTCCTATTTTTCAGACCGTTTCATGCTCCTCATATTTTTGACACCTTTTGAAGCTCTTCATATTTTTCACACCTTTTCAGGCTCTTCATGTTTTTGAACACCGTTTCATGTTCCGCATATTTTTGACACTTTTTGAAGCTCTTCATATTTTTCAAACCTTTTCTGGCTCTTCATGTTTTTGAACACTGCTTCATGCTCCTTCTATTTTCAGACTGTTTCATGCTCCTCATGTTTTTGAGACGTTTTGAAGCTCTTCATATTTTTCACACCTTTTCAGGATTTTCATGTTTTTGAACACAGTTTCATTCTCCTCATTTTTTTCACACATTTTCATGCTCTTCATATTTTTCACACCTTTTAAGGCTCTTCATGTTTTTCAACACCGTTTCATGTTCCTCCTATTTTTCAGACCGTTTCATGCTCCTCATATTTTTGACACCTTTTGAATCTCTTCATATTTTTCACACCTTTTCAGGCTCTTCAGGTTTTTGAACACCGCTTCATGCTCCTCCTATTTTACAGAACTTTTCATGCTCCTCATATTTTTGACACGTTTTGAAGCTCTTCATATTTTTCACACCTTTCAGGCTCTTCACGTTGTTGAACACGGTTTCATGCTCCTTTTTTCAGACCGTTTCATGCACCTCATGTATTTGAGACGTGTTGAAGCTCTTCATATTTTTTGTACTTTTTGAGGCTCTTCATGTTTTTGAACACCGTTTCATGCTCCTCCTATTTTTCAGACCGTTTCATGCTCCTGATATTTTTGACACCTTTTGAAGCTCTTCATATTTTTTACACCTTTTCAGGCTCTTCATATTTTTCAACACCGTTTCATGCTCCTCCTATTGTTCAGATCGTTTCATGCTCCACATATTTTTGACACCTTTTGATGCTAATCATATTTTTCACACCTTTTCAGGCTTTACATGTTTTTGAACCCCGTTTCATGCTCCTCATATTTTTGACACCTTTTGAAGCTCTTCATATTTTTCACACTTTTTCAGGCTCTTCATGTTTTTCAACACCGCTTCATGCTCCTCCTTTTTTTCAGACCGCTTCATGCTCTTAATATTTTTGACCCCTTTTGAAGCTCTTCATATTTTTCACAACTTTTCAGGCTCTTCATATTTTTGAACACAGTTTCATGCTCCTCATATTTTTCACACCTTTTCATGCTCTTCATATTTTTCACATCTTTTCATGCTCTTCATGTTTCCCAACACCTTTTCATGCTCTTCATATTTTTCACACCTTTTAAGGCTCTTCATGTTTTTCAACACCGTTTCATGCTCCTCCTATTTTTCAGACCTTTTCATGCTCCTCATATTTTTGACACCTTTTGAAACTCTTCATATATTTCACACCTTTTCAGGCTCTTCAGGTTTTTAAACACCACTTCATGCTCCTCCTAATTTTCAGAACGTTTCATGCTCCTCATATTTTTGACACGTTTTGAAGCTCTTTATATTTTTCACATCTTTTCAGGCTCTTCATGTTTTTCAACACCAATTCATTCTCCTCCTATTTTTCAGATCATTTCATGCTCCACATATTTTTCACACCTTTTGAAGCTAATCATTTTTTTCACACCTTTTCAGGCTTTTCATGTTTTGAACATCGTTTCATGCTCCTCATAATTTTGACACCTTTTGAAGCTCTTCATATTTTTCACAGCTTAACAGGCTCTTCATGTTTTTGAACACCATTTCATGCTACTCCTATTTTTCAGACCGTTTCATGCTCCTCATATTTTTGACACATTTTGAAGCTCTTCATATTTTTCACATCTTTTCAGGCTCTTCATGTTTTTCAACACCAATTCATTCTCCTCCTATTTTTCAGATCATTTCATGCTCCACATACTTTTCACACCTTTTGAAGCTAATCATTTTTTTCACACCTTTTCAGGCTTTTCATGTTTTGAACACCGTTTCATGCTTCTCATAATTTTGACACCTTTTGAAGCTCTTCATATTTTTCACAGCTTAACAGGCTCTTCATGATTTTGAACACCAATTCATCCTACTCCTATTTTTCAGACCGTTTCATGCTCCTCATATTTTTGACACCTTTTGAAGCTCTTCATATTTTTCACACTTTTTCAGGCTCTTCATATTTTTAAACAACGCTTCATGCTCCTCCTAATTTTCAGACCGTTTCATGATCCTCATATTTTTGACACCTTTTGAAACTCTTCATATTTTTCACACCTTTTCAGGCTCTTCATGTTTTTGAACACCGTTTCATGCTCCTCCTATATTTCAGACCGTTTCATGCTCCTCATATTTTTGACACCTTTTGAAGCTCTTCATATTTTTCACACCTTTTCATGTTCTTTAGATTTTTGAAAACCGCTTCATGCTCCTCCAATTTTAAGAAGGTTTCATGCTCCTCATATTTTTGACACGTTTAGAAGCTCTTCATATTTTTCACACCTTTTCAGGCTCTTCATGTTTTTGAACACCGCTTAATGGTCCTTCTATTTTCAGACCGTTTCATGCTCCTCATGTATTTGAGACATTTTGACGCTCTTCATATTTTTCACACCTTTTCTGGATCTTCATGTTTTTGAACACAGTTTATGCTCCTCATATTTTTCACACATTTTCATGCTCTTCGTATTTTTCACACCTTTTCAGGCTCTTCATGTTTTTCAACACCACTTCATGCTCCTCCTATTTTTCTCACTGTTTCATTCTCCTCATATTTTTGACACCTTTTGAAGCTCTTCATAAATTTCAAAACTTTTCAGGCTCTTCATGTTTTTGAACACGGTCTCTTGCTCCTCCTATTTTTCAGACCGTTTCATGCTCCTCATATTTTGACACCTTTTGAACCTCTTCATATTTTTCACACCTTTTCAGGCTCTTCATGGTTTTCAACACCGTTTCATGCTCCTCCTATTTTTCAGACCGTTTCATGCTCCTCATATTTTTGACACCTTTTGAAGCTCTTCATATTTTTCACACCTTTTCAGGCTCTTCATGTTTTTGAACACCGTTTCATGTTCCGCATATTTTTGACACTTTTTGAAGCTCTTCATATTTTTCAAACCTTTTCTGGCTCTTCATGTTTTTGAACACTGCTTCATGCTCCTTCTATTTTCAGACTGTTTCATGCTCCTCATGTTTTTGAGACGTTTTGAAGCTCTTCATATTTTTCACACCTTTTCAGGATTTTCATGTTTTTGAACACAGTTTCATTCTCCTCATTTTTTTCACACATTTTCATGCTCTTCATATTTTTCACACCTTTTAAGGCTCTTCATGTTTTTCAACACCGTTTCATGTTCCTCCTATTTTTCAGACCGTTTCATGCTCCTCATATTTTTGACACCTTTTGAATCTCTTCATATTTTTCACACCTTTTCAGGCTCTTCAGGTTTTTGAACACCACTTCATGCTCCTCCTATTTTACAGAACTTTTCATGCTCCTCATATTTTTGACACGTTTTGAAGCTCTTCATATTTTTCACACCTTTCAGGCTCTTCACGTTGTTGAACACGGTTTCATGCTCCTTTTTTCAGACCGTTTCATGCACCTCATGTATTTGAGACGTGTTGAAGCTCTTCATATTTTTTGTACTTTTTGAGGCTCTTCATGTTTTTGAACACCGTTTCATGCTCCTCCTATTTTTCAGACCGTTTCATGCTCCTGATATTTTTGACACCTTTTGAAGCTCTTCATATTTTTTACACCTTTTCAGGCTCTTCATATTTTTCAACACCGTTTCATGCTCCTCCTATTGTTCAGATCGTTTCATGCTCCACATATTTTTGACACCTTTTGATGCTAATCATATTTTTCACACCTTTTCAGGCTTTACATGTTTTTGAACCCCGTTTCATGCTCCTCATATTTTTGACACCTTTTGAAGCTCTTCATATTTTTCACACTTTTTCAGGCTCTTCATGTTTTTCAACACCGCTTCATGCTCCTCCTTTTTTTCAGACCGCTTCATGCTCTTAATATTTTTGACCCCTTTTGAAGCTCTTCATATTTTTCACAACTTTTCAGGCTCTTCATATTTTGGAACACAGTTTCATGCTCCTCATATTTTTCACACCTTTTCATGCTCTTCATATTTTTCACATCTTTTCATGCTCTTCATGTTTCCCAACACCTTTTCATGCTCTTCATATTTTTCACACCTTTTAAGGCTCTTCATGTTTTTCAACACCGTTTCATGCTCCTCCTATTTTTCAGACCTTTTCATGCTCCTCATATTTTTGACACCTTTTGAAACTCTTCATATATTTCACACCTTTTCAGGCTCTTCAGGTTTTTAAACACCACTTCATGCTCCTCCTAATTTTCAGAACGTTTCATGCTCCTCATATTTTTGACACGTTTTGAAACTCTTCATATTTTTCACACCTTTTCAGGCTTTTCATGTTTTTGAACACAGCTTCATGCTCCTCCTATTTTCAGACCGTTTCATGCTCCTCATATTTTTGACACCTTTTGAAGCTCATCATATTTTTCACAGGTATTCAGGCTCTTCATGTTTTCAACACCACTTCATGCTTCTTCTATTTTTCAGTCCGATTCATGCTCAGCTCATTTTTGACAGCTTTTGAAGCTCTTCATATTTTTCACACCTTTTGAAGCTCTTCATATTTTTCACACCTTTTCAGGCTCTTCATGGTTTTCAACACCGTTTCATGCTCCTCCTATTTTTCAGACCGTTTCATGCTCCTGATATTTTTGACACCTTTTGAAGCTCTTCATATTTTTTACACCTTTTCAGGCTCTTCATATTTTTCAACACCGTTTCATGCTCCTCCTATTGTTCAGATCGTTTCATGCTCCACATATTTTTGACACCTTTTGATGCTAATCATATTTTTCACACCTTTTCAGGCTTTACATGTTTTTGAACCCCGTTTCATGCTCCTCATATTTTTGACACCTTTTGAAGCTCTTCATATTTTTCACACTTTTTCAGGCTCTTCATGTTTTTCAACACCGCTTCATGCTCCTCCTTTTTTTCAGACCGCTTCATGCTCTTAATATTTTTGACCCCTTTTGAAGCTCTTCATATTTTTCACAACTTTTCAGGCTCTTCATATTTTTGAACACAGTTTCATGCTCCTCATATTTTTCACACCTTTTCATGCTCTTCATATTTTTCACATCTTTTCATGCTCTTCATGTTTCCCAACACCTTTTCATGCTCTTCATATTTTTCACACCTTTTAAGGCTCTTCATGTTTTTCAACACCGTTTCATGCTCCTCCTATTTTTCAGACCTTTTCATGCTCCTCATATTTTTGACACCTTTTGAAACTCTTCATATATTTCACACCTTTTCAGGCTCTTCAGGTTTTTAAACACCACTTCATGCTCCTCCTAATTTTCAGAACGTTTCATGCTCCTCATATTTTTGACACGTTTTGAAACTCTTCATATTTTTCACACCTTTTCAGGCTTTTCATGTTTTTGAACACAGCTTCATGCTCCTCCTATTTTCAGACCGTTTCATGCTCCTCATATTTTTGACACCTTTTGAAGCTCATCATATTTTTCACAGGTATTCAGGCTCTTCATGTTTTCAACACCACTTCATGCTTCTTCTATTTTTCAGTCCGATTCATGCTCAGCTCATTTTTGACAGCTTTTGAAGCTCTTCATATTTTTCACACCTTTTGAAGCTCTTCATATTTTTCACACATTTCAAGCTCTTCATGTTTTTCAACACCGCTTAATGATGCTCATATTTTTCTGACCGTTTCATGCTCCTCATATTTTTGACACCTTTTGAAGCTCTTCATATATTTCACACTTTTTTAGGCTCTTCATGTTTTCAACACCACTTCATGCTCCTCCTATTTTTCAGACCGTTTCATGCTCATCTCATTTTTGACACATTTTGAAGCTCTTCATATATTTCACACCTTTTCAGACTCTTCATGTTTTTGAACACCGCTTCATGCTCCTCCTATTTTCAGACAGTTTCATGCTCCTCATGTTTTTGAGACGGTTTGAAACTCTGCATATTTTTCGTACCTTTTCAGGCTCTTCATGTTTTTGAACACCGTTACATGCTCCTCCTATTTTTCATACCATTTCGTGCTCGTCATATTTTTGACACCTTTTGAAGCTCTTCATATTTTTCACACCTTTTCAGGCTCTTTATGTTTTTCAATGTCGTATCATGCTCCTCCTATTTTTCAGACCGTTTCATGCTCCTATATCTTTGACACCTTTTGAAGCTCTTCATATTTTTCACACCATTTCAGGCTCTTCAATTTTTTGAACACGGCTTCATGCACCTCCTAATTTTCAGACCGTTTCTTGCTCCTCATATTTTTGACATCTTTTGAAGCTCTTCATATTTTTCACACCTTTTCAGGCTCTTAATGTTTTGGAACACCGTTTCATGTTTCTCCTATTTTTCACACCGTTTCATGCTCATCATGTTTTTGACCGCTTTCGAAGCTCTTCATATTTTTCACAACTTTTCAGGCTCTCCATGTTTTTGAACACAGTTTCATGCTCCGCATATTTTTCACACCTTTTGAAGCTCTTCATATTTTTCACACCTTGTTAGGCTCTTCATGTTTTTGAACACAGTTTCATGCGCCTCCTATTTTTCAGACCGTTTCATGCTCCTCATATTTTTGACACCTTTTGAAGCTCATCAAATTTTTCACATTTTTTGAAGCTCTTCATATATATCACACTTTTTCAATCTCTTCATGTTTTCCACACCACTTCTTGCTCCTCCTATTTTTCAGACCGTTTCATTCTCATCTCATTATTGACAGCTTTTGAAGCTCTTCATATATTTCACACCTTTTGAAGCTCGTCATATTTTTCACAACTTTTCTGGCTCTTTATGTTTTTGAACACCATTTCATGCTCCTCCTATTTTTCAGACCGTTTCGTGCTCCTCATATATTTGACACCTTTTGAAGCTCTTCATATTCTTCACACCTTTTCAGGCTCTTCATGATTTTGAACACCGCTTCATTCTCCTCCTATTTTTCAGAACGTTTCATGCTCCTCCTATTTTTCAGACTGTTTCATGCTCCTCATATTTTTGACACCTTTTGAAGCCTTTCATATCTTTCACACCTTTTCAGGCTCTTCTTGTTTTTCCACACCAGTTCATGCTCCTCTTATTTTTCAGACCGTTTCATGCTCCTCATATTTTTGACACCTTTTGAAGCTCTTCATATTTTTCACAACTTTTCAGGCTCTTCATGTTTTTGAACACCGCTTCATGCTCCTCCTATTTCAGACCGTTTCATGCTCCTCATATTTTTGACACCTTTTGAAGCTCTTCATATTTTTCACACCTTTTCAGGTTCTTCATGTTTTTCAACACCGCTTCATGGTCCTCCTATTTTTCAGACCGTTTCATGCTCCCATATTTTTGACACTTTTGAAACTCTTCATATTTTTCACAGCTTTTCATGCTCTTTATGTTTTTCAACACCGCTTCATAATCCTCCTATATTTCTGACCATTTCATGCTCCTCATATTTTTGATACCTTTTGAAGCTCTTCATATTTTTCACGTCTTTTCATGCTCTTCATGTTTTTCAACACCACTTCATGCTCCTCTATTTTTTAGACCATTTCATGCTCCTAATATTTTTGACACCTTTTGAAGCTCCTCATATACTTCACACAATTTCAGGCTCTTCATGTTTTTCAACACCACTTCATGCTCCTTCTATTTTTCAGACCTTTTTATGCTCATCTCATTTTTGACACCTTTTGAAGCTCTTTATATTTTTCACACCTTTTGAAGCTCGTGATATATTTCACACGTTTTCAGGTTCTTCATGTTTTTCAACAACGCTTCTTGCTCCTCATATTTTTCAGACCGTTTCATGCTCCTCACATTTTTGACACCTTTTGAAGCTCTTCATTTTTTCACACCTTTTGAAGCTCTTCATATTTTTCACACCTTTTCAGGCTGTTCATGTTATTGAACACCGTTTCATGCTCCTCTATTTTTCTAACCGTTTCATGCTCCTCATATTTTTGAGACGTTTTGAGGCTCTTCATATTTTTCACACCTTTTGAAGCTCTTCATTTTTTGAACACCGCTTCATGCTCCTCCTATTTTTCAGACCGTTTCATTCTCATTTCATTTTTGACACCTTTGGAAGCTATTCATATGTTTCACACCTGTTCAGGCTCTTCATGTTTTAGAACACCTATTCATGCTCCTCCTATTTTTCAGACCGTTTCATGCTCATTTCATTTTTGACATCTTTTGAAGCTCTTCATATTTTTCACATCTTTTGAAGCTCTTCATATTTTTCACACCTTTTCAGGCTCTTCACAATTTGGAACACCGTTTCATGTTCCTCCTATTTTTTCAGACCGTTTCATGATCCTCATATTTTTGAAACCTTTTGAAGCTCTTCATATATTTCACACCTTTTCAGGCTTTTCAGGTTTTTGAACATCATTTCATGCTCCTCCTATTTTTCAGAACGTTCCATGCTCCTCATATTTTTCACACCTTTTGCAGCTCTTCATTATTTCACACATTTTCAGGCTCTTCCTGTTTTTCAAAACCGCTTCATGCTCCCCCTATTTTTCAGAACGTATCATAGTTCTCATATTTTTGACACCTTTTGAAGCTCTTCATATTTTTCACACCTTTTCAGGCTCTTCACAATTTGGAACACCGTTTCATGTTCCTCCTAATTTTTCAGACCGTTTCATGCTCCTCATATTTTTGACACCTTTTGAAGCTCTTCATATATTTCACACTTTTTTAGGCTCTTCATGTTTTCAACACCACTTCATGCTCCTCCTATTTTTCAGACCGTTTCATGCTCATCTCATTTTTGACACATTTTGAAGCTCTTCATATATTTCACACCTTTTCAGACTCTTCATATTTTTGAACACCGCTTCATGCTCCTCCTATTTTTCAGACCGTTTCATTCTCATTTCATTTTTGACACCTTTGGAAGCTATTCATATGTTTCACACCTGTTCAGGCTCTTCATGTTTTAGAACACCTATTCGTGCTCCTCCTATTTTTCAGACCGTTTCATGCTCATTTCATTTTTGACATCTTTTGAAGCTCTTCATATTTTTCACATCTTTTGAAGCTCTTCATATTTTTCACACCTTTTCAGGCTCTTCACAATTTGGAACACCGTTTCATGTTCCTCCTATTTTTTTATTTTATTTTATTTTATTTTATTTATTTATTTTTTTTTGATTTTTTTTTTATTATTTTTTTTTCCAGTGGGTTTTGTCATACATTGATATGAATCAGCCATGGATTTACATGTATTCCCAATCCCGATCCCCCCTCCCACCTCCCTCTCCACCCGATTCCTCTGGGTCTTCCCAGTGCACCAGGCCGGAGCACTTGTCTCGTGCATCCCACCTGGGCTGGTGATCTGTTTCACCATAGATAGTATACATGCTGTTCTTTTGAAATATCCCACCCTCACATTCTCCCACAAAGTTCAAAAGTCTGTTCTGTATTTCTGTGTCTCTTTTTCTGTTCTGCATATAGGGTTATCGTTATCACCTTTCTAAATTCCATATACATGTGTCAGTATGCTGTAATGTTCTTTATCTTTCTGGCTTACTTCACTCTGTATAAGGGGCTCCAGCTTCATCCATCTCATTAGGACTGGTTCAAATGAATTCTTTTTAATGGCTGAGTAATATTCCATGGTGTATATGTACCACAGCTTCCTTATCCATTCATCTGCTGATGGGCATCTAGGTTGCTTCCATGTCCTGGCTATTATAAACAGTGCTGCGATGAACCGAAGAATTTCACAATTTGTATGGAAATACAAAAAACCTCGAATAGCCAAAGTAATCTTGAGAAAGAAGAATGGAACTGGAGGAATCAACCTGCCTGACTTCAGACTCTACTACAAAGCCACAGTCATCAAGACAGTATGGTACTGGCACAAAGACAGAAATATAGATCAATGGAACAGAATAGAAAGCCCAGAGATAAATCCACGAACCTATGGACACCTTATCTTTGACAAAGGAGGCAAGGATATACAATGGAAAAAAGACAACCTCTTTAACAAGTGGTGCTGGGAAAACTGGTCAACCACTTGTAAAAGAATGAAACTAGAACACTGTCTAACACCATACACAAAAATAAACTCAAAATGGATTAAAGATCTAAATGTAAGACCAGAAACTATAAAACTCCTAGAGGAGAACATAGGCAAAATACTCTCCGACATAAATCAAAGCAAGATCCTCTATGACCCACCTCCCAGAATATTGGAAATAAAAGCAAAACTAAACAAATGGGACCTAATGAAACTTAAAAGCTTTTGCCTCCTATTTTTTCAGACCGTTTCATGATCCTCATATTTTTGAAACCTTTTGAAGCTCTTCATATATTTCACACCTTTTCAGGCTTTTCAGGTTTTTGAACATCATTTCATGCTCCTCCTATTTTTCAGAACGTTCCATGCTCCTCATATTTTTCAAACCTTTTGCAGCTCTTCATATTTTTCACACATTTTCAGTCTCTTCATGTTTTTCAAAACCGCTTCATGCTCCCACTATTTTTCAGAACGTTTCATAGTTCTCATATTTTTGACACCTTTTGAAGCTCTTCATATTTTTCACACCTTTTCAGCGTCTTCATGTTTTCGACCACCCCTTCATGCTCCTCTTCTTTTGCAGACCATTTCATACTCCTCATATTGTTGACACCTTTTGAAGCTCTTCATATATTGCACACCTTTCCAGGCTCTTCATGTTTATCAACACTGCTTCATGCCTCTCCTATTTTTTAGACCGTTTCATGCTCCTCATATATTACACACCTTTTGAAGCTCTTCATATTTTTCACACCTTTCCAGGCTCTTCATGTTTTTGAACACGGCTTCATGCTCCTCCTATTTTTCAGGCCGTTTCTTGCTCCTCATATTTTTGACACCTTTTGAAGCTCTTCATATTTTTCACACATTTTCATGCTCTTCATGTTTTTCATCACCGATTCATGCTCCTGCTATTTTTCAGACCGTTTCATGCTCCTCCTATTTTTCAGGCCGTTTAATGCTCCTCATATTTTGACACCTTCTGAAGCTCTTTAGATTTTTCACACCTTTTCAGGCTCTTCATGTTTTTGAACACCGCTTCATGCTCCTCCTATTTTTCAGACCGTTTCATGCTCCTCATATTTTTCACACCTTTTGAAGCTCTACGTATTTTTCACACCTTTTCAGGCTCTTCATGTTTTTGAACACCACTTCATGCTCCTCCTATTTTTCAGACAATTTCATGCTCCTCATATTTTTGACACCTTTTAAAAATCTTCAGTTTTTTCACACCTTTTCATGCTCTTCATGTTTTCAACACCGTTTCATGCTCCTCCTATTTTTCAGAATTTCATGCTCCTCATATTTTGACACCTTTTGAAGCTCTACATATTTTTCACACCTTTTCAGGCTTTTCATGTTTTTGAACACGGCTTCATGCTCCTCCTATATTTCAGACCGTTTCATGCTCCTCATATTTTTGACACCTTTTGTAACTCTTCATATATTTCACACCTTTTCAGGCTATTCATGTTTTCCAACACCACTTCATGCTCCTCCTATTTTTCAGACCGTTTCATGCTCCTCCTATTTTTGACAGTTTTTGAAGTTGTTCATACATGTCACACTTTTTCAGGCTCTTCAGGTTTTTCAACACCGCTTCATGTTCCTCCTATTTTCAGACCGTTTCATGCTCCTCCTATTTTTGACACCTTTTGAAGCTCTTCATATATATCACGCCTTTTCAGGCTCTTCAGGTTTTTCAACACCGCTTCATGCTCCTCCTATTTTTCAGACCGTTTCATGCTCCTCCTATTTTTCAGGCCGTTTCATGCTCCTCCTATTTTTCAGGCCGTTTCATGCTCTTCATAGTTTTGACACCTTTTGAAACTCTTCATATTTTTCACACCTTTTCATGCTCTTCAGGTTTTTCAACACCGCTTCATATTCCTCCTATTTTTCAGACCGTTTCATGTTCCTCCTATTTTTGACACCTTTTGAAGCTCTTCATATATTTCACGCCTTTTCAGGCTCTTCAGGATTTTTAACACCACTTCATGCTCCTCCTATTTTTCAGACCGTTTCATGCTCCTCCTATTTTTCAGACCGTTTCATGCTCATTTCATTTTTGACATCTTTTGAAGCTCTTCATATTTTTCACATCTTTTGAAGCTCTTCATATTTTTCACACCTTTTCAGGCTCTTCACAATTTGGAACACCGTTTCATGTTCCTCCTATTTTTTCAGACCGTTTCATGCTCCTCATATTTTTGACACCTTTTGAAGCTCTTCATATATTTCACACTTTTTTAGGCTCTTCATGTTTTCAACACCACTTCATGCTCCTCCTATTTTTCAGACCGTTTCATGCTCATCTCATTTTTGACACATTTTGAAGCTCTTCATATATTTCACACCTTTTCAGACTCTTCATATTTTTGAACACCGCTTCATGCTCCTCCTATTTTTCAGACCGTTTCATTCTCATTTCATTTTTGACACCTTTGGAAGCTATTCATATGTTTCACACCTGTTCAGGCTCTTCATGTTTTAGAACACCTATTCATGCTCCTCCTATTTTTCAGACCGTTTCATGCTCATTTCATTTTTGACATCTTTTGAAGCTCTTCATATTTTTCACATCTTTTGTAGCTCTTCATATTTTTCACACCTTTTCAGGCTCTTCACAATTTGGAACACCGTTTCATGTTCCTCCTATTTTTTTATTTTATTTTATTTTATTTATTTATTTTTTTTTTGATTTTTTTTTATTATTTTTTTTTTCCCAGTGGGTTTTGTCATACATTGATATGAATCAGCCATGGATTTACATGTATTCCCAATCCCGATCCCCCCTCCCACCTCCCTCTCCACCCGATTCCTCTGGGTCTTCCCAGTGCACCAGGCCGGAGCACTTGTCTCGTGCATCCCACCTGGGCTGGTGATCTGTTTCACCATAGATATTATACATGCTGTTCTTTTGAAATATCCCACCCTCACATTCTCCCACAAAGTTCAAAAGTCTGTTCTGTATTTCTGTGTCTCTTTTTCTGTTCTGCATATAGGGTTATCGTTATCACCTTTCTAAATTCCATATACATGTGTCAGTATGCTGTAATGTTCTTTATCTTTCTGGCTTACTTCACTCTGTATAAGGGGCTCCAGCTTCATCCATCTCATTAGGACTGGTTCAAATGAATTCTTTTTAATGGCTGAGTAATATTCCATGGTGTATATGTACCACAGCTTCCTTATCCATTCATCTGCTGATGGGCATCTAGGTTGCTTCCATGTCCTGGCTATTATAAACAGTGCTGCGATGAACCGAAGAATTTCACAATTTGTATGGAAATACAAAAAACCTCGAATAGCCAAAGTAATCTTGAGAAAGAAGAATGGAACTGGAGGAATCAACCTGCCTGACTTCAGACTCTACTACAAAGCCACAGTCATCAAGACAGTATGGTACTGGCACAAAGACAGAAATATAGATCAATGGAACAGAATAGAAAGCCCAGAGATAAATCCACGAACCTATGGACACCTTATCTTTGACAAAGGAGGCAAGGATATACAATGGAAAAAAGACAACCTCTTTAAAAGTGGTGCTGGGAAAACTGGTCAACCACTTGTAAAAGAATGAAACTAGAACACTGTCTAACACCATACACAAAAATAAACTCAAAATGGATTAAAGATCTAAATGTAAGACCAGAAACTATAAAACTCCTAGAGGAGAACATAGGCAAAACACTCTCCGACATAAATCAAAGCAAGATCCTCTATGACCCACCTCCCAGAATATTGGAAATAAAAGCAAAACTAAACAAATGGGACCTAATGAAACTTAAAAGCTTTTGCCTCCTATTTTTTCAGACCGTTTCATGATCCTCATATTTTTGAAACCTTTTGAAGCTCTTCATATATTTCACACCTTTTCAGGCTTTTCAGGTTTTTGAACATCATTTCATGCTCCTCCTATTTTTCAGAACGTTCCATGCTCCTCATATTTTTCACACCTTTTGCAGCTCTTCATATTTTTCACACATTTTCAGTCTCTTCATGTTTTTCAAAACCGCTTCATGCTCCTCCTATTTTTCAGAACATTTCATAGTTCTCATATTTTTGACACCTTTTGAAGCTCTTCATATTTTTCACACCTTTTCAGCGTCTTCATGTTTTCGACCACCCCTTCATGCTCCTCTTCTTTTTCAGACCATTTCATACTCCTCATATTGTTGACACCTTTTGAAGCTCTTCATATATTGCACACCTTTCCAGGCTCTTCATGTTTATCAACACTGCTTCATGCCTCTCCTATTTTTTAGACCGTTTCATGCTCCTCATATATTACACACCTTTTGAAGCTCTTCATATTTTTCACACCTTTCCAGGCTCTTCATGTTTTTGAACACGGCTTCATGCTCCTCCTATTTTTCAGGCCGTTTCTTGCTCCTCATATTTTTGACACCTTTTGAAGCTCTTCATATTTTTCACACATTTTCATGCTCTTCATGTTTTTCAACACCGATTCATGCTCCTGCTATTTTTCAGACCGTTTCATGCTCCTCCTATTTTTCAGGCCGTTTAATGCTCCTCATATTTTGACACCTTCTGAAGCTCTTTATATTTTTCACACCTTTTCAGGCTCTTCATGTTTTTGAACACCGCTTCATGCTCCTCCTATTTTTCAGACCGTTTCATGCTCCTCATATTTTTCACACCTTTTGAAGCTCTACGTATTTTTCACACCTTTTCATGCTCTTCATGTTTTCAACACCGTTTCATGCTCCTCCTATTTTTCAGAATTTCATGCTCCTCATATTTTGACACCTTTTGAAGCTCTACATATTTTTCACACCTTTTCAGGCTTTTCATGTTTTTGAACACGGCTTCATGCTCCTCCTATATTTCAGACCGTTTCATGCTCCTCATATTTTTGACACCTTTTGTAACTCTTCATATATTTCACACCTTTTCAGGCTATTCATGTTTTCCAACACCACTTCATGCTCCTCCTATTTTTCAGACCGTTTCATGCTCCTCCTATTTTTGACACTTTTTGAAGCTGTTCATATATGTCACACTTTTTCAGGCTCTTCAGGTTTTTCAACACCGCTTCATGTTCCTCCTATTTTCAGACCGTTTCATGCTCCTCCTATTTTTGACACCTTTTGAAGCTCTTCATATATATCACGCCTTTTCAGGCTCTTCACGTTTTTCAACACCGCTTCATGCTCCTCCTATTTTTCAGACCGTTTCATGCTCCTCCTAATTTTCAGGCCGTTTCATGCTCCTCCTATTTTTCAGGCCGTTTCATGCTCTTCATAGTTTTGACACCTTTTGAAACTCTTCATATTTTTCACACCTTTTCATGCTTTTCAGGTTTTTCAACACCGCTTCATATTCCTCCTATTTTTCAGACCGTTTCATGTTCCTCCTATTTTTGACACCTTTTGAAGCTCTTCATATATTTCACGCCTATTCAGGCTCTTCAGGTTTTTTAACACCACTTCATGCTCCTCCTATTTTTCAGACCGTTTCATGCTCCTCCTATTTTTCAGACCGTTTCATGCTCATTTCATTTTTGACATCTTTTGAAGCTCTTCATATTTTTCACATCTTTTGAAGCTCTTCATATTTTTCACACCTTTTCAGGCTCTTCACAATTTGGAACACCGTTTCATGTTCCTCCTAATTTTTCAGACCGTTTCATGCTCCTCATATTTTTGACACCTTTTGAAGCTCTTCATATATTTCACACTTTTTTAGGCTCTTCATGTTTTCAACACCACTTCATGCTCCTCCTATTTTTCAGACCGTTTCATGCTCATCTCATTTTTGACACATTTTGAAGCTCTTCATATATTTCACACCTTTTCAGACTCTTCATATTTTTGAACACCGCTTCATGCTCCTCCTATTTTTCAGACCGTTTCTTGCTCCTCATATTTTTGACACCTTTTGAAGCTCTTCATATTTTTCACACATTTTCATGCTCTTCATGTTTTTCAACACCGATTCATGCTCCTGATATTTTTCAGACCGTTTCATGCTCCTCCTATTTTTCAGGCCGTTTAATGCTCCTCATATTTTGACACCTTCTGAAGCTCTTTATATTTTTCACACCTTTTCAGGCTCTTCATGTTTTGAACACCGCTTCATGCTCCTCCTATTTTTCAGACCGTTTCATGCTCCTCATATTTTTCACACCTTTTGAAGCTCTACGTATTTTTCACACCTTTTCAGGCTCTTCATGTTTTTGAACACCACTTCATGCTCCTCCTATTTTTCAGACAATTTCATGCTCCTCATATTTTTGACACCTTTTGAAAATCTTCAGTTTTTTCACACCTTTTCATGCTCTTCATGTTTTCAACACCGTTTCATGCTCCTCCTATTTTTCAGAATTTCATGCTCCTCATATTTTGACACCTTTTGAAGCTCTACATATTTTTCACACCTTTTCAGGCTTTTCATGCTTTTGAACACGGCTTCATGCTCCTCCTATATTTCAGACCGTTTCATGCTCCTCATAGTTTTGACACCTTTTGAAACTCTTCATATTTTTCACACCTTTTCATGCTCTTCATGTTTTTGAACACCGTTTCATGCTCCTCCTGTTTTTCAGACCGTTTAATGCTCCTCATATTTTTACACCTTTTGAAAATCTTCATATTTTTCACACCTTTTCAGGCTCTTCATGTTTTGAACACCGTTTCATGCTCCTCCTATTTTTCAGACCGTTTCATGTTCCTCCTATTTTTGACACATTTTGAAGCTCTTCATATATTTCACACCTTTTCAGACTCTTCATATTTTTGAACACCGCTTCATGCTCCTCCTATTTTTCAGACCGTTTCATTCTCATTTCATTTTTGACACCTTTGGAAGCTATTCATATGTTTCACACCTGTTCAGGCTCTTCATGTTTTAGAACACCTATTCATGCTCCTCCTATTTTTCAGACCGTTTCATGCTCATTTCATTTTTGACATCTTTTGAAGCTCTTCATATTTTTCACATCTTTTGAAGCTCTTCATATTTTTCACACCTTTTCAGGCTCTTCACAATTTGGAACACCGTTTCATGTTCCTCCTATTTTTTCAGACCGTTTCATGATCCTCATATTTTTGAAACCTTTTGAAGCTCTTCATATATTTCACACCTTTTCAGGCTTTTCAGGTTTTTGAACATCATTTCATGCTCCTCCTATTTTTCAGAACGTTCCATGCTCCTCATATTTTTCACACCTTTTACAGCTCTTCATATTTTTCACACATTTTCAGTCTCTTCATATTTTTCAAAACCGCTTCATGCTCCCCCTATTTTTCAGAACGTTTCATAGTTCTCATATTTTTGACACCTTTTGAAGCTCTTCATATTTTTCACACCTTTTCAGCGTCTTCATGTTTTCGACCACCCCTTCATGCTCCTCTTCTTTTGCAGACCATTTCATACTCCTCATATTGTTGACACCTTTTGAAGCTCTTCATATATTGCACACCTTTCCAGGCTCTTCATGTTTATCAACACTGCTTCATGCCTCTCCTATTTTTTAGACCGTTTCATGCTCCTCATATATTACACACCTTTTGAAGCTCTTCATATTTTTCACACCTTTCCAGGCTCTTCATGTTTTTGAACACGGCTTCATGCTCCTCCTATTTTTCAGGCCGTTTCTTGCTCCTCATATTTTTGACACCTTTTGAAGCTCTTCATATTTTTCACACATTTTCATGCTCTTCATGTTTTTCAACACCGATTCATGCTCCTGCTATTTTTCAGACCGTTTCATGCTCCTCCTATTTTTCAGGCCGTTTAATGCTCCTCATATTTTGACACCTTCTGAAGCTCTTTAGATTTTTCACACCTTTTCAGGCTCTTCATGTTTTTGAACACCGCTTCATGCTCCTCCTATTTTTCAGACCGTTTCATGCTCCTCATATTTTTCACACCTTTTGAAGCTCTACGTATTTTTCACACCTTTTCAGGCTCTTCATGTTTTTGAACACCACTTCATGCTCCTCCTATTTTTCAGACAATTTCATGCTCCTCATATTTTTGACACCTTTTGAAAATCTTCAGTTTTTTCACACCTTTTCATGCTCTTCATGTTTTCAACACCGTTTCATGCTCCTCCTATTTTTCAGAATTTCATGCTCCTCATATTTTGACACCTTTTGAAGCTCTACATATTTTTCACACCTTTTCAGGCTTTTCATGTTTTTGAACACGGCTTCATGCTCCTCCTATATTTCAGACCGTTTCATGCTCCTCATATTTTTGACACCTTTTGTAACTCTTCATATATTTCACACCTTTTCAGGCTATTCATGTTTTCCAACACCGCTTCATGCTCCTCCTATTTTTCAGACCGTTTCATGCTCCTCCTATTTTTGACACTTTTTGAAGCTGTTCATATATGTCACACTTTTTCAGGCTCTTCAGGTTTTTCAACACCGCTTCATGTTCCTCCTATTTTCAGACCGTTTCATGCTCCTCCTATTTTTGACACCGTTTGAAGCTCTTCATATATATCACGCCTTTTCAGGCTCTTCAGGTTTTTCAACACCGCTTCATGCTCCTCCTATTTTTCAGACCGTTTCATGCTCCTCCTATTTTTCAGGCCGTTTCATGCTCCTCCTATTTTTCAGGCCGTTTCATGCTCTTCATAGTTTTGACACCTTTTGAAACTCTTCATATTTTTCACACCTTTTCATGCTCTTCAGGTTTTTCAACACCGCTTCACATTCCTCCTATTTTTCAGACCGTTTCATGTTCCTCCTATTTTTGACACCTTTTGAAGCTCTTCATATATTTCCCGCCTTTTCAGGCTCTTCAGGTTTTTTAACACCACTTCATGCTCCTCCTATTTTTCAGACCGTTTCATGCTCCTCCTATTTTTCAGACCGTTTCATGCTCATTTCATTTTTGACATCTTTTGAAGCTCTTCATATTTTTCACATCTTTTGAAGCTCTTCATATTTTTCACACCTTTTCAGGCTCTTCACAATTTGGAACACCGTTTCATGTTCCTCCTATTTTTTCAGACCGTTTCATGCTCCTCATATTTTTGACACCTTTTGAAGCTCTTCATATATTTCACACTTTTTTAGGCTCTTCATGTTTTCAACACCACTTCATGCTCCTCCTATTTTTCAGACCGTTTCATGCTCATCTCATTTTTGACACATTTTGAAGCTCTTCATATATTTCACACCTTTTCAGACTCTTCATATTTTTGAACACCGCTTCATGCTCCTCCTATTTTTCAGACCGTTTCATTCTCATTTCATTTTTGACACCTTTGGAAGCTATTCATATGTTTCACACCTGTTCAGGCTCTTCATGTTTTAGAACACCTATTCATGCTCCTCCTATTTTTCAGACCGTTTCATGCTCATTTCATTTTTGACATCTTTTGAAGCTCTTCATATTTTTCACATCTTTTGTAGCTCTTCATATTTTTCACACCTTTTCAGGCTCTTCACAATTTGGAACACCGTTTCATGTTCCTCCTATTTTTTTATTTTATTTTATTTTATTTATTTTTTTTTTTGATTTTTTTTTTATTATTTTTTTTTTCCCAGTGGGTTTTGTCATACATTGATATGAATCAGCCATGGATTTACATGTATTCCCAATCCCGATCCCCCCTCCCACCTCCCTCTCCACCCGATTCCTCTGGGTCTTCCCAGTGCACCAGGCCGGAGCACTTGTCTCGTGCATCCCACCTGGGCTGGTGATCTGTTTCACCATAGATAGTATACATGCTGTTCTTTTGAAATATCCCACCCTCACATTCTCCCACAAAGTTCAAAAGTCTGTTCTGTATTTCTGTGTCTCTTTTTCTGTTCTGCATATAGGGTTATCGTTATCACCTTTCTAAATTCCATATACATGTGTCAGTATGCTGTAATGTTCTTTATCTTTCTGGCTTACTTCACTCTGTATAAGGGGCTCCAGCTTCATCCATCTCATTAGGACTGGTTCAAATGAATTCTTTTTAATGGCTGAGTAATATTCCATGGTGTATATGTACCACAGCTTCCTTATCCATTCATCTGCTGATGGGCATCTAGGTTGCTTCCATGTCCTGGCTATTATAAACAGTGCTGCGATGAACCGAAGAATTTCACAATTTGTATGGAAATACAAAAAACCTCGAATAGCCAAAGTAATCTTGAGAAAGAAGAATGGAACTGGAGGAATCAACCTGCCTGACTTCAGACTCTACTACAAAGCCACAGTCATCAAGACAGTATGGTACTGGCACAAAGACAGAAATATAGATCAATGGAACAGAATAGAAAGCCCAGAGATAAATCCACGAACCTATGGACACCTTATCTTTGACAAAGGAGGCAAGGATATACAATGGAAAAAAGACAACCTCTTTAACAAGTGGTGCTGGGAAAACTGGTCAACCACTTGTAAAAGAATGAAACTAGAACACTGTCTAACACCATACACAAAAATAAACTCAAAATGGATTAAAGATCTAAATGTAAGACCAGAAACTATAAAACTCCTAGAGGAGAACATAGGCAAAACACTCTCCGACATAAATCAAAGCAAGATCCTCTATGACCCACCTCCCAGAATATTGGAAATAAAAGCAAAACTAAACAAATGGGACCTAATGAAACTTAAAAGCTTTTGCCTCCTATTTTTTCAGACCGTTTCATGATCCTCATATTTTTGAAACCTTTTGAAGCTCTTCATATATTTCACACCTTTTCAGGCTTTTCAGGTTTTTGAACATCATTTCATGCTCCTCCTATTTTTCAGAACGTTCCATGCTCCTCATATTTTTCACACCTTTTGCAGCTCTTCATATTTTTCACACATTTTCAGTCTCTTCATGTTTTTCAAAACCGCTTCATGCTCCTCCTATTTTTCAGAACGTTTCATAGTTCTCATATTTTTGACACCTTTTGAAGCTCTTCATATTTTCACACCTTTTCAGCGTCTTCATGTTTTCGACCACCCCTTCATGCTCCTCTTCTTTTGCAGACCATTTCATACTCCTCATATTGTTGACACCTTTTGAAGCTCTTCATATATTGCACACCTTTCCAGGCTCTTCATGTTTATCAACACTGCTTCATGCCTCTCCTATTTTTTAGACCGTTTCATGCTCCTCATATATTACACACCTTTTGAAGCTCTTCATATTTTTCACACCTTTCCAGGCTCTTCATGTTTTTGAACACGGCTTCATGCTCCTCCTATTTTTCAGGCCGTTTCTTGCTCCTCATATTTTTGACACCTTTTGAAGCTCTTCATATTTTTCACACATTTTCATGCTCTTCATGTTTTTCAACACCGATTCATGCTCCTGCTATTTTTCAGACCGTTTCATGCTCCTCCTATTTTTCAGGCCGTTTAATGCTCCTCATATTTTGACACCTTCTGAAGCTCTTTAGATTTTTCACACCTTTTCAGGCTCTTCATGTTTTTGAACACCGCTTCATGCTCCTCCTATTTTTCAGACCGTTTCATGCTCCTCATATTTTTCAAACCTTTTGAAGCTCTACGTATTTTTTACACCTTTTCAGGCTCTTCATGTTTTTGAACACCACTTCATGCTCCTCCTATTTTTCAGACAATTTCATGCTCCTCATATTTTTGACACCTTTTGAAAATCTTCAGTTTTCTCACACCTTTTCATGCTCTTCATGTTTTCAACACTCTTTCATGCTCCTCCTATTTTTCAGAATTTCATGCTCCTCATATTTTGACACCTTTTGAAGCTCTACATATTTTTCACACCTTTTCAGGCTTTTCATGTTTTTGAACATGGCTTCATGCTCCTCCTATATTTCAGACCGTTTCATGCTCCTCATATTTTTGACACCTTTTGTAACTCTTCATATATTTCACACCTTTTCAGGCTATTCATGTTTTCCAACACCACTTCATGCTCCTCCTATTTTTCAGACCGTTTCATGCTCCTCCAATTTTTGACACTTTTTGAAGCTGTTCATATATGTCACACTTTTTCAGGCTCTTCAGGTTTTTCAACACCGCTTCATGTTCCTCCTATTTTCAGACCGTTTCATGCTCCTCCTATTTTTGACACCTTTTGAAACTCTTCATATATATCACGCCTTTTCAGGCTCTTCACGTTTTTCAACACCGCTTCATGCTCCTCCTATTTTTCAGACCGTTTCATGCTCCTCCTATTTTTCAGGCCGTTTCATGCTCCTCCTATTTTTCAGGCCGTTTCATGCTCTTCATAGTTTTGACACCTTTTGAAACTCTTCATATTTTTCACACCTTTTCATGCTCTTCAGGTTTTTCAACACCGCTTCATATTCCTCCTATTTTTCAGACCGTTTCATGTTCCTCCTATTTTTGACACCTTTTGAAGATCTTCATATATTTCACGCCTTTTCAGGCTCTTCAGGTTTTTTAACACCACTTCATGCTCCTCCTATTTTTCAGACCGTTTCATGCTCCTCCTATTTTTCAGACCGTTTCATGCTCATTTCATTTTTGACATCTTTTGAAGCTCTTCATATTTTTCACATCTTTTGAAGCTCTTCATATTTTTCACACCTTTTCAGGCTCTTCACAATTTGGAACACCGTTTCATGTTCCTCCTAATTTTTCAGACCGTTTCATGTTCCTCATATTTTTGACACCTTTTGAAGCTCTTCATATATTTCACACTTTTTTAGGCTCTTCATGTTTTCAACACCACTTCATGCTCCTCCTATTTTTCAGACCGTTTCATGCTCATCTCATTTTTGACACATTTTGAAGCTCTTCATATATTTCACACCTTTTCAGACTCTTCATATTTTTGAACACCGCTTCATGCTCCTCCTATTTTTCAGACCGTTTTTTGCTCCTCATATTTTTGACACCTTTTGAAGCTCTTCATATTTTTCACACATTTTCATGCTCTTCATGTTTTTCAACACCGATTCATGCTCCTGCTATTTTTCAGACCGTTTCATGCTCCTCCTATTTTTCAGGCCGTTTAATGCTCCTCATATTTTGACACCTTCTGAAGCTCTTTATATTTTTCACACCTTTTCAGGCTCTTCATGTTTTGAACACCGCTTCATGCTCCTCCTATTTTTCAGACCGTTTCATGCTCATCTCATTTTTCACACCTTTTGAAGCTCTACGTATTTTTCACACCTTTTCAGGCTCTTCATGTTTTTGAACACCACTTCATGCTCCTCCTATTTTTCAGACCGTTTAATGCTCCTCATATTTTGACACCTTTTGAAACTCTTCATATTTTTCACACCTTTTCAGGCTCTTCATGTTTTGAACACCGTTTCATGCTCCTCCGATTTTTCAGACCATTTCATGCTCCTCATATTTTTGACACCTTTTGAAGCTCTTCATATTTTTCACACATTTCAAGCTCTTCATGTTTTTCAGCACCGCTTCATGATGCTCATATTTTTCTGACCGTTTCATGCTCCTCATATTTTTCACATCTTTTGAAGCTCTTCATATATTACACAACTTTTCAGGCTCTTCATGTTTTTCAACACCACTTCATGCTCCTCCTATTTTTCAGACCGTTTCATGCTCATCTCATTTTTGACACATTTTGAAGCTCTTCATATATTTCACACCTTTTCAGACTCTTCATGTTTTTGGACACCGCTTCATGCTCCTCCTATTTTTCAGACCGTTTCATTCTCATTTCATTTTTGACACCTTTGGAAGCTATTCATATGTTTCACACCTGTTCAGGCTCTTCATGTTTTAGAACACCTATTCATGCTCCTCTTATTTTTCAGACCGTTTCATGCTCATTTCATTTTTGACAGCTTTTGAAGCTCTTCATATTTTTCACATCTTTTGAAGCTCTTCATATTTTTCACACCTTTTCAGGCTCTTCACGATTTGGAACACCGTTTCATGTTCCTCCGATTTTTTCAGACCGTTTCATGCTCCTCATATTTTTGAAACCTTTTGAAGCTCTTCATATATTTCACACCTTTTCAGGCTTTTCAGGTTTTTGAACTACATTTCATGCTCCTCCTATTTTTCAGACCGTTCCATGCTCCTCATATTTTTTACACCTTTTGCAGCTCTTCATTATTTCACACGTTTTCAGTCTCTTCATGTTTTTCAAAACCGCTTCATGCTCCTCCTATTTTTCAGAACGTTTCATACTTCTCATATTTTTGACACCTTTTGAAGCTCTTCATATTTTTCACACCTTTTCTGCGTCTTCATGTTTTCGTCCACCCATTCAGGGTCCTCTTCTTTTTCAGACCATTTCATACTCCTCATATTGTTGACACCTTTTGAAGCTCTTCATATATTGCACACCTTTCCAGGCTCTTCATGTTTATCAACACTGCTTCATGCTCCTCCTATTTTTTAGACCGTTTCATGCTCCTCATATATTACACACCTTTTGAAGCTCTTCATATTTTTCACACCTTTCCAGGCTCTTCATGTTTTTGAACACGGCTTCATGCTCCTCCTATTTTTCAGGCCGTTTCTTGCTTCTCATATTTTTGACACCTTTTGAAGCTCTTCATATTTTTCACACATTTTCATGCTCTTCATGTTTTTCAACACCGATTCATGCTCCTGCTATTTTTCAGACCGTTTCATGCTCCTCCTATTTTTCAGGCCGTTTAATGCTCCTCATATTTTTGACACCTTTTGAAGCTCTTCATATATTTCACGCCTTTTCAGGCTCTTCAGGTTTTTCAACACCGCTTCATGCTCCTCCTATTTTTCAGACCGTTTCATGCTCCTCCTATTTTTCAGGCCGTTTCATGCTCCTCATAGTTTTGACACCTTTTGAAACTCTTCATATTTTTCACACCTTTTCATGCTCTTCATGTTTCTGAACACGGCTTCATGCTCCTCCTATTTTTCAGACCGTTTCATGCTCCTCCTATTTTTCAGACCGTTTAATGCTCCTCATATTTTGACACCTTTTGAAACTCTTCATATATTTCACACCTTTTCAGGCACTTCATGATTTTCAACACCGCTTCATGCTCCTCCTATTTTTCAGAACGTTTCATGCTCCTCATATGTGACACGATTTGAAGCTCTTCATATATTTCACATCTTTTCAGGCTCTTCATGTTTTGATCACCGCTTCATGCTCCTCCTATTTTTCAGACCGTTTCTTGCTCCTCATATTTTTCACACATTTTGAAACTCTACATATTTTTCACACCTTTTCAGTCTCTTCATGTTTTTGAACACCGCTTCATGCTCCTCCTATTTTTCAGGCCGTTTCATGCTCCTCATATTTTTGACACCATTTGAATCTCTTCATATTTTTGACAACTTTTCATGCTCTTCATGTTTTTCAACACCGCTTCATGCTTCTCCTATTTTTCAGACGGTTTCTTGCTCCTCATATTTTTGACACCTTTTGAAGCTCTTCATATAATTCAAGCCTTTTCAGGCTCTTCAGGTTTTTCACCACTGCTTCATGCTCCTCCTATTTTTCAGACCTTTTCATGCTCCTCCTATTTTTCAGGCGGTTTCATGCTTCTCATAGTTTTGACACCTTTTGAAACTCTTCATATTTTTCACACCTTTTCATGCTCTTCATGTTTTTGAAAACGGCTTCATGCTCCTCCTATTTTTCAGACCGTTTCATGCTCCTCATAGTTTTGACACCATTTGAAGCTCTTCATATTTTTCACATCTTTTCAGGATCTTCATGTATTTCAACACCGATTCTTGCTCCTCCTATTTTTCAGACCGTTTCATGCTCCTCCTATTTTTCAGACCGTTTAATGCTCTTCATATTTTGACACCTTTTGAAAATCCTCATATTTTTCACACCTTTTAATGCTCTTCATGTTTTTCAACAGCGCTTCATTCCCCTCTATTTTTTAGACCGTTTCATGCTCCTCATATATTTGACACCTTTTGAAGCTCTTCATATTTTTCACACCTTTTCATGCTCTGCATTTTTTTCAACACCGCTTCATGCTCCTCCTATTTGTCAGACCGTTTCATGCTCTTCATAGTTTTGACACCTTTTGAAGCTCTTCATATTTTTCACACCTTTTCAGGCTCTTCATGTTTGTCAACACTGCTTCATGCTCCTACTATTTTTCAGACCGTTTCATGCCCCTAATATTTTTTACACCTTTTGAAGCTCTTCATATTTTTCACACATTTTCAGGCTCTTCGTGTTTTTCAACACCGCTTCATGATCCTCCTATTTTTCAGACCGTTTCATGCTCCTCATATTTTTGACACATTTTGAAGCTCTTCGTATTTTTCACACCTTTAAATGCTCTTCATGTTTTTGAACACCACTTTATGCTCCTTCTATTTTTCAGACCGTATTTGCTCCTCATATTTTTGACACCTTTTGAAGCTCTTCATATTTTTGACACCTTTTCAAGCTCTTCATGTTTTTCAACACCGCTTCATGCTCCTCCTATTTTTCACACCGTTTCGTGCTCCTCATAAATTTGACACCTTTTGAAGCTCTTCATATTTTCACACCTTTTCAGGCTCTTCATGTTTTTCAACTCCGCTTCTTGCTCCTCCTATTTTTCAGACGGATTCATGCTCCTCCTATTTTTCAGGCCGTTTCATGCTCCTCATAGTTTTGACACCTTTTGAAACTCTTGATATTTTTCACACCTTTTCATGCTCTTCATGTTTTTGAACACAGCTTCATTCTCCTCCTATTTTTCAGACCGTTTCATGCTCCTCATAGTTTTGACTCCTTTTGAAGCTCTTCATATTTTTCACACCTTTTCAGGATCTTCAGGTTTTTCAACACCGATTCATGCTCCTCCTATTTTTCAGACCGTTTCATGCCCCTCATATTTTTCACACCTTTTGAAGCTCTTCATATATTTCACACTTTTTCATTTTCTTCATGTTTTTGAACAATGCTTCATGCTCCTCCTATTTTTCAGACCTTTTCATGCTCTTCCTATTTTTCAGACCGTTTCATACTCCTCATATTTTTGACACCTTTTGAAGCTCTTCATATATTTCACACTTTTTCAGGCTCTTCATGTTTTTCAACACCACTTCATGCTCCTCCTGTTTTTTAGACCGTTTCATGCTCATCTCATTTATGACACCTTTTGAACCTCTTCATATTTTTCACACCTTTTGAAGCTCTTCATATTTTTCATACCTTTTCAGACTCTTCATGTTTTTCAACACCGCTTCATGCTCCTCCTATTTTCAGACCGTTTCATTCTCCTCCTCTTTTTCAGACCGTTTCATGCTACTCATATTTTTGACACCATTTGAAGCTCTTCATATTTTTCACACCTTTTCAGGCTCTTCATGTTTTTCAACACCGCTTCATGCTCCTCCTATTTTTCAGACTGTTTCATGCAACGCTTATTATTGACACCTTTTGAAACTCTTTTTATTTGTCACACCTTTTCAGGCTATTCATGTTTTTCAACACCGCGTCATTCTCTTCTTATTTTTCAGACCGTTTCATGCTCCTCTTATTTTTCAGACCGTTTCATGCTCCTCATAATTTTGACAGCTTTTGAAGCTCCTCATGCTTTTGACACTTTTTGAAGCTCTTCATATTTTTCACACCTTTTGAAGCTCTTCATATTTTTCACACATTTTGAAGCTCTTTATATTTTTCACAGATTTTCAGGCTCTTCATATTTTTCACACCTTTTGAAGCTCTTCATATTTTTCACAGATTTTTAGGCTCTTCATGTTTATGAATACCGTTTCATGCTCCTCCTATTTTTCAGACCGTTTCATGCTCCTCATATTATTGACACCTTTTGAAACTCTTCATATTTTTCACACAATTTCAGGCTCTTCATGTTTTTGAACACCGCTTCATGCTCCTCCTCTTTTTCAGACCGTTTCATGCTCATCATGTATTTCACACCTTTTGAAGCTCTTCATATTTTTCACACATTTTCAGGCTCTTCATGTTTTTTAACACCGCTTCATGCTCCTCTCATTTTTCAGACCGTTTCATGCTCCTCACATTGTTGACACCTTTTGAAGCTCTTCATATTTTTCACAATTTTTAGGCTCTTCAAGTGTTTCAACACCGCTTCATGATCCTCCTATTTTTCAGACCATTTCATGTTCCTCATATTTTTGACACCTTTTGAAGCTCGTTGTATTTTTCACACGTTTTCAGGCTCTTCATATTTTTCAACACCACTTCATGCTCCTCCTATTTTTCAGAGCGTTTCATGCCCCTCATATTTTGACAGGTTTTGAGGCTCTTCATATTTTTCACACATTTTCAGGCTCCTCATGTTTTTCAACACCGTTTCATGCTCCTCCTATTTTTCAGACCGTTTCATGCTCCTCATATTTTTGACACCTTTTGAAACACTTCATGTTTTTCACACATTTTCAGACTCTTCATGTTTTTGAACAGCGCTTCATGCTCCTCCTATTTTTCAGTCTGTTTCATGCTCCTCATTTTTTTGACACCATTTGAAGCTCTTCATATTTTTCACACCTTTTCAGGCTCTTCATGTTTTTGAACACCCCTTCATGCTCCTCCTATTTTTCAGACCGTTTCATGCTCCTCATATATTTCACACCTTTTGAAGCTCTTCATATTTTCACACCTTTTGAAGCTCTTCATATTTTTCACACGTTTTCAGGCTCTTCAGTTTTTCAACACCGCTTCATGCTCCTCCTATTTTTCAGATCGTTTCATGCTCCTCATATTTTTGACACTTTTTGAAGCTCTTCATATATTTCACACCTTTTCAGGCTCTTCATATTTTTCAACACCAATTCATGCCCCTCTTATTTTCAGACAGTTTCATGTTCATCTCATTTTTGACAGCTTTTGAAGCTCTTCATATTTTTCACACCTTTTGAACCTCATCATATATTTCACACTCCTCAGGCTCTTCATGTTTTACAACATCACTTCATGCTCCTCTATGTTTAAAACCGTTTCAGGATCATCTCATTTTTGACCCCTTTTGAAGCTCTTCATATTTTTCACACCTTTTGAAGCTCTTCATATATTTCACAGCTTTTCAGTCTCTTCATGTTTTTGAACAACGTTTCATGCTCCTCCTATTTTTCAGACCGTTTCTTGCTCCTCATATTTTTGACACCTTTTGAAGCTCTTCATATTTTTCACATCTTTTCAGGCTTTTCATGTGTTTGAACACCGCTTCATGCTCCTCCTATTTTTCAGACCTTTCATGCTCCTCATGTATTTCACACCTTTTGAAGCTCTTCATATTTTTCACACCTTTTCAGGCACTTCATGTTTTTGAACACCGTTTAATGCTCCTCCTCTTTTTCAGACCGTTTCATGCTTTTCATATATTTGGCACCTTTTGAAGCGCTACATATTTTTCACACCTTTTCAGGTTCCTCATGTTTTTCCACACCGCTTCATGCTCGTCCTATTTTTCAGATCGTTTCATGCTCCTCCTGTATTTCACACCTTTGAAGCTCTTCACATTTTTCACACCTTTTCAGGCTCTTTATATTTTTGAATACTGCTTCATGCTCCTCCTATTTTTCAGAACGTTTCATGCTCCTCATTTATTTCTCACCTTTTGAAGCTCTTCATATGTTTCACACCTTTTCAGGCTCTTCAAGTTTTTGAACACCATTTCATGCTGCTCCTATTTTTCAGACCGTTTCATGCTCCTCATATTTTTGACACCTTTAGAAGCTCTTCATATTTTTCACACTTTTCAGGCTGTTCATGTTTTCAAAACTACTTCATGCTCCTCTTATTTTTCAGACCGTTTCATGCTCCACATATTTTTGACAATTTTTGAAGCTCTCCATATTTTTCACACCTTTTCAGGCTCTTCATGTTTTTCAACACCACTTCATGTTCCTCCTATTTTTCAGACCGTTTCATGCTCCTCATATTTTTGACACCTTTAGAAGCTCTTCATATTTTTCACACTTTTCAGGCTGTTCATGTTTTTCAAAACTACTTCATGCTCCTCTTATATTTCAGACCGTTTCATGCTCCACATATTTTTGACAATTTTTGAAGCTCTTCATATTTTTCACACCTTTTCAGGCTATTCATGTTTTTCAACACCGCTTCATGCTCCTCCTATTTTCAGACCGTTTCATTCTCCTCCTCATTTTCAGACCGTTTCATGCTACACATATTTTTGACACCTTTTGAAGCTCTTCATATTTTTCACACCTTTTCAGGCTCTTCATGTTTTTCAACACCGCTTCATGCTCCTCCTATTTTTGAGACTGTTTCATGCAACGCTTATTATTGACACCTTTTGAAACTCTTTATATTTGTCACACCTTTTCAGGCTATTCATGTTTTTCAACACCGCGTCTTTCTCTTCTTATTTTTCAGACCGTTTCATGCTCCTCTTATTTTTCAGACCGTTTCATGCTCCTCATAATTTTGACACGTTTTGAGGCTCTTCATATATTTCACACCTTTTCAGGCTCTTCATGTTTTTCAACACCGCTTCATGCTCCTCCTATTTTCAGACCGTTTCATTCTCCTCCTCTTTTTCAGACCGTTTCATGCTACTCATATTTTTGACACCTTTTGAAGCTCTTCATATTTTTCACACCTTTTCAGGCTCTTCATGTTTTTCAACACCGCTTCACGCTCCTCCTATTTTTCAGCCTGTTTCATGCAACGCTTATTATTGACACCTTTTGAAACTCTTTATATTTGTCACACCTTTTCAGGCTCTTCATGTTTTTCAACACCGCGTCATTCTCTTCTTATTTTTCAGACCGTTTCATGCTCCTCTTATTTTTCAGACCGTTTCATGCTCCTCATAATTTTGACACGTTTTGAGGCTCTTCATATGTTTCACACCTTTTCAGGCTCTTCATGTTTTTGAACACCGTTTCATGCTTCTCCTATTTTCAGACCGTTTCATGCTCATCTCATTTTTGACACCTTTGAAGCTCTTCATATTTTTCACACCTTTTGAAGCTCTTCATATTTTTCACACGTTTTCAGGCCATTCATGTTTTTCAAAACTGGATCATGCTCCTCCTATTTTTCAGACCGCTTCATGCTCCTCATGTATTTCACACCTTGTGAAGCTCTTCATATTTTTCACACCTTTTCAGGCTCTTCATGTTTTTCAACACCGCTTCATGCTCCTCCTATTTTTCTGACCGTTTAAGGACCTCATATTTTTGACAACTTTTGAAGCTCTTAATACATTTGACACCTTTTCAGGCTCTTCATGTTTTTCAAGACCACTTCATGCTTCTCCTATTTTTCAGACCTTTTCATGCTACTCTCATTTTTGACACCGTTTCAGCTCTTCATATTTTTGACACCTTTTGAAGCTCGTCATATTTTTCACACCTTTTCAGGCTCTTCATGTTTTTGAACACCGTTTCATGCTCCTCCAATTTTTCAGACCGTTTCATGCTCCTCCTATTTTTCAGACCGTTTCATGCTCATCTCATTTTTGACACCTTTTGAAGCTCTTCATATTTTTCACACCTTTTCAGGCTCTTTAAGTTTTTGAATACCGTTTCATGCTCCTCCTATATTTCAGACCGTTTCATGCTCCACATATTTTTGACACCTTTTGAAGCTCTTCATATTTTTCACCCCTTTTCAGGCTCTTCATATTTTTGAACACGGTTTCATGCTCCTCCTATTTTTCAAAACGTTTCATACTCCTCATATTTTTGACACCTTTTGAAGCTCTTCATATTTTTCACCCATTTTCAGGCTCTTCATGTTTTTCAACACCGCTTCATGCTCCTCCTATTTTTCAAAACGTTTCATGCTCCTCATATTTTTGACACATTTTCAAGCTCTTCATATTTTTCACACCTTTACAGGCTCTTCATGTTTTCAAACAACGCTTCATGATCCTCCTATTTTTCAGACCGTTTCATTCTCCTCATATTGTTGTCACCTTTTGAAGCTCTTCATATTTTTCAGAACTTTTGAAACTATTCATATTTTTCACACCTTTTCAGGCTCTTCATGTTTTTCAACACCGCTTCATGCTCCTCCTATTTTTCAGACCGTTTCATGCTCCTCTCATTTCTGAAATCTTTTGAAGCTCTTCATATATTTCACACATTTTCAGGCTCTTAATGTTTTTCAACACCACTTCATGCTTCTCCTATTTTTCAGACCGTTTCATGCTCCTCATGTATTTCACACCTTTTGAAGCTCTTCATATTTTTAAGACCTTTTCAGACTCTTCATATTTTTGAACACGATTTCATGCTCCTCCTATTTTTCAGAACGTTTCATGCTCCTCATATTTGTACACCTTTGGAAGCTCTTCACATTTTTCACATCTTTTCAGGCTCTTCATGTTTTTCAACACCGCTTCTTGATCCTCCTATTTTTCAGACCGTTTCATGCTCCTCATATATTTCTCACCATTTGAAGCTCTTCATATTTTTCACACCTTTTGAAGCTCTTCATATATTTCACACAATTTCAGGCACTTTATGTTTTTCAACACCACTTCATGCTCCTCCTATTTTTCAGACCGTTTAATTCTCCTCATATTTTTGACACGTTTTGAAGCTCTTCATATTTTTCACACCTTTTGAAGCTCTTCATATTTTTCACAACTTTTCAGGCTCTTCATATTTTTCAACACCGCTTCATGATCGTCCTGTTTTTCAGACCATTTCATGCTCCTCATATTATTGACAGCTTTTGAAGCTCTTCATATTTTTCACACCTTTTCAGGCTGTTCATGTTTATGAACACCGTTTCATGCTCCTCCTATTTTTCAGACCGTTTCATGCTGCTCATATTGTTGACACTTTTTGAAGCTCTTCGTATTTTTCACACCTTTTCAGGCTCTTCATGTTTTTCAACACCACTTCTTGATCCTCCTATTTTTCAGAACGTTTCATGCTCCTCATATATTTCTCACCATTTGAAGCTCTTCATATTTTTCACACCTTTTGAATCTCTTCATATATTTCACACAATTTCAGGCACTTTATGTTTTTCAACACCACTTCATGCTCCTCCTATTTTTCAGACCGTTTCATTCTCCTCATATTTTTGACACGTTTTGAAGCTCTTCATATTTTTCACACCTTTTGAAGCTCTTCATATTTTTCACAACTTTTCAGGCTCTTCATATTTTTCAACACCGCTTCATGATCGTCCTGTTTTTCAGACCGTTTCATGCTCCTCATATTATTGACAGCTTTTGAAGCTCTTCATATTTTTCACACCTTTTCAGGCTGTTCATGTTTATGAACACCGTTTCATGCTCCTCCTATTTTTCAGACCGTTTCATGCTCCTCTTTTTTTTGACACCTTTTGAATCTCTTCATATATTTCACACCTTTTCAGGCTCTTCATGTTTTTGAACACAGCTTCAAGCTCTTCCTATTTTTAAGACAGTTTCATGTTCCTCATATATTTCTCACCTTTTGAAGCTCTTCATATTTTTCACACCTTTTCAGGCTCTTTATGTTTTTGACCACCGCTTCATGCTCCTCCTATTTTTCAGACCGTTTCATTTTCCTCATATTTTTGACACCTTTTGAAGCTCTTCATGTTTTTTACACATTTTCAGGCTCTTCATGTTTTTCAACACGGCTTCATCCTCCTCCTATTTTTCAGACCGTTTCATGCTCCTCTCATTTCTGAAATCTTTTGAAGCTCTTCATATATTTCACACATTTTCAGGCTCTTAATGTTTTTCAACACCACTTCATGCTCCTCCTATTTTTTAGACCGTTTCATGCTCATCTCATTTTTGACACCTTCTGAAGCGCTTCATAGTTTTCACAAATTTTCAGGCTCTTCACATTTTTGAACACCGCTTCATGCTCCTCCTATTTTTCAGACCGTTTCATCCTCTTCATGTATTTCACACATTTTGCGGCTCTTCATATTTTACACACCCTTCCAGGCTCTTCATGTTTTCCAACACGGCTTCATGCTCTTCCTATTTTTCTGACCGTTTCATGCTCCTCATATGTTTCACACCTTTTGAAGCTCTTCATATTTTTCACACCTTTTCAGGCTCTTCATGTTTTTCAACACCGCTTCATGCTCCTCCTATTTTTCAGACCGTTTCATGCTCCTCATGTATTTCACACCTTTTGAAGCTCTTCATATTTTTCACACCTTTTCAGGCTCTTCATGTTTTTCAACACCGCTTCATGATCCTCCTATTTTTCTGACCGTTTCATGCTCCTCATATTTTTGACACCTTTTGTAGCTCTTCATATTTTTCACACCTTTTCAGGCTCTTCCTGTTTTTCAACACCGTTTCATGCTCCTTCTATTTTCAGACCGTTTCTTGCTCCTCATAATTTTGACACCTTTGAATGTCTTCATATTTTTCACATCTTTTGAAGCTGTTCATATTTTTCACACCTTTTCAGGCTCCTCATGTTTTTCTACACCGCTTCATGCTCCTCCTATTTTTCAGACTGTTTCATGCTCCTCTTATTTTTGACACCTTTTGAAGCTCTTCATATATTTCACACCTTTTCAGGCTCTTAATGTTTTTGAACACCGCTTCATGCTCCTCCTGTTTTTCAGAGCGTTTCATGCTCCTCATGTATTTCACATCTTTTGAAGCTCTTCATATTTTTGACACTTTTTGAAGCTCTTCATATTTTTCACACCTTTTCAGGCTCTTCATGTTTTTCAACACCGCTTCATGCTCCTCCTATTTTTCAAAACGTTTCATGCTCCTCATATTTTTGACACATTTTCAAGCTCTTCATGTTTTTCACACCTTTACAGGCTCTTCATGTTTTCAAACAACGCTTCATGATCCTCCTATTTTTCAGACCGTTTCATTCTCCTCATATTGTTGTCACCTTTTGAAGCTCTTCATATTTTTCACAACTTTTGAATCTCTTCATATATTTCACACTTATTCAGGCTCTTCATGTTTTTCAACACCACTTCATGCTCCTCCTATTTTTCAGACCGTTTCATGCTCCTCATATTTTTGACACCTTTTGAATCTCTTCATATATTTCACACCTTTTCAGGCTCTTCTTGTATTGGAACACCGCTTCATGCTCCTCCTATTTTTCAGACGGTTTCATTCTCCTCATGTACTTCACACCTTTTGAAGCTCTTCATATATTTCACACTTTTACAGGCTCTTCATGTTTTTCAACACCACTTCATGCTCCTCCTATTTTTCAGACCGTTTCATGCTCATCTCATTTTTGAAACCTTCTGAAGCTCTTCATATTTGTTACACCTTTTCAGGCTCTTCATGTTTTTCAACACGGCTTCATGCTCCTCCTATTTTTCAGACCGTTTCATGCTCCTCATATTTTTCACACCTTTTGAAGCTCTTCATATTTTTCACACATTTTCAGGCTCTTCATGTTTTTCAACACCACTTCATGCTCCTCCTATTTTTCAGACCGTTTCATGCTCCTCATGTATTTCACACCTTTTGAAGCTCTTCATATTTTTCACACTTTTTGAAGCTCTTCATATATTTTACACGTTTTAAGTCTCTTCATGTTTTTCAACACCGCTTCCTGCTCCTCCTATTGTTCAGACCGTTTCATGATCCTCATGTATTTCCCACTTTTTGAAGCTCTTCATATTTTTCACAACTTTTGAATCTCTTCATATATTTCACACTTATTCACGCTCTTCATGTTTTTCAACAAATCTTCATGCTCCTCCTATTTTTCAGACCGTTTCATGCTCATCTCATTTTTGACAGCTTTTGAAGCTCTTCATATTTTTCACAGCTTTGTAGCTCTTCATATTTTTCAAACCTTTTCAGGCTCTTCATGTTTTTGAACACCGCTTCATGATCCTCCAATTTTTCAGACCGTTTCATGCTCCTCATATTTGTGACATCTTTTGAAGCTTTTCATATTTTTCACACCTTTTAGGCTCTTCATGTTTTTCACACGATTTCAGGCTCTTCATGTTTTTGAACACGGCTTCATGCTCCTCCTATATTTCAGACCATTACATGCTCCTCATATTTTTGACACCTTTTGAAGCTCCTCATATTTTTCACACCTTTTCTGGCTCTTCATGTTTTTGAAGACGGCTTCATGCTCCTCCTATTTTTCAGATCGTTTCATGCTCCTCATATTTTTGACAACTTTTGAAGCTCTTCATATTTTTCACACGTTTTCAGGCTCTTCATGTTTTTCAACACCGCTTCATGCTCCTCCTATTTTTCAGACCGTTTCATGCTCCTCATGTATTTCACACCTTTTGAAGCTCTTCATATTTTTCACACCTTTTCAGGCTCTTCATGTTTTTCAACACCGCTTCATGATCCTCCTATTTTTCTGACCGTTTCATGCTCCTCATATTTTTGACACCTTTTGTAGCTCTTCATATTTTTCACACCTTTTCAGGCTCTTCCTGTTTTTCAACACCGTTTCATGCTCCTTCTATTTTCAGACCGTTTCTTGCTCCTCATAATTTTGACACCTTTGAATGTCTTCATATTTTTCACATCTTTTGAAGCTGTTCATATTTTTCACACCTTTTCAGGCTCCTCATGTTTTTCTACACCGCTTCATGCTCCTCCTATTTTTCAGACTGTTTCATGCTCCTCTTATTTTTGACACCTTTTGAAGCTCTTCATATATTTCACACCTTTTCAGGCTCTTAATGTTTTTGAACACCGCTTCATGCTCCTCCTGTTTTTCAGAGCGTTTCATGCTCCTCATGTATTTCACATCTTTTGAAGCTCTTCATATTTTTGACACTTTTTGAAGCTCTTCATATTTTTCACACCTTTTCAGGCTCTTCATGTTTTTCAACACCGCTTCATGCTCCTCCTATTTTTCAAAACGTTTCATGCTCCTCATATTTTTGACACATTTTCAAGCTCTTCATGTTTTTCACACCTTTACAGGCTCTTCATGTTTTCAAACAACGCTTCATGATCCTCCTATTTTTCAGACCGTTTCATTCTCCTCATATTGTTGTCACCTTTTGAAGCTCTTCATATTTTTCACAACTTTTGAATCTCTTCATATATTTCACACTTATTCAGGCTCTTCATGTTTTTCAACACCACTTCATGCTCCTCCTATTTTTCAGACCGTTTCATGCTCCTCATATTTTTGACACCTTTTGAATCTCTTCATATATTTCACACCTTTTCAGGCTCTTCTTGTATTGGAACACCGCTTCATGCTCCTCCTATTTTTCAGACGGTTTCATTCTCCTCATGTACTTCACACCTTTTGAAGCTCTTCATATATTTCACACTTTTACAGGCTCTTCATGTTTTTCAACACCACTTCATGCTCCTCCTATTTTTCAGACCGTTTCATGCTCATCTCATTTTTGAAACCTTCTGAAGCTCTTCATATTTGTTACACCTTTTCAGGCTCTTCATGTTTTTCAACACGGCTTCATGCTCCTCCTATTTTTCAGACCGTTTCATGCTCCTCATATTTTTCACACCTTTTGAAGCTCTTCATATTTTTCACACATTTTCAGGCTCTTCATGTTTTTCAACACCACTTCATGCTCCTCCTATTTTTCAGACCGTTTCATGCTCCTCATGTATTTCACACCTTTTGAAGCTCTTCATATTTTTCACACTTTTTGAAGCTCTTCATATATTTTACACGTTTTAAGTCTCTTCATGTTTTTCAACACCGCTTCCTGCTCCTCCTATTGTTCAGACCGTTTCATGATCCTCATGTATTTCCCACTTTTTGAAGCTCTTCATATTTTTCACAACTTTTGAATCTCTTCATATATTTCACACTTATTCACGCTCTTCATGTTTTTCAACAAATCTTCATGCTCCTCCTATTTTTCAGACCGTTTCATGCTCATCTCATTTTTGACAGCTTTTGAAGCTCTTCATATTTTTCACACCTTTGTAGCTCTTCATATTTTTCAAACCTTTTCAGGCTCTTCATGTTTTTGAACACCGCTTCATGATCCTCCAATTTTTCAGACCGTTTCATGCTCCTCATATTTGTGACATCTTTTGAAGCTTTTCATATTTTTCACACCTTTTAGGCTCTTCATGTTTTTCACACGATTTCAGGCTCTTCATGTTTTTGAACACGGCTTCATGCTCCTCCTATATTTCAGACCATTACATGCTCCTCATATTTTTGACACCTTTTGAAGCTCCTCATATTTTTCACACCTTTTCTGGCTCTTCATGTTTTTGAAGACGGCTTCATGCTCCTCCTATTTTTCAGATCGTTTCATGCTCCTCATATTTTTGACAACTTTTGAAGCTCTTCATATTTTTCACACGTTTTCAGGCTCTTCATGTTTTTCAACACCGCTTCATGCTCCTCCTATTTTTCAGACGGTTTCATGCTCCTCATGTATTTCACACCTTTTGAAGCTCTTCATATTTTTCACACCTTTTCAGGCTCTTCATGTTTTTCAACATGGCTTCATGCTGCTCCTATTTTTCAGACCGTTTCATGCTCCTCATATTTTTGACACCTTTTGAAGCTCTTCATATTTTTCACACCTTTTCAGGCTCTTCATTTTTTTCAACACCACTTCATGCTCCTCCTATATTTCAGACCGTTTCATGCTCATCTCATTTTTGACACCTTTTGAAGCTCTTCATATTTTTCACAAGTTCTCAGGCTCCTCATGTTTTTCAACACCGCTTCATGCTCCTCCTATTTTTCAGACCGTTTCATGCTTCTCATATTTTTCACAACTTTTGAAGCTCTTCATATTTTTCACACCTCTTAAGGCTCTTCATGTTTTTGAACACCGCTTCATACTCCTCCTCTTTTTCAGACCGTTTCATGCTCCTCATATTTTTGACACCTTTTGAAGCTCTTCATATTTTTCACACCTTTTCAGGCTCTTCATATTTTTGAACACCGCTTCATGCTCCTCCTATTTTTCAGGCCGTTTCATGCTCCTTGTATTTTTGACACCTTTTGAAGCTCTTCATATTTTTCACACCTTTTCAGGCTCTTCATGTTTTTCAACACCGCTTCATACTCCTCCTATTTTTCAGACTGTTACATGCTCCTCATATTTTTGACACCTTTTCAAGATCTTCATATTTTTCACACCTTTTCAGGCTCTTGATGTTTTTCAACACCGCTTCATGCTCCTCCTATTTTTCAGACCGTTTCATGCTCCTCATATTTTTGACACCTTTTGAAGCTCTTCATATTTTTCACACCTTTTCAGGCTCTTCATTTTTTTCAACACTACTTCTTGCTCCTCCAATTTTTCAGACCGTTTCATGCTCATCTAATTTTTGACACCTGTTGAAGCTCTTCATATTTTTCACACCTTCTGAAGCTCTTCATATTTTTCACACTTTTTCAGGCTCTTCATGTTTTTCAACACCACTTCATGCTTCTCCTATTTTTCAGTCCGTTTCATGCTCCTCATGTTTTTCACACCTTTTGAAGCTCGTCATATTTTTCACACCTTTTCAGGCTCTTCATGTTTTTGATCAACGTTTCTTGCTCCTCCTATTTTTCAGACCATTTCATGCTCCTCATATTTTTGACACCTTTTGAAGCTCTTCATATTTTTCACACCTTTTCATGCTCTTCATGTTTTCAACACCGTGTCATGCTCCTCCTATTTTTCAGATCTTTTCATGCTCCTCATATATTTGACACATTTTGAAGCTCTGAATATTTTTCACACATTTTCAGGCTCTTCATGTTTTTAATCACCGTTTCATCCTCCTCCTATTTTTCAGACCTTTTCATGCTCCTCATATATTTCACACATTTTGAAGCTCTGAATATTTTTCACACATTTTCAGGCTCTTCATGTTTTTGAACACTGCTTCATGATCCTCCTATTTTTCAGACGGTTTCATGCTCTTCATATGTTTGACACCTTTTGAAGCTCTTCATATTTTTCACACCTTTTGAGGGCCTTCATGTTTTTAAACACCGTTTCATGCTGCTTCTCTATTTCAGACCGTTTCATGCTCCTCATATTTTTTACACCTTTTGAAGCTCTTCATATTTTTAACACATTTTCAGGCTCTTTTTTTTTTGAACACCGCTTCATGCTCCTCCTAATTTTCAGACCGTTTCATCCTCCTCATATTTTTCACACCTTTTCAGGCTCTTCATGTTTTTGAACACAGCTTCATACTACTCCTATTTTTCAGACCGTTTCATGCTCCTCTTATTTTTCACACCGTTTGAAGCTCCTCATATTTTTCACACCTTTTCAGGCTTTTCATGTTTTTCAACACCGTTACATGATCCTCCTATTTTTCAGACCGTTTCATGCTCATCTCATTTTTGACCCCTTTTGAAGCTTTTCATATTTTTCACAACTTTTTAGGCTCTTCATGTTTTTCATCACCGCTTCATACTCCTCCTATTTTACAGACCGTTTCATGCTCATCTCATGTTTGATATCTTTTGAAGCTCTTCATATTTCTCACAACTTTTTAGGCTCTTCATGTTGTTGACACCGCTTCATGCTCCTCCGATTTTTCAGGGACTTTCATGCTCCTCATGTATTTCACATCTTTTGAAGCTCTTCATATTTCTCACAACTTTTTAGGCTCTTCATGTTTTTCCACACCACTTCATGCTTCTCCTATTTTTCAGACCGTTTCATGCTCCTCATGTATTTCACACCTTTTGAAGCTCTTCATATTTTTCACACCTTTTCAGGCTCTTCATGTCTTTCAACACAGCGTCATGCTCCTCCTATTTTTCAGACCCTTTCATTCTCCTCATATATTTGACACCTTTTTAATCTCTTCATATATTTCACACCTTTTCAGTCTATTATTTTTTTTCAACACCACTTCATGTTCCTCCTATTTTTCAGATCGTTTCATGCTCATCTCATTTTTGACACCTTTTGAGGCTCTTCATATTTTTCACACCTTTTCAGGCTTTTCATGTTTTTGAACACCCCTTCATGCTCCTCCTATTTTTCAGACCGTTTCATGCTCCTCATGTATTTCACACCTTTTGAAGCTCTTCACATTTTTCACACCTTTTCAGGCTCTTCAAGATTTTGATCACAGTTTCACGCTCCTCCTATTTTTCAGACCGTTTCATGCTCCTCATATTTTTGACACCTTTTGAAGCTCTTCATAATTTTCACACCTTTTCAAGCTCTTCATGTGTTTGAACACCGCTTCATGATCCTCCTATTTTTCAGACTGGTTCATGCTCTTCATATTTTTCACATCTTTTCAGGCTCTTCATGTTTTTCAACACAACTTCATGCTTCTCTTATTTTTCAGACGGTTTCATGCGCATCTCATTTTTGACACCTTTGAAGCTCTTCATATTTTTCACACCTTTGAAGCTCTTCATATTTTTCACACCTTTTCAGGCTCTTCATGTTTTTGAACACCGCTTCTCGCTCCTCCTATTTTTCAGACCGTTTTTGCTCATCTCATTTTTGAAACCTTTTGTAGCTCTTCATATTTTACACGTATTCAGGCTCTTCATGTTTTTCAAAACCGTTTCTTGATCCTCCTATTTTTCAGACCGTCTCATGCTCATCTCATTTTTAACACCTTTTGAAGCTTTTCATATTTTTCACACCTTTTCAGTCTCTTCATGTTTTTTAACACCGCTTCATGATGCTCCTATTTTTCAGACCGTTTCATGCTGCTCATATTTTTGACACCTTCTGAAGCTCTTCATATTTTTCACACCTTTTCAGGCTCTTCATGTTTTTGAACACCGCTTCCCGCTTCTCCTATTTTTCAGACCGTTTCATGCTCATCTCATTTTTGACACCTTTTGTAGCTCTTCATATTTTTCACACGTTTTCAGCCTCTTCATGTTTTTCAACACCGTTTCTTGATCCTCCTATATTTCAGACCGTTTCATGCTCATCTCATATTTAACACCTTTTGAAGCTTTTCACATTTTTCACAACTTTTCAGGCTCTTCATGTTTTTGAACACCGCTTCATGCTCCTCCTATTTTTCAGAGAGTTTCATGCTCCTCATGTATTTCACACGTTTTGAAGGTCTTCAAATTTTTCACACCTTTTCAGGCTCTTCATCTTTTTCCACACCACTTAATGCTTCTCCTATTTTTCAGCCCGTTTCATGCTCCTCATGTATTTCACACCTTTTGAAGCTCTTCATATTTTTCACACCTTTTCAGGCTCTTCATGTTTTTCAACACCGCTTCATGCTCCACCTATTTTTCAGACCGATTCATGCTCCTCATATTTTTGACACCTTTTGAAGCTCTTCATATTTTTCACAAGTTTTCAGGCGCTTCATGTTTTTGAACACCGCTTCATGTTCCTCTTATTTTTCAGACCGTTTCTTGCTCATCTCATTTTTGACACCTTTTGAAGCTCTTCATATTTTTCACACCTTTTCAGGCTCTTCATGTTTTTGAACACCGCTTCATGTTCCTCTTATTTTTCAGACCGTTTCTTGCTCATCTCATTTTTGACACCTTTTGAAGCTCTTCATATTTTTCACACCTTTTCATGCTCTTCATGTTTTTCAACACCGTTTTATGATCCTCCTATTTTTAAGAAGTTTTCATGCTCATCTCATTTTTGACACCTTTTGAAGCTTTTCATATTTTTCACAAATTTTCAGGCTCTTCATGTTTTTGAACCCCGCTTCATGCTCCTCTTATTTTTCAGAGAGTTTCATGCTCCTCATGTATTTCACACCTTTTGAAGCTCTTCATATTTTTCACACCTTTTCAGGCTCTTCATGTTTTTCCACACCACTTCATGCTTCTCCTATTTTTCAGACCGTTTCATGCTCCTCATGTATTTCACACCTTTTGAAGCTCTTCATATTTTTCACACCTTTTCAGGCTCTTCATGTCTTTCAACACAGCGTCATGCTCCTCCTATTTTTCAGACCCTTTCATTCTCCACATATATTTGACACCTTTTTAATCTCTTCATATATTTCACACCTTTTCAGTCTATTATTTTTTTTCAACACCACTTCATGTTCCTCCTATTTTTCAGATCGTTTCATGCTCATCTCATTTTTGACACCTTTTGAGGCTCTTCATATTTTTCACACCTTTTCAGGCTTTTCATGTTTTTGAACACCCCTTCATGCTCCTCCTATTTTTCAGACCGTTTCATGCTCCTCATGTATTTCACACCTTTTGAAGCTCTTCACATTTTTCACACCTTTTCAGGCTCTTCAAGATTTTGATCACAGTTTCACGCTCCTCCTATTTTTCAGACCGTTTCATGCTCCTCATATTTTTGACACCTTTTGAAGCTCTTCATAATTTTCACACCTTTTCAAGCTCTTCATGTGTTTGAACACCGCTTCATGATCCTCCTATTTTTCAGACCGGTTCATGCTCTTCATATTTTTCACATCTTTTCAGGCTCTTCATGTTTTTCAACACAACTTCATGCTTCTCTTATTTTTCAGACGGTTTCATGCGCATCTCATTTTTGACACCTTTGAAGCTCTTCATATTTTTCACACCTTTGAAGCTCTTCATATTTTTCACACCTTTTCAGGCTCTTCATGTTTTTGAACACCGCTTCTCGCTCCTCCTATTTTTCAGACCGTTTTTGCTCATCTCATTTTTGAAACCTTTTGTAGCTCTTCATATTTTACACGTATTCAGGCTCTTCATGTTTTTCAAAACCGTTTCTTGATCCTCCTATTTTTCAGACCGTCTCATGCTCATCTCATTTTTAACACCTTTTGAAGCTTTTCATATTTTTCACACCTTTTCAGTCTCTTCATGTTTTTTAACACCGCTTCATGATGCTCCTATTTTTCAGACCGTTTCATGCTGCTCATATTTTTGACACCTTCTGAAGCTCTTCATATTTTTCACACCTTTTCAGGCTCTTCATGTTTTTGAACACCGCTTCCCGCTCCTCCTATTTTTCAGACCGTTTCATGCTCATCTCATTTTTGACACCTTTTGTAGCTCTTCATATTTTTCACACGTTTTCAGCCTCTTCATGTTTTTCAACACCGTTTCTTGATCCTCCTATTTTTAAGACCGTTTCATGCTCATCTCATATTTAACACCTTTTGAAGCTTTTCACATTTTTCACAACTTTTCAGGCTCTTCATGTTTTTGAACACCGCTTCATGCTCCTCCTATTTTTCAGAGAGTTTCATGCTTCTCATGTATTTCACACGTTTTGAAGGTCTTCAAATTTTTCACACCTTTTCAGGCTCTTCATCTTTTTCCACACCACTTAATGCTTCTCCTATTTTTCAGCCCGTTTCATGCTCCTCATGTATTTCACACCTTTTGAAGCTCTTCATATTTTTCACACCTTTTCAGGCTCTTCATGTTTTTCAACACCGCTTCATGCTCCACCTATTTTTCAGACCGATTCATGCTCCTCATATTTTTGACACCTTTTGAAGCTCTTCATATTTTTCACAAGTTTTCAGGCGCTTCATGTTTTTGAACACCACTTCATGTTCCTCTTATTTTTCAGACCGTTTCTTGCTCATCTCATTTTTGACACCTTTTGAAGCTCTTCATATTTTTCACACCTTTTCAGGCTCTTCATGTTTTTGAACACCGCTTCATGTTCCTCTTATTTTTCAGACCGTTTCTTGCTCATCTCATTTTTGACACCTTTTGAAGCTCTTCATATTTTTCACACCTTTTCAGGCTCTTCATGTTTTTCAACACCGTTTTATGATCCTCCTATTTTTAAGAAGTTTTCATGCTCATCTCATTTTTGACACCTTTTGAAGCTTTTCATATTTTTCACAAATTTTCAGGCTCTTCATGTTTTTGAACCCCGCTTCATGCTCCTCTTATTTTTCAGAGAGTTTCATGCTCCTCATGTATTTCACACCTTTTGAAGCTCTTCATATTTTTCACACCTTTTCAGGCTCTTCATGTTTTTCCACACCACTTCATGCTTCTCCTATTTTTCAGACCGTTTCATGCTCCTCATGTATTTCACACCTTTTGAAGCTCTTCATATTTTTCACACCTTTTCAGGCTCTTCATGTCTTTCAACACAGCGTCATGCTCCTCCTATTTTTCAGACCCTTTCATTCTCCACATATATTTGACACCTTTTTAATCTCTTCATATATTTCACACCTTTTCAGTCTATTGTTTTTTTTCAACACCACTTCATGTTCCTCCTATTTTTCAGATCGTTTCATGCTCATCTCATTTTTGACACCTTTTGAGGCTCTTCATATTTTTCACACCTTTTCAGGCTTTTCATGTTTTTGAACACCCCTTCATGCTCCTCCTATTTTTCAGACCGTTTCATGCTCCTCATGTATTTCACACCTTTTGAAGCTCTTCACATTTTTCACACCTTTTCAGGCTCTTCAAGATTTTGATCACAGTTTCACGCTCCTCCTATTTTTCAGACCGTTTCATGCTCCTCATATTTTTGACACCTTTTGAAGCTCTTCATAATTTTCACACCTTTTCAAGCTCTTCATGTGTTTGAACACCGCTTCATGATCCTCCTATTTTTCAGACCGGTTCATGCTCTTCATATTTTTCACATCTTTTCAGGCTCTTCATGTTTTTCAACACAACTTCATGCTTCTCTTATTTTTCAGACGGTTTCATGCGCATCTCATTTTTGACACCTTTGAAGCTCTTCATATTTTTCACACCTTTGAAGCTCTTCATATATTTCACAAGTTTTCAGGCGCTTCATGTTTTTTATCATCGCTTCATGCTCCTCCTATTTTTCAGACCGTTTCATGCTCCTCATATTTTTGACACCTTTTGTAGCTCTTCATATTTTTCACAGGTTTTCAGGCTCTTCATGTTTTTCAACACCGTTTCTTGATCGTCCTATTTTTCAGACCGTTTCATGCTCATGTCATTTTTGACAACTTTGAAGCTCTTCATATTTTTCACACCTTTTGAAGCTCTTCATATTTTTCACACCTTTTCAGGCTCTTTATGTTTTTGGACATCGCTTCCTGCTCCTCCTATTTTTCAGACCGTTTCATGCTCCTCATGTATTTCACACATTTTGAAGCTCTTCATAATTTTCACACCTTTTCAGTCTCTTCATGTTTTTCAACACCACTTCATGCTCCTCCTATTTTTCAGACCGTTTCATGCTCCTCATATTTTTGCCACCTTTTGAAGCTCTTCATATTTTTCACAACTTTTCAGGCGATTCATGTTTTTGAACACCGCATAATGCTTCTCCTATTTTTCAGACCGTTTCATGCTGCTCATATTTTTGACACCTTTTGAAGCTCTTCATATTTTTCACACCTTTTCAGGCTCTTCATGTTTTTGAACACCGCTTCTCGCTCCTCCTATTTTTCAGACCGTTTCATGCTCATCTAATTTTTACACCTTTTGTAGCACTTCATATTTTTCACAGGTTTTCAGGCTCTTCATGTTTTTCAACACCGTTTCTTGATCCTCCTATTTTTCAGACCGTTTCATGCTCATCTCATTTTTGACACCTTTTGAAGTTTTTCATATTTTTCACAACTTTTCAGGCTCTTCATGTTTTTGAACACCGCCTCATGCTCCTCCTATTTTTCAGAGAGTTTCATGCTCCTCATGTATTTCACACTTTTTGAAGGTCTTCATATTTTTCACACCTTTTCAGGCTCTTCATCTTTTTCCACACCACATCATGCTTCTCCTATTTTTCACCCCGTTTCATGCTCCTCATGTATTTCACACCTTTTGAAGCTCTTCATATTTTTCACACCTTTTCAGGATCTTCATATTTTTCAACACCGCTTCATGCTCCACCTATTTTTCAGACCGTTTCATGCTCCTCATGTTTTTGACACCTTTTGAAGCTCTTCATATTTTTTACACCTTTTCAGGCTCTTCATGTTTTTGAACACCGCTTCATGCTCCTCTTATTTTTCAGACCGTTTCATGCTCATCTCATTTTTGACACCTTTTGAAGCTCTTCATATTTTTCACACCTTTTCAGGCTCTTCATGTTTTTCAACACCGTTTTATGATCCTCCTATTTTTAAGAAATTTTCATGCTCATCTCATTGTTGACCCCTTTTGAAGCTCTTCATATTTTTCACACCTTTTCAGGCTCTTCATGTTTTTAATCACCGTTTCATCCTCCTCCTATTTTTCAGACGTTTTCATGCTCCTCATATATTTGACACATTTTGAAGCTCTGAATATTTTTCACACCTTTTCAGGCTCTTCATGTTTTTGAACACTGCTTCATGATCCTCCTATTTTTCAGACGGTTTCATGCTCTTCATATGTTTGACACCTTTTGAAGCTCTACATATTTTTCACAGCTTTTGAGGGCCTTCATATTTTTCAACACCGTTTCATGCTGCTTCTCTATTTCAGACCGTTTCATGCTCCTCATATTTTTTACACCTTTTGAAGCTCTTCATATTTTTAACACCTTTTCAGGCTCTTTTTTTTTTGAACACCGCTTCATGCTCCTCCTAATTTTCAGACCGTTTCATCCTCCTCATATTTTTCACACCTTTTCAGGCTCTTCATGTTTTTGAACACAGCTTCATGCTACTCCTATTTTTCAGACCGTTTCATGCTCCTCTTATTTTTCACTCCTTTTGAAGCTCCTCATATTTTTCACACCTTTTCAGGCTTTTCATGTTTTTCAACACCGTTACATGATCCTCCTATTTTTCAGACCGTTTCATGCTCATCTCATTTCTGACCCCTTTTGAAGCTTTTCATATTTTTCACAACTTTTTAGGCTCTTCATGTTTCGCAACACCGCTTCATACTCCTCCTATTTTTCAGACCGTTTCATGCTCATCTCATTTTTGACACCTTTTGAAGCTCTTCATATTTCTCACAACTTTTTAGGCTCTTCATGTTTTTGACACTGCTTCATGCTCCTCCGATTTTTCAGAGACTTTCATGCTCCTCATGTATTTCACATCTTTTGAAGCTCTTCATATTTCTCACAACTTTTTAGTCTCTTCATGTTTTTCCACACCACTTCATGCTTCTCCAGTTTTTCGGCCTGTTTCATGCTCCTCATGTATTTCACACCTTTTGAAGCTCTTCATATTTTTCACACCTTTTCAGGCTCTTCATGTTTTTAATCACCGTTTCATGTTCCTCCTATTTTTCAGACGGGTTCATGCTCCACATATATTTGACACATTTTGAAGCTCTGAATATTTTTCACACATTTTCAGGCTCTTCATGTTTTTGAACACTGCTTCATGATCCTCCTATTTTTCAGGCCGTTTCATGCTCCTTGTAATTTTGACACCCTTTGAAGCTCTTCATATTTTTCACACCTTTTCAGGCTCTTCATGTTTTTCAACACCGCTTCATGCTCCTCCTATTTTTCAGACTGTTACATTCTCCTCATATTTTTGACACCTTTTCAAGATCTTCATATTTTTCACAACTTTTCAGGCTCTTCATGTTTTTGAACACCGCTTCATGATCCTCCTATTTTTCAGACCACTTCATGCTATTCATATTTTTGACACCTCTTGAAACTCTTCATATATTTCACACCTTTTCAGCCTCTTCATTTTTTTTAAAACCGCTTCATGCTCCTCCTATTTTTCACACCGTTTCATGCTGATCTCATTTTTGACACCTTTTGAAGCTCTTCATATATTTCACAACTTTTCAAGCTCTTCATATTTTTCAGACCTTTTCAGGCACTTCATGTTTTTGAAAACCGCTTCATGCTCCTCCTATTTTTCAGACCGTTTCATGCTCATCTCATTTTTGACACCTTTTAAAGCTCTTCATATTTTTCACAAGTTCTCAGGCTCCTCATGTTTTTCAACACCGCCTCATGCTCCTCCTATTTTTCAGACCGTTTCATGCTTCTCATATTTTTGACACTTTTGAAGCTCTTCATATTTTTCACACCTCTTTAGGCTCTTCATGTTTTTGAACACCGCTTCATACTCCTCCTCTTTTTCAGACCGTTTCATGCACCTCATATTTTTGACACCTTTTGAAGCTCTTCATATTTTTCACACCTTTTCAGACTCTTCATATTTTTGAACACCGCTTCATGCTCCTCATATTTTTCAGGCCGTTTCATGCTCCTTGTAATTTTGACACATTTTGAAGCTCTTCATATTTTTCACACCTTTTCAGGCTCTTCATGTTTTTCAACACCGCTTCATGCTCCTCCTATTTTTCAGACTGTTACATGCTCCTCATATTTTTGACACCTTTTCAAGATCTTCATATTTTTCACACCTTTTCAGGCTCTTCATGTTTTTCAACACCGCTTCATGCTCCTCCTATTTTTCAGACCGTTTCATGCTCCTCATATTTTTGACACCTTTTGAAGCTCTTCATATTTTTCACACCTTTTCAGGCTCTTCATGTTTTTCAACACCGCTTCATGCTCCTCCTATTTTTCAGACTGTTACATGCTCCTCATATTTTTGACACCTTTTCAAGATCTTCATATTTTTCACACCTTTTCAGGCTCTTCATGTTTTTCAACACCGCTTCATGCTCCTCCTATTTTTCAGACCGTTTCATGCTCCTCATATTTTTGACACCTTTTGAAGCTCTTCATATTTTTCACACCTTTTCAGGCTCTTCATTTTTTTCAACACTACTTCTTGCTCCTCCAATTTTTCAGAGCGTTTCATGCTCATCTAATTTTTGACACCTGTTGAAGCTCTTCATATTTTTCACGCCTTCTGAAGCTCTTCATATTTTTCACACTTTTTCAGGCTCTTCATGTTTTTCAACACCACTTCATGCTTCTCCTATTTTTCAGCCCGTTTCATGCACCTCATGTTTTTCACAACTTTAGAAGCTCGTCATATTTTTCACACCTTTTCAGGCTCTTCATGTTTTTGATCAACGTTTCTTGCTCCTCCTATTTTTCAGACCATTTCTTGCTCCTCATATTTTTGACACCTTTTGAAGCTCTTCATAATTTTCACACCCTTTCAGCCTCTTCATGTTTTTCAACACCACTTCATGCTCCTCCTATTTTTCAGACCGTTTCATGCTCCTCATATTTTTGACATCTTTAGAAACTCTTCATATCTTTCACACCTTTTCAGACTCTTCATGTTTTTCAACACAGCTTCATGCTCCTCCTATTTTTCAGACCGTTTCTTGCTCCTCATATTTTTGACAGTTTTTGAAGCTCTTCATATTTTTCACACCTTTTCAGGTTTTCCATGTTTTTGAACCCCGCTTCATGATCCTCCTATTTTTAAGACCGTTTCATGCTCCTCATATTTTTGACACCTTTTGAAGCTCTTCATATTTTTCACACCTTCAGGCTCTTCATGTTTTTCAACACCACTTCATACTCCTCCCATTTTTCAGACCGTTTCATGCTCCTCATATTTTTCACACCTTTAGAAGCTCTTCATATTTTTCAAACCTTTTCAGGCTCTTCACGTTTTTCAACACAGCTTCAAGCTCCTCCTATTTTTCAGACGCTTTCATTCTCCTCATATTTTTGACACTGTTAGAAGCTCTTCATATATTTCACACCTTTACAGTCTCTTCTTTTTTTTCAACACCACTTCATGCTACTCCTACTTTTCAGACAGTTTCATGCTCATCGCATTTTTGACACGTTTTGAGGCTCTTCATATTTTCACACCTTTTCAGGCTTTTCATGTTTTTGAACACCGCTTCATGCTCCTCCTATTTTTCAGACCGTTTCATGCTGCTCATATTTTTGACACCTTTTGAAGCTCTTCATATTTTTCACAAATTTTCAGGCTCTTCCTGTTTTTGAACACCGTTTCATGCTCCTCCTATTTTTCAGACCGTTTAATGATCCTCATGTACTTCATAACTTTTGAAGCTCTTCATATTTTTCACACGTTTTAAGGCTCTTCATGTTTTTCAACACCGCTTCATGCTCCTCCTATTTTTCAGACCGTTTCATGCTCCTCATATTTTTGACACCTTTTGAAGCTCTTCATATTTTTCACACCTTTTCAGGCTCTTCATTTTTTTCAACACTACTTCTTGCTCCTCCAATTTTTCAGAGCGTTTCATGCTCATCTAATTTTTGACACCTGTTGAAGCTCTTCATATTTTTCACGCCTTCTGAAGCTCTTCATATTTTTCACACTTTTTCAGGCTCTTCATGTTTTTCAACACCACTTCATGCTTCTCCTATTTTTCAGCCCGTTTCATGCACCTCATGTTTTTCACAACTTTAGAAGCTCGTCATATTTTTCACACCTTTTCAGGCTCTTCATGTTTTTGATCAACGTTTCTTGCTCCTCCTATTTTTCAGACCATTTCTTGCTCCTCATATTTTTGACACCTTTTGAAGCTCTTCATAATTTTCACACCCTTTCAGCCTCTTCATGTTTTTCAACACCACTTCATGCTCCTCCTATTTTTCAGACCGTTTCATGCTCCTCATATTTTTGACATCTTTAGAAACTCTTCATATCTTTCACACCTTTTCAGACTCTTCATGTTTTTCAACACAGCTTCATGCTCCTCCTATTTTTCAGACCGTTTCTTGCTCCTCATATTTTTGACAGTTTTTGAAGCTCTTCATATTTTTCACACCTTTTCAGGTTTTCCATGTTTTTGAACCCCGCTTCATGATCCTCCTATTTTTAAGACCGTTTCATGCTCCTCATATTTTTGACACCTTTTGAAGCTCTTCATATTTTTCACACCTTCAGGCTCTTCATGTTTTTCAACACCACTTCATACTCCTCCCATTTTTCAGACCGTTTCATGCTCCTCATATTTTTCACACCTTTAGAAGCTCTTCATATTTTTCAAACCTTTTCAGGCTCTTCACGTTTTTCAACACAGCTTCAAGCTCCTCCTATTTTTCAGACGCTTTCATTCTCCTCATATTTTTGACACTGTTAGAAGCTCTTCATATATTTCACACCTTTACAGTCTCTTCTTTTTTTTCAACACCACTTCATGCTACTCCTACTTTTCAGACAGTTTCATGCTCATCGCATTTTTGACACGTTTTGAGGCTCTTCATATTTTCACACCTTTTCAGGCTTTTCATGTTTTTGAACACCGCTTCATGCTCCTCCTATTTTTCAGACCGTTTCATGCTGCTCATATTTTTGACACCTTTTGAAGCTCTTCATATTTTTCACAAATTTTCAGGCTCTTCCTGTTTTTGAACACCGTTTCATGCTCCTCCTATTTTTCAGACCGTTTAATGATCCTCATGTACTTCATAACTTTTGAAGCTCTTCATATTTTTCACACGTTTTAAGGCTCTTCATGTTTTTCAACACCGCTTCATGCTCCTCCTATTTTTCAGACCGTTTCATGCTCCTCATGTATTTCACACCTTTTGAAGCTCTTCATATTTTTTACACGTTTTCAGGCTCTTCATGTTTTTGAACACTGCTTCATGCTCCTCCTATTTTTCAGACCGTTTCATGCTCCTCATATTTTTGACACCTTTTGAAGCTCTTCATATTTTTCACACCTTTACAGGCTCTTCATGTTTTTCCACACCATTTCATGCTTCTCCTATATTTCAGACTTTTTCATGATCCTCATGAATTTCACACCTTTTGAAGCTCTTCATATTTTTCACACCTTTTCAGGCTCTTCATGTTTTTGATCACCGCTTCATGATCCCCCTATTTTTCAGAGAGTTTCATGCTCCTCATGTATTTCACATCTTTTGAAGCTCTTCATATTTTTCACAACTTTTTACGCTCTTCATGTTTTTCCACACCACTTCATGCTTCTCCTATTTTTCGTCCTGTTTCATGCTCCTCATGTATTTCACACCTTTTGAAGCTCTTCATATTTTTCACACCTTTTCAGGCTCTTCATGTTTTTAATCACCGTTTCATCCTCCTCCTATTTTTCAGACTTTTCATGCTCCTCATATATTTGACACGTTTTTAAGCTCTGAATATTTTTCACACATTTTCAGGCTCTTCATGTTTTTGAGCACTGCTTCATGATCCTCCTATTTTTCAGACGGTTTCATGCTCTTCATATATTTGACACCTTTTGAAGCTCTTCATATTTTTCACAGCTTTTGAGGGCCTTCATGTTTTTCAACACCGTTTCATGCTGTTTCTCTATTTCAGACCGTTTCATGCTCCTCATATTTTTTACACCTTTTGAAGCTCTTCATATTTTCAACACATTTTCAGGCTCTTTTTTTTTTAACACCGCTTCATGCTCCTCCTAATTTTTAGACCGTTTCATCCTGCTCATATTTTTCACACCTTTTCAGGCTCTGCATGTTTTTGAACACAGCTTCATGCTACTCCTATTTTTCAGACCGTTTCATGCTCCTCTTATTTTTCACACCTTTTGAATCTCCTCATATTTTTCACAACTTTTCAGGCTTTTCATGTTTTTCAACACCGTTACATGATCCTCCTATTTTTCAGACCGTTTCATGCTCATCTCATTTTTGACCCCTTTTGAAGCTTTTCATATTTTTCACAACTTTTTAGGCTCTTCATGTTTTTCAACACCGCGTCATACTCCTCCTATTTTTCAGACCGTTTCATGCTCATCTCATTTTTGACAACTTATGAAGCTCTTCATATTTCTCACAACTTTTTAGGCTCTTCATGTTTTTGACACCGCTTCATGCTCCTCCTATTTTTCAGAGAGTTTCATGATCCACATATATTTGACACATTTTGAAGCTCTGAATATTTTTCACACATTTTCTGGCTCTTCATGTTTTTGAACACTGCTTCATGATCCTCCTATTTTTCAGACCGTTTCATGATCTTCATATGTTTGACACCTTTTGAAGCTCTTCATATTTTTCACTCCTTTTCAGGCTCTTCATGTTTTTCAACACCACTTCTTGCTTCTCCTATTTTTCAGACTGTTTCATGCTCCTCATGTATTTCACACCTTTTGAAGCTCTTCATAATTTTCACACCTTTTCAGGCTCTTCATGTTTTTGAACACCATTTCATGCCGCTTCTATTTTTCAGACCGTTTCATGCTCCTCATATATTTCACACCTTTTGAAGCTCTTCATATTTTTCACACCTTTTCAGGCTCTTCATGTTTTTGAACACCGCTTCATGATCCTCCTATTTTTCAGACCACTTCATGCTCTTCATTTTTTGACACCTCTTGAAGCTCTTCATATATTTCACACCTTTTCAGCCTCTTCATGTTTTTGAACACCGCTTCATGCTCCTCCTATTTTTCAGACCGTTTCATGCTCATCTCTTTTTAGACACCTTTTGAAGCTCTTCATATTTTTCACACCTTTTCAGGCTCTTCATGTTTTTGAACACCGCTTCATGCTCCTCCTATTTTTCAGACCGTTTCATGCTCATCTCTTTTTTGACACCTTTTGAAGCTCTTCATATTTTTCACACATTTTCAGGCTCGTCATGTTTTTGAACACCGCTTCTCGCTCCTCCTATTTTTCAGACCGTTTCATGCTCATCTCTTTCTTGACACCTTTTGTAGCTCTTCATATATTACACGTATTCAGGCTCTTCATGTTTTTCAACACCGTATCTTGATCCTCCTATTTTTCAGACCGTTTCATGCTCATCTCATTTTTAACACCTTTTGGAGGTTTTCATATTTTTCACAACTTTTCACGCTCTTCATGTTTTTGACCACCGCTTCATGATGCTCCTATTTTTCAGACCGTTTCATGCTCATGTCATTTTTGACACCTTTGAAGCTCTTCATATTTTTCACACCTTTTGAAGCTCTTCATATTTTTCACACGTTTTCATGCTCTTCATTTTTTTCAACACCATTTCATGCTGCTTTTATTTTTCAGACCGTTTCATGCTCCTCATATTTTTCACACATTTTGAAGCTCTTCATAAATTTCACACCTTTTCAGTCTCTTCATGTTTTTCAACACCACTTCATGCTCCTCCTATTTTTCAGACGGTTTCATGCTCCTCATATTTTTGACACCTTTTGAAGCTCTTCATATTTTTCACACCTTTTCAGGCTCTTCATGTTTTTGAACACCACTTCATGCTCCTCTTATTTTTCAGACCGTTTCATGCTCATCTCATATTTGACACCTTTTGAAGCTCTTCATATTTTTCACACCTTTTCAGGCTCTTCATGTTTTTCAACACCGTTACATGATCCTCCTATTTTTCAGACCGTTTCATGCTCATCTCATTTTTGACACCTTTTGAAGCTCTTCATATTTCTCACAACTTTTTAGGCTCTTCATGTTTTTGACACCGCTTCATGCTCCTCCTATTTTTCAGAGAGTTTCATGCTCCTCATGTATTTCACATCTTTTGAAGCTCTTTATATTTCTCACCCCTTTTTAGGCTCTTCATCTTTTTCCACACCACTTCATGCTTCTCCAATTTTTCGGCCTGTTTCATGCTCCTAATATATTTCACACCTTTTGAAACTCTGCGTATTTTTCATACCTTTTCAGGCTCTTCATGTTTTTAATCACCGTTTCATGCTCCTCCTATTTTTCAGACGGTTTCATGCTCCACATATATTTGACACATTTTGAACCCCTGAATATTTTTCACACATTTTCAGGCTCTTCATGTTTTTGAACACTGCTTCATGATCCTCCTATTTTTCAGACCGTTTCATGCTCCTCATATTTTTGACACCTTTTGAAGCTCTTCATATTTTTCACACCTTTTCAGGCTCTTCATTTTTTTCAACACTACTTCTTGCTCCTCCAATTTTTCAGACCGTTTCATGCTCATCTAATTTTTGACACCTGTTGAAGCTCTTCATATTTTTCACACCTTCTGAAGCTCTTCATATTTTTCACACTTTTTCAGGCTCTTCATGTTTTTCAACACCACTTCATGCTTCTTCTATTTTTCAGCCCGTTTCATGCTCCTCATGTTTTTCACACCTTCTGAAGCTCTTCATATTTTTCACACTTTTTCAGGCTCTTCATGTTTTTCAACACCACTTCATGCTCCTCCTATTTTCAGACCGTTTCATGCTCCACATATATTTGTCACATTTTTAATCTCTTCAAATATTTCACACATTTTCAGGCTATTCATGTTTTTCAACATCACTTCATGCTCCTCGTATTTTTAAGACCGTTACATGCTCCTCATATTTTTGACACCTTTAGAAGCTCTTCATATTTTTCACTACTTTTCAGGCTCTTCATGTTTTTCAACACCGCTTCATGCTCCTCCTCTTTTTCAGAGCGTTTCATGCTCGTCATATTTTTGACACCTGTTGAAGCTCTTCATATTTCTCACAATTTTTCAGGTTCTTCATGTTTTTCAACACCGCTTCATGCTCCTCCTATTTTTCAAACCGTTTCTTGCTCATCTCATTTTTGACACCTTTTGAAGCTCTTCATATTTTCCACATCTTTTGAAGCTCTTTATATTTTTCACACATTTTCAGGCTCTTCATGTTTTTCAGCACGGCTTCATGCTCCTCCTATTTTTCAAACCGTATCATGCTCCTCATATTTTTGACACATTTTGAAGCTCTTCATATTTTTCACACCTTTTCAGGCTCTTTATATTTTTGAACACCGCTTCATGCTCCTCCTAATTTTCAGACCTTTTCATGCTCCATATATTTTTGACACCTTTAGAAGCTCTTCATATTTTCCACTACTTTTCAGGCTCTTCTTGTTTTCAACACCGCTTCATGCTCCTCCTCTTTTTCAGAGCGTTTCATGCTCGTCATATTTTTGACACCTGTTGAAGCTCTTCATATTTCTCACAATTTTTCAGGTTCTTCATGTTTTTCAACACCGCTTCATGCTCCTCCTATTTTTCAAACCGTTTCTTGCTCATCTCATTTTTGACACCTTTTGAAGCTCTTCATATTTTTCACATCTTTTGAAGCTCTTCATAATTTTCACACCCTTTCAGCCTCTTCATGTTTTTCAACACCACTTCATGCTCCTCCTATTTTTCAGACCGTTTCATGCTCCTCATATTTTTGAAACCTTTTGAAGCTCTTCTTAATTTTCACACCTTTTCAGGCTCTTCATGTTTTTGAACACTGCTTCATGCTCCTCCTTTTCTTCAGACAGTTTCATGCTCCTCATATTTTGACACCTTTTGAAGCTCTTCATATTTTTCACACCTTTTCAGGCTCTTCATGTTTTTGAACACCGTTTCATGCTCCTCCTATTTTTCAGACCGTTTCATGCTCCTCATATGTGTGACATCTTTTGAAGCTTTTCATATTTTAACACCTTTTAGGCTTTTCATGTTTTTCAGAACCACTTCTTGCTCCTCCTCATTTTCAGACCGTTTCATGCTCCTCATATTTTTGACACCTTTTGAAGCTCTTCATATTTTTAAACCTTTTCAGGCTCTACATGTTTTTCAACATGGCTTCATTCTCTTCTTATTTTTCAGACCGTTTCACGCTTCTCATATTTCTCACAACTTTTGAAGCTCTTCATATTTTTCACACCTTTTCAGGCTCTTCATGTTTTTCAACACCGCTTCAGGCTCCTCCTATTTTCAGACCTTTTCATGCTACTCATGTATTTCACTCCTTTTGAAGCTCTTCATATTTTTCACACATTTTTAGGCTCTTCATGTATTTCCACAACGTTTCAGCCTCTCCTATTTTTCAGACCGTTTCATGCTCCTCATATATTTCACACCTTTTGAAGCTCTTCATATTTTTCACACCTTTTCAGACTCTTAATTTTTTTCAACACTGCTTCATGCTCCTCATATTTTTCAGACCGTTTCATGCTCATCTCATTTTTGACAAGTTTTGAAGCTCTTCATGTTTTTTACACCTTTTCAGCTTTTCATGTTTTTCAATATCGCTTCATGCTCCTCCTATTTTTCAGACCGTTTCATGCTCCTCATATGTTTCACACCTTTTTCAGGCTCTTAATGTATTTCAACACCACTTCATGCTCCTCCTATTTTTCAGATCGTTTCATGCTCCTCATATTTTTGACACCTTTTGAAGCTCTTCATATTTTTCACACCTTTTCATGCTCTTCATGTTTTTGAACACCACTTTATGTTCCTCGTATTTTTCAGACCTTTTCATGCTCCTCCTATTTTTGACACCTTTTGAAGCTCTTTTTTTTTTCACACCTTTTCATGCTCTTCATGTTTTTCAACACCGCTTCATTCTCCTCCTATTTTTCAGACCGTTTCATGCTCATCTCATTTTTGACACCTTTTGAAGCTCTTCATAATTTTCACATCTTTTGAAGCTCTTCATATTTTTCACAAGATTTCAGGCTCTTCATGTTTTTCAATACCGCTTCATGCTCCGCCTATTTTTCAGACCGTTTCATGCTCATCATATTTTTGACACCTTTTGAAGCTCTTCATATTTTTCACACCTTTTCAGGCTCTTCATGTTTTTGAACACCACTTCATGCTCCTCCTATTTTTCAGGCCGTTTCATGCTCCTCATATTTTTCACACCTTTTGAAGGTCTTCTTATTTTTCACGCATTTTCAGGCTCTTCATATTTTGAACACCGCTTCATGTTCCTCATATTTTTCAGACCGTTTCATGCTCCTCATATATTTGTCACATTTTTAATCTCTTCATATATTTCACACATTTTCAGGCTATTCATGTTTTTCAACATCACTTCATGCTCCTCGTATTTTTAAGACCGTTACATGCTCCTCATATTTTTGACACCTTTAGAAGCTCTTCATATTTTTCACTACTTTTCAGGCTCTTCATGTTTTTCAACACTGCTTCATGCTCCTCCTCTTTTTCAGAGCGTTTCATGCTCGTCATATTTTTGACACCTGTTGAAGCTCTTCATATTTCTCACAATTTTTCAGGTTCTTCATGTTTTTCAACACCGCTTCATGCTCCTCCTATTTTTCAAACCGTTTCTTGCTCATCTCATTTTTGACACCTTTTGAAGCTCTTCATATTTTTCACATCTTTTGAAGCTCTTTATATTTTTCACACATTTTCAGGCTCTTCATATTTTGAACAACGCTTCATGCTCCTCCTATTTTTCAGACTGTTTCATGCTCCTCGTATTTTTGACACCTTTTGAAGCTCTTCATATTTTTCACACCTTTTCAGGCTCTTCATGTTTTTCAACAGTACCTCATGCTCCTCCTGTTTTTCAGATCGCTTCATGCTCATCTCATTTTTGACAGCTTTTGAAGCTCCTAATATTTTTCACACCTTTTGAAGCTCTTCATATATTTCACACTTTTTTAGGCTCTTCATGTTTTTCAACACCACTTCATGCTCCTCCTATTTTTCAGACCGTTTTATGCTCATCTCATTTTTGACAGCTTTTGAAGCTCTTCATATTTTTACACCTTTTGAAGCTCTTCATATTTTTCACAACATTTCAGGCTCTTCATGTTTATGAACACCGCTTCATGCTCCTCCTATAATTCAGACGGTTTCATGCTCCTCATGTATTTCATTCCTTTTGAAGCTCTTCATATTTTACACACCTTTTCAGCTCTTCATGATTTTCAACCCCACTTCATGCTCCTCCTGTTTTTCAGACCGTTTCATGCTCCTCATATTTTTCACACCTTTTGAAGCTCTTCATATTTTTCACACCTTTTCAGGCTCTTTATGTTTTTGAACATCGCTTCATGCTCCTCCTATTTTTCAGACCGTTTAATGCTCCTCGTATTTTTGACACCTTTTGAAGCTCTTCATATTTTTACACCTTTTGAAGCTCTTCATATTTTGCACATTTTTGAAGCTCTTCATATTTTTCACATGTTTTCAGGCTTTTCTGTTTTTCAACACCACTTCATGCTCCTCATTTTTTCAGACCGTTTCATTCTCCTCATATTTTTGACACGTTTTTAGGCTCTTCATATTTGTCACACCTTTTCAGGCTCTTCATGTTTTTGAACACCGTTTCATGCTCCTCCTAATTTTCAGACCGTTTCATGCTCCTCATATTTTTGACACGTTTTTAGGCTCTTCATATTTTTCACACTTGTCATGCTCTTCATGTTTTCAACACTGTTTCATGCTTCTCCTATTTTTCAAACTGTGTCATGCTCCTCATATTTTTCACAGCTTTTGAAGCTGTTCATATTTTTCACATCTTTTCAGGCTCTTCATGTTTTGGAACCCCGTTTCAAGCCCCTCCTTTTTTTCAGACCGTTTCATGCTCCTCATATTTTTGACACCTTTTGAACCTCCTCATTTTTTCACAACTTTTGAAGATCCTCATGTTTTTCCACACCATTCCATGCTGTCTCTATTTTTCAAACCGTTTCATGCTACTCCTATTTTTCAAACCGTTTCATTCTCCTCATATTTTTGACACCTTTTGAAGCTCTTTATGTCTTTCAACACCTTTTCATGCTGCTCCTATTTTTCAGACCGTTTCATGATCCTCTTATTTTTCAGACCGTTTCATGCTCCTCATATTTTTGAAACCTTTGAAGCTCTTCATGTCTTTCAACACTGTTTCATGCTGCCCCTATTTTTCAGACCGTTTCATGCTCCTCCTATTTTTCAGACCGTTTCATGTTCCTCATATTTTTCACACCTTTTGAAGCTCTTCATATTTTTCAAAACTTTTCAGGTTCTTCATGTTTTTGACGACTGCCTCATGTTCCTCCTAATTGTCAGACCGTTTCATGCTCCTCATATTTTTGACACGTTTTTAGGCTCTTCATATTTTTCACACTTGTCATGCTCTTCATGTTTTTAACACTGTTTAATGCTTCTCCTATTTTTCAAACTGTGTCATGCTCCTCATATTTTTCACAGCTTTTGAAGCTGTTCATATTTTTCACATCTTTTCAGGCTCTTCATGTTTTGGAACACCGTTTCAAGCCCCTCCTATTTTTCAGACCGTTTCATGCTCCTCATATTTTTGACACCTTTTGAACCTCCTCATTTTTTGACAACTTTTGAAGATCCTCATGTTTTTCCACACCATTCCATGCTGTCTCTATTTTTCAGACCGTTTCATGCTACTCCTATTTTTCAAACCGTTTCATTCTCATCATATTTTTGACACCTTTTGAAGCTCTTTATGTCTTTCAACACCGTTTCATGCTGCTCCTATTTTTCAGACCGTTTCATGATCCTCTTATTTTTCAGACCGTTTCATGTTCCTCATATTTTTCACACCTTTTGAAGCTCTTCATATTTTTCAAAACTTTTCAGGTTCTTCATGTTTTTGACGACTGCTTCATGCTCCTCCTATTTTTCAGACCGTTTCATGCTCCTTATATATTTGACACCTTGTGAAGCTCTTCCTATTTTTCACACCTTTTCAGGCTCTTCATGTTTTTCAACACCGTTTCATGCTCCTCCTATTTTTAAGACCGTTTCATGCTCCTCCTATTTTTCAGACCGTTTCATGTTCCTCTTATTTTTCACACCTTGTGAAGCTCTTCATATTTTTCACACATTTTAGGCTCTTCCTGTTTTTGAACACCGTTTCATGCTCCTCCTATTTTTCAGACCGTTTCATGCTCCTCATATTTTTGACACCTTTTGAAGCTCTTCATATTTTTAACACCTTTTCAGGCTGTTCTTGTGTTTGAACACCGCTTCATGCACCTCCTATTTTTCACACCTTTTGAAGCTCTTCATATTTTTCACACCGTTTCAGGCTTTTCTTGTGTTTGAACACCGCTTAATACACCTCCTATTTTTCACACCTTTTGAAGCTCTTCATATTTTTCACACCTTTTCAGGCTCTTCATGTTTTTGAACACAGCTTCATGCTCCTCCTATTTTTCAGACCGTTTCATGCACCTCATGTATTTGACACCTTTTGAAGCTCTTCATATTTTTCACACATTTTCATTGTTTTCATTTTTTTCAATACTACTTCATGCTCCTCCTATTTTTCAGACCGTTTCATGTTCCTCAAATTTTTCACACATTTTGAAGCTCTTCATATTTTTCACACCTTTTCAGGCTCTTCATGTTTTTGAACATCGTTTCATGCTGCTCCTATTTTTCAGACCGTTTCATGCTCCTCATATTTTTGACACCTATTGAAGCTCTTCTTCATTTTCACACCTTTTCAGACTCTTCATGTTTTTCAACACCACTTCATGTTCCTACTATTTTTTAGACCTTTTCATGCTCCTCATATTTTTCACACCAATTGAAGCTCTTCATATTTTTCACAGCTTTTCAGGCTCTTCATGTTTTTCAACACCACTTCGTGCTCCTCCTATTTGTCAGACCGTTTCATGCTCCTCATATTTTTGACACCTTTTGAAGCTCTTCATATTTTTCACACCTTTTCAGGCTCTTCATGTTTTTCAACAACACTTCATGTGCCTCCTATATTTCAGACCGTTTCATGCTCCTCATATTTTTGACACTTTTTGAAGCTCTTCATATTTTTCAAACCTTTTCCGACTCTTCATGTTTTTCAATACCACTTCATGTTCCTCCTATTTTTAAGACCTTTTCATGCTCCTCATATTTTTGACACCTTTTGAAGCTCTTAATATATTTCACAACTTTTCAGGCTCTTCTTCTTTTTCAACACCACTTTATGCTCCTTCTATTTTTCAGACTGTTTCATGCTCATCTCATTTTTGACACCTTTTCAAGCTCTTGATATTTTTCACACCTTTTGAAGCTCTTCATATTTTTCACACCTTTTCAGGCTCTTCATGTTTTTCAACACCGCTTCTTGCTCCTCCTATTTTTCAGACCGTTTCATGCTCCTCATATTTTTGACACCTTTTGAAGCTGTTCATATTTTTCACACCTTTTTAGGCTCTTCATGTTTTTGAACACCGCTTCATGCTCCTCCTATTTTTCAGACCGTTTCCTGCTCATCTCATTTTGACATCTTTGAAAGCTCTTCATATTTTTCACACCTTTTAGAAGCTCTTCATATTTTTCACACTTTTTAAGGCTCTTCATGTTTTTCAACAGTGCTTCATGCTCCTCCTACTTTTCAGACCGTTTCATGCTCCTCATATTTTTGACACCTTTTGAAGCTCTTCATATTTTTCACACTTTTTCAGGCTCTTCATGGTTTTGATGACCGCTTCTTGCTCCTCCTACTTTTCAGACCGTTTCATGCTCATCTCATTTTTGACACCTTTGGAAGTTCTTCATATTTTTCAAACCTTTTAAAGCTCTTCATATTTTTCACACCTCTTCAGGCTCTTCATGTTGTGCAAACCTTTTCATGTTCCTCATAATTTTGACACCTTTTGAAGATCTTCATAATTTTCACACATTTTCAGGCTCTTCATGTGTTTGAACACCGCTTCATGTTCCTCCTATTTTTAAGACCGTTTCATGCTCCTCATATTTTTGACACCTTTTGAAGCTCTTCATATTTTTCACACCTTTTCAGGCTCTTCATCTTTTTGAACACCGCTTCATGCTTCTCCTATTTTTCAGATCGCTTCATGCTCCTCATATTTTTGACACCTTTTGAGCTCTTCATATTTTTCAAACCTTTTCAGGCTCTTCATGTTTTCGAACTCTGCTTCATGCTCCTCCAATGTTTCAAACCGTTTCATGATCCTCATGTATTTCACACCTTTGAACCTCTTCATATTTTTCACACCTCTTCAGGCTCTTCATGTTTTTCAACACCACTTCATGTTCCTCCTATTTTTCAGACCGTTTCGTGCTCCTCATGTATTTCACACCTTTTGAAGCTCTTCAGAATTTTCACATATTTTCAGGCTCTTCATGTTTTTCAACACCACTTCATGCTCCTGTTATTTTTCAGACCGTTTCATGTTCCTCATATTTTGACACCTTTTGAAGCTCTTCATATTTTTCACACCTTTTCAGGCTCTTCCTGTGTTTCAACACCGCTTCATGCTCCTCATCTTTTTCAGACCGTTTCATGCTTCTCGTATTTTTCACACCTTTTGAAGCTCTTCATATTTTTCACACGTTTTCAGGCTCCTCATCTTTTCAACACCGCTTCATGCTCCTCATATTTTTCAGACCTTTTCATGTTCCTCATGTATTTCACACCTTTTGAACCTCTTCATATTTTTCACTCCTTTTCAATGTCTTCATGTTTTTGAACACCGTTTCATGCTGCTCCTATTTTTCAGACCTTTTCATGCTCCTCATATTTTTGACACCTTTTCAAGCTCTTCATATTTTTCACACCTTTTCAGGCTGTTCATGTTTTTCAACACCACTTCATGATTCTCCTAATTTTCAGACCGTTTCATGCTTCTCATATTTTTGACACCTTTTGAAGCTCTTCATATTTTTCACACATTTTCAGGCTCTTCATGATTTTCAATACCACTTCATGCACCTCATATTTTTCAGATCGTTTCATCCTCCTCATATTTTTGACACCTTTTCAAGCTCCTCATATTTTTCACACGTTTTGAAGCTACTCATATTTTCACACCTTTTCAGGCCTTCATGTTTTTGAAGACCGGTTCATGCTCCTAATATATATTTCAGACCGTTTCATGCTCCTCATATTTTTGACACCTTTTGAAGCTCTTCGTATTTTTCCCACCTTTTCAGGCTCTTCATGTCTTTCAACACCGTTTCAGGCTCCTCCTATTTTTCAGACCGTTTCATGCTCTTCTCATATTTGAGACCTTTTGAAGCTTTTCATATTTTTCACAACTTTTCAGGCTCTTCATGTTTTTGAACACCGCTTCATGCTCCTCCTAATTTTCAGTTCGTTTCATGTTCCTCATGTATTTCAAACCTCTTGAAGCTCTTCATATTTTTCACACCTTTTCAGGCTCTTCATGTTTTTCACACGTTTTCAGATTCTTCATGTTTTCCAACACCGCTTCATGCTCCTGGTATTTTTCAGACCGTTTCATGCTCTTCATATTTTTGACACATTTTGAAGCTCTTCATATTTTTCACACCTTTTCAGGCTCTTCATGTTTTTCAACACCGTTTCATGCTGCTTCTATTATTCAGACAGTTTCATGCTCCTCATATTTTTGACACCTTTTGAAGCTCTTCATATTTTTCACATCTTTGAAGCTCTTCATATTTTTCACACTTTTTCAGGCTCTTCTTGATTTTCAACACCACTTCATGCTCCTCATATTTTTCGGACCGTTTCATGCTTATCTCATTTTTGACACATTTTGAAGTTCTTCATATTTTTCACATCTTTTGAAGCTCTTCATATCTTTCATATTTTTGAAGCTTTTGATATTTTCACACGTTTTCAGACTCTTCATGTTTTTCAACACCGCTTCATGCCCCTGCTATTTTTCAGACCGTTTCATGCTCCTCATATTTTTGACAGGTTTTGAGGCTTTTCATATTTTTCACACCTTTTAAGGCTCTTCATGTTTTTGAACATCGTTTCATAATCCGCCTATTTTTAAGACCATTTCATGCTCCTCATATTTTTGACACCTTTAGAACCTCTTCATATTTTACACAGCTTTTCAGGCTCTTCATGTTTTTCAACACCGCTTCATGCTCCTCCTCTTTTTCAGAACGTTTCATGCTCCTCATATATTTGACACCTTTTGAAGCTCTTGATATTTCTCACACCTTTTCAGGTTCTTCATGTTTTTCAACACCGCTTCATGCTCGTCCTATTTTTCAGACCGTTTCATGCTCCTCATAATTTTGACACCTTTTGAAGCTGTTGATATTTCTCACACCTTTTCAGGTTCTTCATGTTTTTGAACACCGCTTCATGCTCCCGCTATTTTTCAGACCGTTTCATGCTCCTCATATTTTTGACACCTTTTGAAGCTCTTCATATTTTTCACATCTTTTGAAGCTCTTCATAATTTTCACACCCTTTCAGCCTCTTCATGTTTTTCAACACCACTTCATGCTCCTCCTATTTTTCAGACCGTTTCATGCTCCTCATATTTTTGAAACCTTTTGAAGCTCTTCTTAATTTTCACACCTTTTCAGGCTCTTCATGTTTTTGAACACTGCTTCATGCTCCTCCTTTTCTTCAGACAGTTTCATGCTCCTCATATTTTGACACCTTTTGAAGCTCTTCATATTTTTCACACCTTTTCAGGCTCTTCATGTTTTTGAACACCGTTTCATGCTCCTCCTATTTTTCAGACCGTTTCATGCTCCTCATATGTGTGACATCTTTTGAAGCTTTTCATATTTTAACACCTTTTAGGCTTTTCATGTTTTTCAGAACCACTTCTTGCTCCTCCTCATTTTCAGACCGTTTCATGCTCCTCATATTTTTGACACCTTTTGAAGCTCTTCATATTTTTAAACCTTTTCAGGCTCTACATGTTTTTCAACATGGCTTCATTCTCTTCTTATTTTTCAGACCGTTTCACGCTTCTCATATTTCTCACAACTTTTGAAGCTCTTCATATTTTTCACACCTTTTCAGGCTCTTCATGTTTTTCAACACCGCTTCAGGCTCCTCCTATTTTCAGACCTTTTCATGCTACTCATGTATTTCACTCCTTTTGAAGCTCTTCATATTTTTCACACATTTTTAGGCTCTTCATGTATTTCCACAACGTTTCAGCCTCTCCTATTTTTCAGACCGTTTCATGCTCCTCATATATTTCACACCTTTTGAAGCTCTTCATATTTTTCACACCTTTTCAGACTCTTAATTTTTTTCAACACTGCTTCATGCTCCTCATATTTTTCAGACCGTTTCATGCTCATCTCATTTTTGACAAGTTTTGAAGCTCTTCATGTTTTTTACACCTTTTCAGCTTTTCATGTTTTTCAATATCGCTTCATGCTCCTCCTATTTTTCAGACCGTTTCATGCTCCTCATATGTTTCACACCTTTTTCAGGCTCTTAATGTATTTCAACACCACTTCATGCTCCTCCTATTTTTCAGATCGTTTCATGCTCCTCATATTTTTGACACCTTTTGAAGCTCTTCATATTTTTCACACCTTTTCATGCTCTTCATGTTTTTGAACACCACTTTATGTTCCTCGTATTTTTCAGACCTTTTCATGCTCCTCCTATTTTTGACACCTTTTGAAGCTCTTTTTTTTTTCACACCTTTTCATGCTCTTCATGTTTTTCAACACCGCTTCATTCTCCTCCTATTTTTCAGACCGTTTCATGCTCATCTCATTTTTGACACCTTTTGAAGCTCTTCATAATTTTCACATCTTTTGAAGCTCTTCATATTTTTCACAAGATTTCAGGCTCTTCATGTTTTTCAATACCGCTTCATGCTCCGCCTATTTTTCAGACCGTTTCATGCTCATCATATTTTTGACACCTTTTGAAGCTCTTCATATTTTTCACACCTTTTCAGGCTCTTCATGTTTTTGAACACCACTTCATGCTCCTCCTATTTTTCAGGCCGTTTCATGCTCCTCATATTTTTCACACCTTTTGAAGGTCTTCTTATTTTTCACGCATTTTCAGGCTCTTCATATTTTGAACACCGCTTCATGTTCCTCATATTTTTCAGACCGTTTCATGCTCCTCATATATTTGTCACATTTTTAATCTCTTCATATATTTCACACATTTTCAGGCTATTCATGTTTTTCAACATCACTTCATGCTCCTCGTATTTTTAAGACCGTTACATGCTCCTCATATTTTTGACACCTTTAGAAGCTCTTCATATTTTTCACTACTTTTCAGGCTCTTCATGTTTTTCAACACTGCTTCATGCTCCTCCTCTTTTTCAGAGCGTTTCATGCTCGTCATATTTTTGACACCTGTTGAAGCTCTTCATATTTCTCACAATTTTTCAGGTTCTTCATGTTTTTCAACACCGCTTCATGCTCCTCCTATTTTTCAAACCGTTTCTTGCTCATCTCATTTTTGACACCTTTTGAAGCTCTTCATATTTTTCACATCTTTTGAAGCTCTTTATATTTTTCACACATTTTCAGGCTCTTCATATTTTGAACAACGCTTCATGCTCCTCCTATTTTTCAGACTGTTTCATGCTCCTCGTATTTTTGACACCTTTTGAAGCTCTTCATATTTTTCACACCTTTTCAGGCTCTTCATGTTTTTCAACAGTACCTCATGCTCCTCCTGTTTTTCAGATCGCTTCATGCTCATCTCATTTTTGACAGCTTTTGAAGCTCCTAATATTTTTCACACCTTTTGAAGCTCTTCATATATTTCACACTTTTTTAGGCTCTTCATGTTTTTCAACACCACTTCATGCTCCTCCTATTTTTCAGACCGTTTTATGCTCATCTCATTTTTGACAGCTTTTGAAGCTCTTCATATTTTTACACCTTTTGAAGCTCTTCATATTTTTCACAACATTTCAGGCTCTTCATGTTTATGAACACCGCTTCATGCTCCTCCTATAATTCAGACGGTTTCATGCTCCTCATGTATTTCATTCCTTTTGAAGCTCTTCATATTTTACACACCTTTTCAGCTCTTCATGATTTTCAACCCCACTTCATGCTCCTCCTGTTTTTCAGACCGTTTCATGCTCCTCATATTTTTCACACCTTTTGAAGCTCTTCATATTTTTCACACCTTTTCAGGCTCTTTATGTTTTTGAACATCGCTTCATGCTCCTCCTATTTTTCAGACCGTTTAATGCTCCTCGTATTTTTGACACCTTTTGAAGCTCTTCATATTTTTACACCTTTTGAAGCTCTTCATATTTTGCACATTTTTGAAGCTCTTCATATTTTTCACATGTTTTCAGGCTTTTCTGTTTTTCAACACCACTTCATGCTCCTCATTTTTTCAGACCGTTTCATTCTCCTCATATTTTTGACACGTTTTTAGGCTCTTCATATTTGTCACACCTTTTCAGGCTCTTCATGTTTTTGAACACCGTTTCATGCTCCTCCTAATTTTCAGACCGTTTCATGCTCCTCATATTTTTGACACGTTTTTAGGCTCTTCATATTTTTCACACTTGTCATGCTCTTCATGTTTTCAACACTGTTTCATGCTTCTCCTATTTTTCAAACTGTGTCATGCTCCTCATATTTTTCACAGCTTTTGAAGCTGTTCATATTTTTCACATCTTTTCAGGCTCTTCATGTTTTGGAACCCCGTTTCAAGCCCCTCCTTTTTTTCAGACCGTTTCATGCTCCTCATATTTTTGACACCTTTTGAACCTCCTCATTTTTTCACAACTTTTGAAGATCCTCATGTTTTTCCACACCATTCCATGCTGTCTCTATTTTTCAAACCGTTTCATGCTACTCCTATTTTTCAAACCGTTTCATTCTCCTCATATTTTTGACACCTTTTGAAGCTCTTTATGTCTTTCAACACCTTTTCATGCTGCTCCTATTTTTCAGACCGTTTCATGATCCTCTTATTTTTCAGACCGTTTCATGCTCCTCATATTTTTGAAACCTTTGAAGCTCTTCATGTCTTTCAACACTGTTTCATGCTGCCCCTATTTTTCAGACCGTTTCATGCTCCTCCTATTTTTCAGACCGTTTCATGTTCCTCATATTTTTCACACCTTTTGAAGCTCTTCATATTTTTCAAAACTTTTCAGGTTCTTCATGTTTTTGACGACTGCCTCATGTTCCTCCTAATTGTCAGACCGTTTCATGCTCCTCATATTTTTGACACGTTTTTAGGCTCTTCATATTTTTCACACTTGTCATGCTCTTCATGTTTTTAACACTGTTTAATGCTTCTCCTATTTTTCAAACTGTGTCATGCTCCTCATATTTTTCACAGCTTTTGAAGCTGTTCATATTTTTCACATCTTTTCAGGCTCTTCATGTTTTGGAACACCGTTTCAAGCCCCTCCTATTTTTCAGACCGTTTCATGCTCCTCATATTTTTGACACCTTTTGAACCTCCTCATTTTTTGACAACTTTTGAAGATCCTCATGTTTTTCCACACCATTCCATGCTGTCTCTATTTTTCAGACCGTTTCATGCTACTCCTATTTTTCAAACCGTTTCATTCTCATCATATTTTTGACACCTTTTGAAGCTCTTTATGTCTTTCAACACCGTTTCATGCTGCTCCTATTTTTCAGACCGTTTCATGATCCTCTTATTTTTCAGACCGTTTCATGTTCCTCATATTTTTCACACCTTTTGAAGCTCTTCATATTTTTCAAAACTTTTCAGGTTCTTCATGTTTTTGACGACTGCTTCATGCTCCTCCTATTTTTCAGACCGTTTCATGCTCCTTATATATTTGACACCTTGTGAAGCTCTTCCTATTTTTCACACCTTTTCAGGCTCTTCATGTTTTTCAACACCGTTTCATGCTCCTCCTATTTTTAAGACCGTTTCATGCTCCTCCTATTTTTCAGACCGTTTCATGTTCCTCTTATTTTTCACACCTTGTGAAGCTCTTCATATTTTTCACACATTTTAGGCTCTTCCTGTTTTTGAACACCGTTTCATGCTCCTCCTATTTTTCAGACCGTTTCATGCTCCTCATATTTTTGACACCTTTTGAAGCTCTTCATATTTTTAACACCTTTTCAGGCTGTTCTTGTGTTTGAACACCGCTTCATGCACCTCCTATTTTTCACACCTTTTGAAGCTCTTCATATTTTTCACACCGTTTCAGGCTTTTCTTGTGTTTGAACACCGCTTAATACACCTCCTATTTTTCACACCTTTTGAAGCTCTTCATATTTTTCACACCTTTTCAGGCTCTTCATGTTTTTGAACACAGCTTCATGCTCCTCCTATTTTTCAGACCGTTTCATGCACCTCATGTATTTGACACCTTTTGAAGCTCTTCATATTTTTCACACATTTTCATTGTTTTCATTTTTTTCAATACTACTTCATGCTCCTCCTATTTTTCAGACCGTTTCATGTTCCTCAAATTTTTCACACATTTTGAAGCTCTTCATATTTTTCACACCTTTTCAGGCTCTTCATGTTTTTGAACATCGTTTCATGCTGCTCCTATTTTTCAGACCGTTTCATGCTCCTCATATTTTTGACACCTATTGAAGCTCTTCTTCATTTTCACACCTTTTCAGACTCTTCATGTTTTTCAACACCACTTCATGTTCCTACTATTTTTTAGACCTTTTCATGCTCCTCATATTTTTCACACCAATTGAAGCTCTTCATATTTTTCACAGCTTTTCAGGCTCTTCATGTTTTTCAACACCACTTCGTGCTCCTCCTATTTGTCAGACCGTTTCATGCTCCTCATATTTTTGACACCTTTTGAAGCTCTTCATATTTTTCACACCTTTTCAGGCTCTTCATGTTTTTCAACAACACTTCATGTGCCTCCTATATTTCAGACCGTTTCATGCTCCTCATATTTTTGACACTTTTTGAAGCTCTTCATATTTTTCAAACCTTTTCCGACTCTTCATGTTTTTCAATACCACTTCATGTTCCTCCTATTTTTAAGACCTTTTCATGCTCCTCATATTTTTGACACCTTTTGAAGCTCTTAATATATTTCACAACTTTTCAGGCTCTTCTTCTTTTTCAACACCACTTTATGCTCCTTCTATTTTTCAGACTGTTTCATGCTCATCTCATTTTTGACACCTTTTCAAGCTCTTGATATTTTTCACACCTTTTGAAGCTCTTCATATTTTTCACACCTTTTCAGGCTCTTCATGTTTTTCAACACCGCTTCTTGCTCCTCCTATTTTTCAGACCGTTTCATGCTCCTCATATTTTTGACACCTTTTGAAGCTGTTCATATTTTTCACACCTTTTTAGGCTCTTCATGTTTTTGAACACCGCTTCATGCTCCTCCTATTTTTCAGACCGTTTCCTGCTCATCTCATTTTGACATCTTTGAAAGCTCTTCATATTTTTCACACCTTTTAGAAGCTCTTCATATTTTTCACACTTTTTAAGGCTCTTCATGTTTTTCAACAGTGCTTCATGCTCCTCCTACTTTTCAGACCGTTTCATGCTCCTCATATTTTTGACACCTTTTGAAGCTCTTCATATTTTTCACACTTTTTCAGGCTCTTCATGGTTTTGATGACCGCTTCTTGCTCCTCCTACTTTTCAGACCGTTTCATGCTCATCTCATTTTTGACACCTTTGGAAGTTCTTCATATTTTTCAAACCTTTTAAAGCTCTTCATATTTTTCACACCTCTTCAGGCTCTTCATGTTGTGCAAACCTTTTCATGTTCCTCATAATTTTGACACCTTTTGAAGATCTTCATAATTTTCACACATTTTCAGGCTCTTCATGTGTTTGAACACCGCTTCATGTTCCTCCTATTTTTAAGACCGTTTCATGCTCCTCATATTTTTGACACCTTTTGAAGCTCTTCATATTTTTCACACCTTTTCAGGCTCTTCATCTTTTTGAACACCGCTTCATGCTTCTCCTATTTTTCAGATCGCTTCATGCTCCTCATATTTTTGACACCTTTTGAGCTCTTCATATTTTTCAAACCTTTTCAGGCTCTTCATGTTTTCGAACTCTGCTTCATGCTCCTCCAATGTTTCAAACCGTTTCATGATCCTCATGTATTTCACACCTTTGAACCTCTTCATATTTTTCACACCTCTTCAGGCTCTTCATGTTTTTCAACACCACTTCATGTTCCTCCTATTTTTCAGACCGTTTCGTGCTCCTCATGTATTTCACACCTTTTGAAGCTCTTCAGAATTTTCACATATTTTCAGGCTCTTCATGTTTTTCAACACCACTTCATGCTCCTGTTATTTTTCAGACCGTTTCATGTTCCTCATATTTTGACACCTTTTGAAGCTCTTCATATTTTTCACACCTTTTCAGGCTCTTCCTGTGTTTCAACACCGCTTCATGCTCCTCATCTTTTTCAGACCGTTTCATGCTTCTCGTATTTTTCACACCTTTTGAAGCTCTTCATATTTTTCACACGTTTTCAGGCTCCTCATCTTTTCAACACCGCTTCATGCTCCTCATATTTTTCAGACCTTTTCATGTTCCTCATGTATTTCACACCTTTTGAACCTCTTCATATTTTTCACTCCTTTTCAATGTCTTCATGTTTTTGAACACCGTTTCATGCTGCTCCTATTTTTCAGACCTTTTCATGCTCCTCATATTTTTGACACCTTTTCAAGCTCTTCATATTTTTCACACCTTTTCAGGCTGTTCATGTTTTTCAACACCACTTCATGATTCTCCTAATTTTCAGACCGTTTCATGCTTCTCATATTTTTGACACCTTTTGAAGCTCTTCATATTTTTCACACATTTTCAGGCTCTTCATGATTTTCAATACCACTTCATGCACCTCATATTTTTCAGATCGTTTCATCCTCCTCATATTTTTGACACCTTTTCAAGCTCCTCATATTTTTCACACGTTTTGAAGCTACTCATATTTTCACACCTTTTCAGGCCTTCATGTTTTTGAAGACCGGTTCATGCTCCTAATATATATTTCAGACCGTTTCATGCTCCTCATATTTTTGACACCTTTTGAAGCTCTTCGTATTTTTCCCACCTTTTCAGGCTCTTCATGTCTTTCAACACCGTTTCAGGCTCCTCCTATTTTTCAGACCGTTTCATGCTCTTCTCATATTTGAGACCTTTTGAAGCTTTTCATATTTTTCACAACTTTTCAGGCTCTTCATGTTTTTGAACACCGCTTCATGCTCCTCCTAATTTTCAGTTCGTTTCATGTTCCTCATGTATTTCAAACCTCTTGAAGCTCTTCATATTTTTCACACCTTTTCAGGCTCTTCATGTTTTTCACACGTTTTCAGATTCTTCATGTTTTCCAACACCGCTTCATGCTCCTGGTATTTTTCAGACCGTTTCATGCTCTTCATATTTTTGACACATTTTGAAGCTCTTCATATTTTTCACACCTTTTCAGGCTCTTCATGTTTTTCAACACCGTTTCATGCTGCTTCTATTATTCAGACAGTTTCATGCTCCTCATATTTTTGACACCTTTTGAAGCTCTTCATATTTTTCACATCTTTGAAGCTCTTCATATTTTTCACACTTTTTCAGGCTCTTCTTGATTTTCAACACCACTTCATGCTCCTCATATTTTTCGGACCGTTTCATGCTTATCTCATTTTTGACACATTTTGAAGTTCTTCATATTTTTCACATCTTTTGAAGCTCTTCATATCTTTCATATTTTTGAAGCTTTTGATATTTTCACACGTTTTCAGACTCTTCATGTTTTTCAACACCGCTTCATGCCCCTGCTATTTTTCAGACCGTTTCATGCTCCTCATATTTTTGACAGGTTTTGAGGCTTTTCATATTTTTCACACCTTTTAAGGCTCTTCATGTTTTTGAACATCGTTTCATAATCCGCCTATTTTTAAGACCATTTCATGCTCCTCATATTTTTGACACCTTTAGAACCTCTTCATATTTTACACAGCTTTTCAGGCTCTTCATGTTTTTCAACACCGCTTCATGCTCCTCCTCTTTTTCAGAACGTTTCATGCTCCTCATATATTTGACACCTTTTGAAGCTCTTGATATTTCTCACACCTTTTCAGGTTCTTCATGTTTTTCAACACCGCTTCATGCTCGTCCTATTTTTCAGACCGTTTCATGCTCCTCATAATTTTGACACCTTTTGAAGCTGTTGATATTTCTCACACCTTTTCAGGTTCTTCATGTTTTTGAACACCGCTTCATGCTCCCGCTATTTTTCAGACCGTTTCATGCTCCTCATATTTTTGACACCTTTTGAAGCTCTTCATATTTTTCACACCTTTTCAGGCTCTTCATGTTTTTGAATACGGCTTCATGCTCCTCCTATTTTTCAGACCGTTTCATGCTCCTCATATTTTTGACATCTATTGAAGCTCTTCATATTTTTCACACCTTTTCAGGCTCTTCATGTTTTTGAACACCGCTTCATGCTCCTCCTATTTTTCAGACCGTTTAATCCTCCTCTTGTATTTCACACCTTTTGAAGCTCTTCATATTTGTCACACCTTTTCAGGCTCTTCATGTTTTTGAACACTATTTCATGCTCCTCCTATTTTGCAGACCGTTTCATTCTCCTCATATTTTTGACACCTTTTGAAGCTCTTCATATGTTTCACACCTTTTCAGGCTTTTCATTTTTTTCAACAGCACTTCATGCTGCTCCTATTTTTCAGAGCGTTTCATGCTCATCTCATTATGACACCTTTTGAAGCTTTTCATATGGTTCACACCTTTTCAGGCTCTTCATGATTTTCAACACCGCTGCATGCTCCTCCTATTTTTCAGACCGTTTCATGCTCATCTCATTTTTGACACCTTTGGATACTCTTCATATTTTTCACAACTTTTGAAGATCTTCATATTTTTAATATTTTTGAAGCTCTTCATATTTTCACAAGTTTTCAGACTCTTCATGTTTTTCAACACCGCTTCATGCTCCTGCAATTTTTCAGACCGTTTCATGCCCCTATATTTTTGACACGTTTTGAGGCTTTTCCTATTTTTCACACCTTTTCAGGCTCTTCATGTTTTTGAACACAGTTTCATAATCCTCCTTTTTTTCAGACCGTTTCATGCTCCTCATGTTTTTGACACCTTTTGAAGCTCTTCATATTTTTGACACCTTTTCAGGCTCTTCATGTTTTTGAACACCGCTTCATGCTCCTTCTATTTTTCAGACCATTATATGCTCCACATATTTTTGACTCCTTTTGAAGCTCTTCTTATTTTTCACACCTTTTCAGGCCCTTCATGTTTTTGAACACCGCTTCTTGCTCCTCCTATTTTTCAGACCGTTTCATGCTCCTCATATTTTTGACACCTTTTGAAGCTCTTCATATTTTTCACACCTTTTCAGGCTCTTCATGTTTTTCAACACAACTTCATGCTCCTCCTATTTTTCATACCGTTTCATGCTCCTCATATTTTTGACACCTTTTTAAGCTTTTCATATTTTTCACACCTTTTCAGCCTCTTCATGTTTTTCAACACCACTTCATGCTCCTCCTTTTTTGCAGACCGTTTCATGCTCCTCATATTTTTGACACTTTTTGAAGCTCTTCATATTTTTCACAACTTTTCAGGCTCTTCATGTTTTTCACCACCGCTTCATGCTCCTGCTATTTTTCAGACCGTTTCATGTTCCTCATATTTTGACACCTTTTGAAGCTCGATATATTTTTCACATTTTTTCAGTCTCTTCATGTTTTTGAACACCGCTTCATGCTCCTCCTATTTTTCAGAGAATTTCATGCTCCTCATGTATTTCACACCTTTTGAAGCTCTTCATATTTTTCACACATTTTCAGGCTCTTCATGTTTTTCAACACCGCTTCATGCTCCTTGTATTTTGCGACCGTTTCATGCTCCTCATATTTTTGACACCTTTTGAAGCTCTTCAGATATTTCACACCTTTCCAGGCTCCTCATTTTTTCAACACCACTTCATGCTCCTCCTATTTTTCAGATCGTTTCATGTTCATCTCATTTTGACACCTTTTGAAGCTCTTCATATTTTTGACAAATTTTGAAGCTCTTCATATTTTTCACACCTTTTCAGGCTCTTCATGATTTTCCACACCGCTTCATGTTCCTCCTATTTTTCAGACCGTTTCATGCTCATCTCATTTTTGACACCTTTGGAAATTCTTCATATTTTTCAAAGCTTTTGAAGCTCTTCATATTTTTTACACCTCTTCAGGCTCTTCATGTTTTTCAACACTGTTTCATGCTCCTCCTATTTTTCAAACCGTTTCATGCTCCTCATATTTTTGACACCTTTTGAAGCTCTTCATATTTTTCACACATTTTCAGGCTCTTCATGTTTTTGTACACCGCTTCATGCTCCTCCTATTTTTCAGATCGTTTCATGCTCCTCATATTTTTGACACCTTTTGAGCTCTTCATATTTTTCAAACCTTTTCAGGCTCTTCATGTTTTCGAACTCTTCTTCATGCTCCTCCAATTTTTCAAACCGTTTCATGATCCTCATGTATTTCACACCTTTGAACCTCTTCATGTTTTTCAAACCTTTTCAGGCTCTTCATGTTTTTGAACTCTGCTTCATGCTCCTCCAATTTTTCAAACCGTTTCATGATCCTCATGTATTTCACACCTTTGAACCTCTTCATATTTTTCACACCTCTTCAGGCTCTTCATGTTTTGCAACACCACTTCATGTTCCTCCTATATTTCAGACCGTTTCGTGCTCCACATGTATTTCACACCTTTTAAAGCTCTTCAGAATTTTCACATATATTCAGCCTCTTCATGTTTTTCAACACCACTTCATGCTCCTCTTATTTTTCAGACCGTTTCATGTTCCTCATATTTTGACACCTTTTGAAGCTCTTCATATTTTTCACACCTTTTCAGGCTCTTCCTGTGTTTCAACACGGCTTCACGCTCCTCATCTTTTTCAGACCGTTTCATGCTTCTCGTATTTTTCACACCTTTTGAAGCTCATCATATTTTTCACACCTTTTCAGGCTCTTCATGTTTTTGAACACCGTTTCATGCTCCTCCTATTTTTGAGACCGTTTCATGCTCCTCATATTTTTCACACCTTTTGAAGCTCTTCATATTTTTCACACGTTTTCAGGCTCCTCATCTTTTCAACACCGCTTCATGCTCCTCATATTTCTCAGACCGTTTCATGATCCTCATGTATTTCACACCTTTTGAAACTCTTCATATTTTTCACACCTTTTCAATGTCTTCATGTTTTTGAACACCGTTTCATGCTGCTCATATTTTTCAGACTTTTTATGCTCCTCATATTTTTGACACTTTTTCAAGCTCTTCATATTTTTCACACCTTTTCAGGCTGTTCATGTTTTTCAACACAACTTCATGCTCCTCCTATTTTTCAGACCGTTTCATGCTCATCTCTTTTTTGACACCTTTTGAAGCTTTACATATTTTTCACTCCTTTTCAGACTCTTCATGTTTTTCAACATCACTTCATGCACCTCCTATTTTTCAGATCGTTTCATGCTCATCTCATTTTTGACACCTTTTGAAGCTCTTCATAATTTTCACATCTTTCGAAGCTCCTCATATTTTTCACACCTTTTCAGGCCTTCATGATTTTGAAGACCGGTTCATGCTCCTAATATATATTTCAGACCGTTTCATGCTCCTCATATTTTTGACACCTTTTGAAGCTCTTCATATTTTTCCCACCTTTTCAGGCTCTTCATGTTTTTCAACATCACTTCATGCTCCTATTTTTCAGACCGTTTCATACACCTCATGAATTTCAGACCTTTTGAACCTCTTCATATTTTTCACATTTTGAAGCTCTTCATATATTTCACACCTTTTCAGTCTCTTCTTTTTTTTCAACACCACTTCATGCTCCGCCTATTTTTCAGACCGTTTCACGTTCATCTCATTTTTGCCACCTTTTGAAGCTCTTCATATTTTTCACACCTTTTGAAGCTCTTCATATTTTTCACACGTTTTCAGGCTCTTCATGTTTTTCAACACCGCCTCATGCTCCTCCTATTTTTCAGACCGTTTCATGCTCCTCATATTTTTGACACCGTTTGAAGCTCTTCATATTTTTCAAACCTTTTCAGGCTCTTTATGTTTTCGAACTCTGTTTCATGCTCCTCCAATTTTTCAAACCGTTTCATGATCCTCATGTATTTCACACCTTTGAACCTCTTCATATTTTTCACACCTTTTCATGCTCTTCAAGTTTTTCAACATCACTTCATGCTCCTCTTTTTTTGCAGACCGTTTCATGCTCCTCATATTTTTGACACCTTTTGAAGCTCTTCATGTTTTTGACAAATTATGAAGTTCCTCATATTTTTCACACGTTTTCAGGCTCTTCATGTTTTTGAACACCGCTTCATGCTCCTCCTATTTTTCAGACCGTTTCATGCTCCTCGGGTTTTTGTCACCTTTTGAAGCTCTTCATATTTTTCACAACTTTTCAGGCTCTTGATGTTTTTGAACACCGCTTCATGGTAATCCTATTTTTCAAACCATATCATGCTCCTCATATTTTTCACACCTTTTGAATCTCTTCATAAATTTCACACCTTTTCAGTCTCTTCATGTTTTTGAACACCACTTCATGCTCCTTCTCTTTTTCAGAGAATTTCATGCTCCTCATGTATTTCACACCTTTTGAAGCTCTTCATATTTTTCACACCTTTTCAGGCTCTTCATGTTTTTCCACACCACTTCATGCTCCTCCTATTTTTCAGACCGTTTCTTGCTCCTCATATATTTGACACCTTTTGAAGCTTTGCATATATTTCTCAACTTTTCAGGCTCTTCATGTTTTTGAACACCGCTTCATGCTCCTCCTATTTTTCAGACCGTATCATGCTCCTAATATTTTTCACACCTTTTGAAGATCTTCATATTTTTCACACCTTTTCAGGCTCTTCATATTTTTGAACACGACTTCATGCTCCTCCTATTTTTCAGACCGTTTTATGCTCCTCTCATTTTTGACACCTTTTGAAGCTTTGCATATTTTTCACAACTTTTCAGGCACTTCATGTTTTTGAACACCGCTTCATGCTCCTCCTATTTTTCAGACCGTATCATGCTCCTCATATTTTCCACACCTTTTCAGGCTCTTCATTTTTTTCAACACTACTTGTTGCTCCTCCTATTTTTTAGAACGTTTCATACTCATCTAATTTTTGACACCTTTTGAGGCTCTTCATATTTTTTACACCTGTTGAAGCTCTTCATATTTTTCACATTTTGGAAGCTCTTCATATTTTTCACACGATTTCAGACTCTTCATGTTTTTCAAAACCGCTTCATGCTCCTGCTATTTATCATACCGTTTCATACTCCTCATATTTTTGACACGTTTTGAGGCTCTTCATATTTTTCACACCTTTTCAGGCTTTTCATGTTTTTCAACACCGCTTCATGTTCCTCCTATTTTTCAGACCATTTCATGCTCCTCATATTTTTGACACCTTTTGAAGCTCTTCATATTTTTCACACCTTTTCAGGCTCTTCATGTTTTTCAACACCGCTTCATGCTCCTCCTATTTTTCAGACCGTTTCATGCTCCTCATATTTTTGACACCTTTTGAAGCTCTTCATATTTTTCACACCTTTTCAGGCTCTTCATGTTTTTCAACACCACTTTATGCTCCTCCTTTTTTGCAGACCGTTTCATGCTCCTCATATTTTTGACACCTTTTGAAGCTCTTCATATTTTTCACACGTTTTCAGACAATTCATGTTTTTCAACATCGCTTCATGCTCCTCGTATTTTGCCGACCGTTTCATGCTCCTCATATTTTTGACACCTTTTGAAGCTCTTCAGATATTTCACACCTTTCCAGGCTCTTCATTTTTTCAACACCACTTCATGCTCCTCCTATTTTTCAGATCGTTTCATGCTCATCTCATTTTATCACCTTTTGAAGCTCTTCATATTTTTGACAAATTTTGAAGTTCTTCATATTTTTCACACGTTTTCAGGCTCTTCATTATTTCAACACCGCTTCATGCTCCTCCTATTTTTCAGACCCTTTCATGCTCATCTCTTTTTTGACACCTTTTGAAGCTCTTCATATTTTTCACACCTTTTGAAGCTCTTCATATTTTTCACATTTATGAAGCTCTTCATATTTTCCACACGTTTTCAGACAATTCCTGTTTTTCAACATCGCTTCATGCTCCTCCTATTTTTCAGACCTTTTCATTCTCCTCATATTTTTGACACCTTTTGAAGCTCTTCATATCTTTCACACCTTTTCACACTTTTCCTTTTTTTCAACACGACTTCATGCTCCTCCTATTTTTCAAACCGTTTCATGCTCCTCATAATTTTGACACCTTTTGAAGCTTTCATATTTTTCACACTTTTTCAGGCTCTTCATGTTTTTCAACACCACTTCATGCTCCTCCTTTTTTGCAGACCGTTTCATGCTACTCATATTCTTAACACCTTTAGGAGCTCTTCATATTTCTCACACCTTTTCAGGCTCTTCATGTTTTTCAACAACGCTTCATGCTCCTCCGATTTTTCAGACGGTTTCATGCTCCTCATATTTTTGACACCTTTTGAAGCTCTTCATATTTTTCACACCTTTTAAGGCTCTTCATGTTTTTGAACACCGCTTCATGCTCCTCCTATTTTTCAGACCATTTCATGCTCCTCATATTTTTGACACCTTTTGAAGCTCTTCATATCTTTCACACCTTTTCAGGCTCTTCATGTTTTTGAACACCACTTCATGCTCCTTCTCTTTTTCAGAGAGTTTCATGCTCCTCATGTATTTCACACCTTTTGACGCTCTTCATATTTTTCACACCTTTTCAGGCTCTTCATGTTTTTGAACACCGCTTCATGCTCCTCCTATTTTTCAGACCGTATCATGCTCCTAATATTTTTCACACCTTTTGAAGATCTTCATATTTTTCACACCTTTTCAGGCTCTTCATATTTTTGAACACGACTTCATGCTCCTCCTATTTTTCAGACCGTTTTATGCTCCTCTCATTTTTGACACCTTTTGAAGCTTTGCATATTTTTCACAACTTTTCAGGCACTTCATGTTTTTGAACACCGCTTCATGCTCCTCCTATTTTTCAGACCGTATCATGCTCCTCATATTTTCCACACCTTTTCAGGCTCTTCCTTTTTTTCCACACTACTTGTTGCTCCTCCTATTTTTTAGAACGTTTCATACTCATCTAATTTTTGACAACTTTTGAGGCTCTTCATATTTTTTACACCTGTTGAAGCTCTTCATATTTTTCACATTTTGGAAGCTCTTCATATTTTTCACACGATTTCAGACTCTTCATGTTTTTCAAAACCGCTTCATGCTCCTGCTATTTATCATACCGTTTCATACTCCTCATATTTTTGACACGTTTTGAGGCTCTTCATATTTTTCACACCTTTTCAGGCTTTTCATGTTTTTCAACACCGCTTCATGTTCCTCCTATTTTTCAGACCATTTCATGCTCCTCATATTTTTGACACCTTTTGAAGCTCTTCATATTTTTCACACCTTTTCAGGCTCTTCATGTTTTTCAACACCGCTTCATGCTCCTCCTATTTTTCAGACCGTTTCATGCTCCTCATATTTTTGACACCTTTTGAAGCTCTTCATATTTTTCACACCTTTTCAGGCTCTTCATGTTTTTCAACACCACTTCATGCTCCTCCTTTTTTGCAGACTGTTTCATGCTCCTCATATTTTTGACACCTTTTGAAGCTCTTCATATTTTTCACACGTTTTCAGACAATTCATGTTTTTCAACATCGCTTCATGCTCCTCGTATTTTGCCGACCGTTTCATGCTCCTCATATTTTTGACACCTTTTGAAGCTCTTCAGATATTTCACACCTTTCCAGGCTCTTCATTTTTTCAACACCACTTCATGCTCCTCCTATTTTTCAGATCGTTTCATGCTCATCTCATTTTATCACCTTTTGAAGCTCTTCATATTTTTGACAAATTTTGAAGTTCTTCATATTTTTCACACGTTTTCAGGCTCTTCATTATTTCAACACCGCTTCATGCTCCTCCTATTTTTCAGACCTTTTCATGCTCATCTCTTTTTTGACACCTTTTGAAGGTCTTCATATTTTTCACACCTTTTGAAGCTCTTCATATTTTTCACATTTATGAAGCTCTTCATATTTTCCACACGTTTTCAGACAATTCCTGTTTTTCAACATCGCTTCATGCTCCTCCTATTTTTCAGACCTTTTCATTCTCCTCATATTTTTGACACCTTTTGAAGCTCTTCATATCTTTCACACCTTTTCACACTTTTCCTTTTTTTCAACACGACTTCATGCTCCTCCTATTTTTCAAACCGTTTCATGCTCCTCATAATTTTGACACCTTTTGAAGCTTTCATATTTTTCACACTTTTTCAGGCTCTTCATGTTTTTCAACACCACTTCATGCTCCTCCTTTTTTGCAGACCGTTTCATGCTACTCATATTCTTAACACCTTTAGGAGCTCTTCATATTTCTCACACCTTTTCAGGCTCTTCATGTTTTTCAACAACGCTTCATGCTCCTCCGATTTTTCAGACGGTTTCATGCTCCTCATATTTTTGACACCTTTTGAAGCTCTTCATATTTTTCACAACTTTTAAGGCTCTTCATGTTTTTGAACACCGCTTCATGCTCCTCCTATTTTTCAGACCATTTCATGCTCCTCATATTTTTCACACCTTTTGAAGCTCTTCATATATTTCACACCTTTTCAGGCTCTTCATGTTTTTGAACACCACTTCATGCTCCTTCTCTTTTTCAGAGAGTTTCATGCTCCTCATGTATTTCACACCTTTTGAAGCTCTTCATATTTTTCACACCTTTTCAGGCTCTTCATGTTTTTGAACTCCGCTTCATGCTAATCCTATTTTTCAAACCATATCATGCTCCTCATATTTTTCCCACCTTTTGTAGCTCTTCATATATTTCACACCTTTTCAGGCTCTTCATGTTTTTGAACACCACTTCATGCTCCTCCTATTTTTCAGACCGTTACATGCTCCTCATATTTTTGACACCTTTTGAAGCTCTTCATATTTTTCACACCTTTTCTTTATCTTCAAGATTTTCAACACTGCTTCATGCTCCTCCTATTTTTCAGACCGTTTCATGCTCATCTCATTTTTGACACCTTTTGAAGCTCGATATATTTTTCACATTTTTTCAGTCTCTTCATGTTTTTGAACACCGCTTCATGCTCCTCCTATTTTTCAGAGAATTTCATGCTCCTCATGTATTTCACACCTTTTGAAGCTCTTCATATTTTTCACACCTTTTCAGGCTCTTCATGTTTTTCAACACCGCTTCATGCTCCTTCTATTTTTCAGACCATTATATGCTCCACATATTTTTGACTCCTTTTGAAGCTCTTCTTATTTTTCACACCTTTTCAGGCCCTTCATGTTTTTGAACACCGCTTCTTGCTCCTCCTATTTTTCAGACCGTTTCATGCTCCTCATATTTTTGACACCTTTTGAAGCTCTTCATATTTTTCACACCTTTTCAGGCTCTTCATGTTTTTCAACACAACTTCATGCTCCTCCTATTTTTCATACCGTTTCATGCTCCTCATATTTTTGACACCTTTTTAAGCTTTTCATATTTTTCACACCTTTTCAGCCTCTTCATGTTTTTCAACACCACTTCATGCTCCTCCTTTTTTGCAGACCGTTTCATGCTCCTCATATTTTTGACACTTTTTGAAGCTCTTCATATTTTTCACAACTTTTCAGGCTCTTCATGTTTTTCACCACCGCTTCATGCTCCTGCTATTTTTCAGACCGTTTCATGCTCCTCATATTTTGACACCTTTTGAAGCTCGATATATTTTTCACATTTTTTCAGTCTCTTCATGTTTTTGAACACCGCTTCATGCTCCTCCTATTTTTCAGAGAATTTCATGCTCCTCATGTATTTCACACCTTTTGAAGCTCTTCATATTTTTCACACATTTTCAGGCTCTTCATGTTTTTCAACACCGCTTCATGCTCCTTGTATTTTGCGACCGTTTCATGCTCCTCATATTTTTGACACCTTTTGAAGCTCTTCAGATATTTCACACCTTTCCAGGCTCCTCATTTTTTCAACACCACTTCATGCTCCTCCTATTTTTCAGATCGTTTCATGTTCATCTCATTTTGACACCTTTTGAAGCTCTTCATATTTTTGACAAATTTTGAAGCTCTTCATATTTTTCACACCTTTTCAGGCTCTTCATGATTTTCCACACCGCTTCATGTTCCTCCTATTTTTCAGACCGTTTCATGCTCATCTCATTTTTGACACCTTTGGAAATTCTTCATATTTTTCAAAGCTTTTGAAGCTCTTCATATTTTTTACACCTCTTCAGGCTCTTCATGTTTTTCAACACTGTTTCATGCTCCTCCTATTTTTCAAACCGTTTCATGCTCCTCATATTTTTGACACCTTTTGAAGCTCTTCATATTTTTCACACATTTTCAGGCTCTTCATGTTTTTGTACACCGCTTCATGCTCCTCCTATTTTTCAGATCGTTTCATGCTCCTCATATTTTTGACACCTTTTGAGCTCTTCATATTTTTCAAACCTTTTCAGGCTCTTCATGTTTTCGAACTCTTCTTCATGCTCCTCCAATTTTTCAAACCGTTTCATGATCCTCATGTATTTCACACCTTTGAACCTCTTCATGTTTTTCAAACCTTTTCAGGCTCTTCATGTTTTTGAACTCTGCTTCATGCTCCTCCAATTTTTCAAACCGTTTCATGATCCTCATGTATTTCACACCTTTGAACCTCTTCATATTTTTCACACCTCTTCAGGCTCTTCATGTTTTGCAACACCACTTCATGTTCCTCCTATATTTCAGACCGTTTCGTGCTCCACATGTATTTCACACCTTTTAAAGCTCTTCAGAATTTTCACATATATTCAGCCTCTTCATGTTTTTCAACACCACTTCATGCTCCTCTTATTTTTCAGACCGTTTCATGTTCCTCATATTTTGACACCTTTTGAAGCTCTTCATATTTTTCACACCTTTTCAGGCTCTTCCTGTGTTTCAACACGGCTTCACGCTCCTCATCTTTTTCAGACCGTTTCATGCTTCTCGTATTTTTCACACCTTTTGAAGCTCATCATATTTTTCACACCTTTTCAGGCTCTTCATGTTTTTGAACACCGTTTCATGCTCCTCCTATTTTTGAGACCGTTTCATGCTCCTCATATTTTTCACACCTTTTGAAGCTCTTCATATTTTTCACACGTTTTCAGGCTCCTCATCTTTTCAACACCGCTTCATGCTCCTCATATTTCTCAGACCGTTTCATGATCCTCATGTATTTCACACCTTTTGAAACTCTTCATATTTTTCACACCTTTTCAATGTCTTCATGTTTTTGAACACCGTTTCATGCTGCTCATATTTTTCAGACTTTTTATGCTCCTCATATTTTTGACACTTTTTCAAGCTCTTCATATTTTTCACACCTTTTCAGGCTGTTCATGTTTTTCAACACAACTTCATGCTCCTCCTATTTTTCAGACCGTTTCATGCTCATCTCTTTTTTGACACCTTTTGAAGCTTTACATATTTTTCACTCCTTTTCAGACTCTTCATGTTTTTCAACATCACTTCATGCACCTCCTATTTTTCAGATCGTTTCATGCTCATCTCATTTTTGACACCTTTTGAAGCTCTTCATAATTTTCACATCTTTCGAAGCTCCTCATATTTTTCACACCTTTTCAGGCCTTCATGATTTTGAAGACCGGTTCATGCTCCTAATATATATTTCAGACCGTTTCATGCTCCTCATATTTTTGACACCTTTTGAAGCTCTTCATATTTTTCCCACCTTTTCAGGCTCTTCATGTTTTTCAACATCACTTCATGCTCCTATTTTTCAGACCGTTTCATACACCTCATGAATTTCAGACCTTTTGAACCTCTTCATATTTTTCACATTTTGAAGCTCTTCATATATTTCACACCTTTTCAGTCTCTTCTTTTTTTTCAACACCACTTCATGCTCCGCCTATTTTTCAGACCGTTTCACGTTCATCTCATTTTTGCCACCTTTGAAGCTCTTCATATTTTTCACACCTTTTGAAGCTCTTCATATTTTTCACACGTTTTCAGGCTCTTCATGTTTTTCAACACCGCCTCATGCTCCTCCTATTTTTCAGACCGTTTCATGCTCCTCATATTTTTGACACCGTTTGAAGCTCTTCATATTTTTCAAACCTTTTCAGGCTCTTTATGTTTTCGAACTCTGTTTCATGCTCCTCCAATTTTTCAAACCGTTTCATGATCCTCATGTATTTCACACCTTTGAACCTCTTCATATTTTTCACACCTTTTCATGCTCTTCAAGTTTTTCAACATCACTTCATGCTCCTCTTTTTTTGCAGACCGTTTCATGCTCCTCATATTTTTGACACCTTTTGAAGCTCTTCATGTTTTTGACAAATTATGAAGTTCCTCATATTTTTCACACGTTTTCAGGCTCTTCATGTTTTTGAACACCGCTTCATGCTCCTCCTATTTTTCAGACCGTTTCATGCTCCTCGGGTTTTTGTCACCTTTTGAAGCTCTTCATATTTTTCACAACTTTTCAGGCTCTTGATGTTTTTGAACACCGCTTCATGGTAATCCTATTTTTCAAACCATATCATGCTCCTCATATTTTTCACACCTTTTGAATCTCTTCATAAATTTCACACCTTTTCAGTCTCTTCATGTTTTTGAACACCACTTCATGCTCCTTCTCTTTTTCAGAGAATTTCATGCTCCTCATGTATTTCACACCTTTTGAAGCTCTTCATATTTTTCACACCTTTTCAGGCTCTTCATGTTTTTCCACACCACTTCATGCTCCTCCTATTTTTCAGACCGTTTCTTGCTCCTCATATATTTGACACCTTTTGAAGCTTTGCATATATTTCTCAACTTTTCAGGCTCTTCATGTTTTTGAACACCGCTTCATGCTCCTCCTATTTTTCAGACCGTATCATGCTCCTAATATTTTTCACACCTTTTGAAGATCTTCATATTTTTCACACCTTTTCAGGCTCTTCATATTTTTGAACACGACTTCATGCTCCTCCTATTTTTCAGACCGTTTTATGCTCCTCTCATTTTTGACACCTTTTGAAGCTTTGCATATTTTTCACAACTTTTCAGGCACTTCATGTTTTTGAACACCGCTTCATGCTCCTCCTATTTTTCAGACCGTATCATGCTCCTCATATTTTCCACACCTTTTCAGGCTCTTCATTTTTTTCAACACTACTTGTTGCTCCTCCTATTTTTTAGAACGTTTCATACTCATCTAATTTTTGACACCTTTTGAGGCTCTTCATATTTTTTACACCTGTTGAAGCTCTTCATATTTTTCACATTTTGGAAGCTCTTCATATTTTTCACACGATTTCAGACTCTTCATGTTTTTCAAAACCGCTTCATGCTCCTGCTATTTATCATACCGTTTCATACTCCTCATATTTTTGACACGTTTTGAGGCTCTTCATATTTTTCACACCTTTTCAGGCTTTTCATGTTTTTCAACACCGCTTCATGTTCCTCCTATTTTTCAGACCATTTCATGCTCCTCATATTTTTGACACCTTTTGAAGCTCTTCATATTTTTCACACCTTTTCAGGCTCTTCATGTTTTTCAACACCGCTTCATGCTCCTCCTATTTTTCAGACCGTTTCATGCTCCTCATATTTTTGACACCTTTTGAAGCTCTTCATATTTTTCACACCTTTTCAGGCTCTTCATGTTTTTCAACACCACTTTATGCTCCTCCTTTTTTGCAGACCGTTTCATGCTCCTCATATTTTTGACACCTTTTGAAGCTCTTCATATTTTTCACACGTTTTCAGACAATTCATGTTTTTCAACATCGCTTCATGCTCCTCGTATTTTGCCGACCGTTTCATGCTCCTCATATTTTTGACACCTTTTGAAGCTCTTCAGATATTTCACACCTTTCCAGGCTCTTCATTTTTTCAACACCACTTCATGCTCCTCCTATTTTTCAGATCGTTTCATGCTCATCTCATTTTATCACCTTTTGAAGCTCTTCATATTTTTGACAAATTTTGAAGTTCTTCATATTTTTCACACGTTTTCAGGCTCTTCATTATTTCAACACCGCTTCATGCTCCTCCTATTTTTCAGACCCTTTCATGCTCATCTCTTTTTTGACACCTTTTGAAGCTCTTCATATTTTTCACACCTTTTGAAGCTCTTCATATTTTTCACATTTATGAAGCTCTTCATATTTTCCACACGTTTTCAGACAATTCCTGTTTTTCAACATCGCTTCATGCTCCTCCTATTTTTCAGACCTTTTCATTCTCCTCATATTTTTGACACCTTTTGAAGCTCTTCATATCTTTCACACCTTTTCACACTTTTCCTTTTTTTCAACACGACTTCATGCTCCTCCTATTTTTCAAACCGTTTCATGCTCCTCATAATTTTGACACCTTTTGAAGCTTTCATATTTTTCACACTTTTTCAGGCTCTTCATGTTTTTCAACACCACTTCATGCTCCTCCTTTTTTGCAGACCGTTTCATGCTACTCATATTCTTAACACCTTTAGGAGCTCTTCATATTTCTCACACCTTTTCAGGCTCTTCATGTTTTTCAACAACGCTTCATGCTCCTCCGATTTTTCAGACGGTTTCATGCTCCTCATATTTTTGACACCTTTTGAAGCTCTTCATATTTTTCACACCTTTTAAGGCTCTTCATGTTTTTGAACACCGCTTCATGCTCCTCCTATTTTTCAGACCATTTCATGCTCCTCATATTTTTGACACCTTTTGAAGCTCTTCATATCTTTCACACCTTTTCAGGCTCTTCATGTTTTTGAACACCACTTCATGCTCCTTCTCTTTTTCAGAGAGTTTCATGCTCCTCATGTATTTCACACCTTTTGACGCTCTTCATATTTTTCACACCTTTTCAGGCTCTTCATGTTTTTGAACACCGCTTCATGCTCCTCCTATTTTTCAGACCGTATCATGCTCCTAATATTTTTCACACCTTTTGAAGATCTTCATATTTTTCACACCTTTTCAGGCTCTTCATATTTTTGAACACGACTTCATGCTCCTCCTATTTTTCAGACCGTTTTATGCTCCTCTCATTTTTGACACCTTTTGAAGCTTTGCATATTTTTCACAACTTTTCAGGCACTTCATGTTTTTGAACACCGCTTCATGCTCCTCCTATTTTTCAGACCGTATCATGCTCCTCATATTTTCCACACCTTTTCAGGCTCTTCCTTTTTTTCCACACTACTTGTTGCTCCTCCTATTTTTTAGAACGTTTCATACTCATCTAATTTTTGACAACTTTTGAGGCTCTTCATATTTTTTACACCTGTTGAAGCTCTTCATATTTTTCACATTTTGGAAGCTCTTCATATTTTTCACACGATTTCAGACTCTTCATGTTTTTCAAAACCGCTTCATGCTCCTGCTATTTATCATACCGTTTCATACTCCTCATATTTTTGACACGTTTTGAGGCTCTTCATATTTTTCACACCTTTTCAGGCTTTTCATGTTTTTCAACACCGCTTCATGTTCCTCCTATTTTTCAGACCATTTCATGCTCCTCATATTTTTGACACCTTTTGAAGCTCTTCATATTTTTCACACCTTTTCAGGCTCTTCATGTTTTTCAACACCGCTTCATGCTCCTCCTATTTTTCAGACCGTTTCATGCTCCTCATATTTTTGACACCTTTTGAAGCTCTTCATATTTTTCACACCTTTTCAGGCTCTTCATGTTTTTCAACACCACTTCATGCTCCTCCTTTTTTGCAGACTGTTTCATGCTCCTCATATTTTTGACACCTTTTGAAGCTCTTCATATTTTTCACACGTTTTCAGACAATTCATGTTTTTCAACATCGCTTCATGCTCCTCGTATTTTGCCGACCGTTTCATGCTCCTCATATTTTTGACACCTTTTGAAGCTCTTCAGATATTTCACACCTTTCCAGGCTCTTCATTTTTTCAACACCACTTCATGCTCCTCCTATTTTTCAGATCGTTTCATGCTCATCTCATTTTATCACCTTTTGAAGCTCTTCATATTTTTGACAAATTTTGAAGTTCTTCATATTTTTCACACGTTTTCAGGCTCTTCATTATTTCAACACCGCTTCATGCTCCTCCTATTTTTCAGACCTTTTCATGCTCATCTCTTTTTTGACACCTTTTGAAGGTCTTCATATTTTTCACACCTTTTGAAGCTCTTCATATTTTTCACATTTATGAAGCTCTTCATATTTTCCACACGTTTTCAGACAATTCCTGTTTTTCAACATCGCTTCATGCTCCTCCTATTTTTCAGACCTTTTCATTCTCCTCATATTTTTGACACCTTTTGAAGCTCTTCATATCTTTCACACCTTTTCACACTTTTCCTTTTTTTCAACACGACTTCATGCTCCTCCTATTTTTCAAACCGTTTCATGCTCCTCATAATTTTGACACCTTTTGAAGCTTTCATATTTTTCACACTTTTTCAGGCTCTTCATGTTTTTCAACACCACTTCATGCTCCTCCTTTTTTGCAGACCGTTTCATGCTACTCATATTCTTAACACCTTTAGGAGCTCTTCATATTTCTCACACCTTTTCAGGCTCTTCATGTTTTTCAACAACGCTTCATGCTCCTCCGATTTTTCAGACGGTTTCATGCTCCTCATATTTTTGACACCTTTTGAAGCTCTTCATATTTTTCACAACTTTTAAGGCTCTTCATGTTTTTGAACACCGCTTCATGCTCCTCCTATTTTTCAGACCATTTCATGCTCCTCATATTTTTCACACCTTTTGAAGCTCTTCATATATTTCACACCTTTTCAGGCTCTTCATGTTTTTGAACACCACTTCATGCTCCTTCTCTTTTTCAGAGAGTTTCATGCTCCTCATGTATTTCACACCTTTTGAAGCTCTTCATATTTTTCACACCTTTTCAGGCTCTTCATGTTTTTGAACTCCGCTTCATGCTAATCCTATTTTTCAAACCATATCATGCTCCTCATATTTTTCCCACCTTTTGTAGCTCTTCATATATTTCACACCTTTTCAGGCTCTTCATGTTTTTGAACACCACTTCATGCTCCTCCTATTTTTCAGACCGTTACATGCTCCTCATATTTTTGACACCTTTTGAAGCTCTTCATATTTTTCACACCTTTTCTTTATCTTCAAGATTTTCAACACTGCTTCATGCTCCTCCTATTTTTCAGACCGTTTCATGCTCATCTCATTTTTGACACCTTTTGAAGCTCGATATATTTTTCACATTTTTTCAGTCTCTTCATGTTTTTGAACACCGCTTCATGCTCCTCCTATTTTTCAGAGAATTTCATGCTCCTCATGTATTTCACACCTTTTGAAGCTCTTCATATTTTTCACACATTTTCAGGCTCTTCATGTTTTTCAACACCGCTTCATGCTCCTTGTATTTTGCGACCGTTTCATGCTCCTCATATTTTTGACACCTTTTGAAGCTCTTCAGATATTTCACACCTTTCCAGGCTCCTCATTTTTTCAACACCACTTCATGCTCCTCCTATTTTTCAGATCGTTTCATGTTCATCTCATTTTGACACCTTTTGAAGCTCTTCATATTTTTGACAAATTTTGAAGCTCTTCATATTTTTCACACCTTTTCAGGCTCTTCATGATTTTCCACACCGCTTCATGTTCCTCCTATTTTTCAGACCGTTTCATGCTCATCTCATTTTTGACACCTTTGGAAATTCTTCATATTTTTCAAAGCTTTTGAAGCTCTTCATATTTTTTACACCTCTTCAGGCTCTTCATGTTTTTCAACACTGTTTCATGCTCCTCCTATTTTTCAAACCGTTTCATGCTCCTCATATTTTTGACACCTTTTGAAGCTCTTCATATTTTTCACACATTTTCAGGCTCTTCATGTTTTTGTACACCGCTTCATGCTCCTCCTATTTTTCAGATCGTTTCATGCTCCTCATATTTTTGACACCTTTTGAGCTCTTCATATTTTTCAAACCTTTTCAGGCTCTTCATGTTTTCGAACTCTTCTTCATGCTCCTCCAATTTTTCAAACCGTTTCATGATCCTCATGTATTTCACACCTTTGAACCTCTTCATGTTTTTCAAACCTTTTCAGGCTCTTCATGTTTTTGAACTCTGCTTCATGCTCCTCCAATTTTTCAAACCGTTTCATGATCCTCATGTATTTCACACCTTTGAACCTCTTCATATTTTTCACACCTCTTCAGGCTCTTCATGTTTTGCAACACCACTTCATGTTCCTCCTATATTTCAGACCGTTTCGTGCTCCACATGTATTTCACACCTTTTAAAGCTCTTCAGAATTTTCACATATATTCAGCCTCTTCATGTTTTTCAACACCACTTCATGCTCCTCTTATTTTTCAGACCGTTTCATGTTCCTCATATTTTGACACCTTTTGAAGCTCTTCATATTTTTCACACCTTTTCAGGCTCTTCCTGTGTTTCAACACGGCTTCACGCTCCTCATCTTTTTCAGACCGTTTCATGCTTCTCGTATTTTTCACACCTTTTGAAGCTCATCATATTTTTCACACCTTTTCAGGCTCTTCATGTTTTTGAACACCGTTTCATGCTCCTCCTATTTTTGAGACCGTTTCATGCTCCTCATATTTTTCACACCTTTTGAAGCTCTTCATATTTTTCACACGTTTTCAGGCTCCTCATCTTTTCAACACCGCTTCATGCTCCTCATATTTCTCAGACCGTTTCATGATCCTCATGTATTTCACACCTTTTGAAACTCTTCATATTTTTCACACCTTTTCAATGTCTTCATGTTTTTGAACACCGTTTCATGCTGCTCATATTTTTCAGACTTTTTATGCTCCTCATATTTTTGACACTTTTTCAAGCTCTTCATATTTTTCACACCTTTTCAGGCTGTTCATGTTTTTCAACACAACTTCATGCTCCTCCTATTTTTCAGACCGTTTCATGCTCATCTCTTTTTTGACACCTTTTGAAGCTTTACATATTTTTCACTCCTTTTCAGACTCTTCATGTTTTTCAACATCACTTCATGCACCTCCTATTTTTCAGATCGTTTCATGCTCATCTCATTTTTGACACCTTTTGAAGCTCTTCATAATTTTCACATCTTTCGAAGCTCCTCATATTTTTCACACCTTTTCAGGCCTTCATGATTTTGAAGACCGGTTCATGCTCCTAATATATATTTCAGACCGTTTCATGCTCCTCATATTTTTGACACCTTTTGAAGCTCTTCATATTTTTCCCACCTTTTCAGGCTCTTCATGTTTTTCAACATCACTTCATGCTCCTATTTTTCAGACCGTTTCATACACCTCATGAATTTCAGACCTTTTGAACCTCTTCATATTTTTCACATTTTGAAGCTCTTCATATATTTCACACCTTTTCAGTCTCTTCTTTTTTTTCAACACCACTTCATGCTCCGCCTATTTTTCAGACCGTTTCACGTTCATCTCATTTTTGCCACCTTTTGAAGCTCTTCATATTTTTCACACCTTTTGAAGCTCTTCATATTTTTCACACGTTTTCAGGCTCTTCATGTTTTTCAACACCGCCTCATGCTCCTCCTATTTTTCAGACCGTTTCATGCTCCTCATATTTTTGACACCGTTTGAAGCTCTTCATATTTTTCAAACCTTTTCAGGCTCTTTATGTTTTCGAACTCTGTTTCATGCTCCTCCAATTTTTCAAACCGTTTCATGATCCTCATGTATTTCACACCTTTGAACCTCTTCATATTTTTCACACCTTTTCATGCTCTTCAAGTTTTTCAACATCACTTCATGCTCCTCTTTTTTTGCAGACCGTTTCATGCTCCTCATATTTTTGACACCTTTTGAAGCTCTTCATGTTTTTGACAAATTATGAAGTTCCTCATATTTTTCACACGTTTTCAGGCTCTTCATGTTTTTGAACACCGCTTCATGCTCCTCCTATTTTTCAGACCGTTTCATGCTCCTCGGGTTTTTGTCACCTTTTGAAGCTCTTCATATTTTTCACAACTTTTCAGGCTCTTGATGTTTTTGAACACCGCTTCATGGTAATCCTATTTTTCAAACCATATCATGCTCCTCATATTTTTCACACCTTTTGAATCTCTTCATAAATTTCACACCTTTTCAGTCTCTTCATGTTTTTGAACACCACTTCATGCTCCTTTTCTTTTTCAGAGAATTTCATGCTCCTCATGTATTTCACACCTTTTGAAGCTCTTCATATTTTTCACACCTTTTCAGGCTCTTCATGTTTTTCCACACCACTTCATGCTCCTCCTATTTTTCAGACCGTTTCTTGCTCCTCATATATTTGACACCTTTTGAAGCTTTGCATATATTTCTCAACTTTTCAGGCTCTTCATGTTTTTGAACACCGCTTCATGCTCCTCCTATTTTTCAGACCGTATCATGCTCCTAATATTTTTCACACCTTTTGAAGATCTTCATATTTTTCACACCTTTTCAGGCTCTTCATATTTTTGAACACGACTTCATGCTCCTCCTATTTTTCAGACCGTTTTATGCTCCTCTCATTTTTGACACCTTTTGAAGCTTTGCATATTTTTCACAACTTTTCAGGCACTTCATGTTTTTGAACACCGCTTCATGCTCCTCCTATTTTTCAGACCGTATCATGCTCCTCATATTTTCCACACCTTTTCAGGCTCTTCCTTTTTTTCAACACTACTTGTTGCTCCTCCTATTTTTTAGAACGTTTCATACTCATCTAATTTTTGACACCTTTTGAGGCTCTTCATATTTTTTACACCTGTTGAAGCTCTTCATATTTTTCACATTTTGGAAGCTCTTCATATTTTTCACACGATTTCAGACTCTTCATGTTTTTCAAAACCGCTTCATGCTCCTGCTATTTATCATACCGTTTCATACTCCTCATATTTTTGACACGTTTTGAGGCTCTTCATATTTTTCACACCTTTTCAGGCTTTTCATGTTTTTCAACACCGCTTCATGTTCCTCCTATTTTTCAGACCATTTCATGCTCCTCATATTTTTGACACCTTTTGAAGCTCTTCATATTTTTCACACCTTTTCAGGCTCTTCATGTTTTTCAACACCGCTTCATGCTCCTCCTATTTTTCAGACCGTTTCATGCTCCTCATATTTTTGACACCTTTTGAAGCTCTTCATATTTTTCACACCTTTTCAGGCTCTTCATGTTTTTCAACACCACTTTATGCTCCTCCTTTTTTGCAGACCGTTTCATGCTCCTCATATTTTTGACACCTTTTGAAGCTCTTCATATTTTTCACACGTTTTCAGACAATTCATGTTTTTCAACATCGCTTCATGCTCCTCGTATTTTGCCGACCGTTTCATGCTCCTCATATTTTTGACACCTTTTGAAGCTCTTCAGATATTTCACACCTTTCCAGGCTCTTCATTTTTTCAACACCACTTCATGCTCCTCCTATTTTTCAGATCGTTTCATGCTCATCTCATTTTATCACCTTTTGAAGCTCTTCATATTTTTGACAAATTTTGAAGTTCTTCATATTTTTCACACGTTTTCAGGCTCTTCATTATTTCAACACCGCTTCATGCTCCTCCTATTTTTCAGACCCTTTCATGCTCATCTCTTTTTTGACACCTTTTGAAGCTCTTCATATTTTTCACATTTATGAAGCTCTTCATATTTTCCACACGTTTTCAGACAATTCCTGTTTTTCAACATCGCTTCATGCTCCTCCTATTTTTCAGACCTTTTCATTCTCCTCATATTTTTGACACCTTTTGAAGCTCTTCATATCTTTCACACCTTTTCACACTTTTCCTTTTTTTCAACACGACTTCATGCTCCTCCTATTTTTCAAACCGTTTCATGCTCCTCATAATTTTGACACCTTTTGAAGCTTTCATATTTTTCACACTTTTTCAGGCTCTTCATGTTTTTCAACACCACTTCATGCTCCTCCTTTTTTGCAGACCGTTTCATGCTACTCATATTCTTAACACCTTTAGGAGCTCTTCATATTTCTCACACCTTTTCAGGCTCTTCATGTTTTTCAACAACGCTTCATGCTCCTCCGATTTTTCAGACGGTTTCATGCTCCTCATATTTTTGACACCTTTTGAAGCTCTTCATATTTTTCACACCTTTTAAGGCTCTTCATGTTTTTGAACACCGCTTCATGCTCCTCCTATTTTTCAGACCATTTCATGCTCCTCATATTTTTGACACCTTTTGAAGCTCTTCATATCTTTCACACCTTTTCAGGCTCTTCATGTTTTTGAACACCACTTCATGCTCCTTCTCTTTTTCAGAGAGTTTCATGCTCCTCATGTATTTCACACCTTTTGACGCTCTTCATATTTTTCACACCTTTTCAGGCTCTTCATGTTTTTGAACACCGCTTCATGCTCCTCCTATTTTTCAGACCGTATCATGCTCCTAATATTTTTCACACCTTTTGAAGATCTTCATATTTTTCACACCTTTTCAGGCTCTTCATATTTTTGAACACGACTTCATGCTCCTCCTATTTTTCAGACCGTTTTATGCTCCTCTCATTTTTGACACCTTTTGAAGCTTTGCATATTTTTCACAACTTTTCAGGCACTTCATGTTTTTGAACACCGCTTCATGCTCCTCCTATTTTTCAGACCGTATCATGCTCCTCATATTTTCCACACCTTTTCAGGCTCTTCCTTTTTTTCCACACTACTTGTTGCTCCTCCTATTTTTTAGAACGTTTCATACTCATCTAATTTTTGACAACTTTTGAGGCTCTTCATATTTTTTACACCTGTTGAAGCTCTTCATATTTTTCACATTTTGGAAGCTCTTCATATTTTTCACACGATTTCAGACTCTTCATGTTTTTCAAAACCGCTTCATGCTCCTGCTATTTATCATACCGTTTCATACTCCTCATATTTTTGACACGTTTTGAGGCTCTTCATATTTTTCACACCTTTTCAGGCTTTTCATGTTTTTCAACACCGCTTCATGTTCCTCCTATTTTTCAGACCATTTCATGCTCCTCATATTTTTGACACCTTTTGAAGCTCTTCATATTTTTCACACCTTTTCAGGCTCTTCATGTTTTTCAACACCGCTTCATGCTCCTCCTATTTTTCAGACCGTTTCATGCTCCTCATATTTTTGACACCTTTTGAAGCTCTTCATATTTTTCACACCTTTTCAGGCTCTTCATGTTTTTCAACACCACTTCATGCTCCTCCTTTTTTGCAGACTGTTTCATGCTCCTCATATTTTTGACACCTTTTGAAGCTCTTCATATTTTTCACACGTTTTCAGACAATTCATGTTTTTCAACATCGCTTCATGCTCCTCGTATTTTGCCGACCGTTTCATGCTCCTCATATTTTTGACACCTTTTGAAGCTCTTCAGATATTTCACACCTTTCCAGGCTCTTCATTTTTTCAACACCACTTCATGCTCCTCCTATTTTTCAGATCGTTTCATGCTCATCTCATTTTATCACCTTTTGAAGCTCTTCATATTTTTGACAAATTTTGAAGTTCTTCATATTTTTCACACGTTTTCAGGCTCTTCATTATTTCAACACCGCTTCATGCTCCTCCTATTTTTCAGACCTTTTCATGCTCATCTCTTTTTTGACACCTTTTGAAGCTCTTCATATTTTTCACACCTTTTGAAGCTCTTCATATTTTTCACATTTATGAAGCTCTTCATATTTTCCACACGTTTTCAGACAATTCCTGTTTTTCAACATCGCTTCATGCTCCTCCTATTTTTCAGACCTTTTCATTCTCCTCATATTTTTGACACCTTTTGAAGCTCTTCATATCTTTCACACCTTTTCACACTTTTCCTTTTTTTCAACACGACTTCATGCTCCTCCTATTTTTCAAACCGTTTCATGCTCCTCATAATTTTGACACCTTTTGAAGCTTTCATATTTTTCACACTTTTTCAGGCTCTTCATGTTTTTCAACACCACTTCATGCTCCTCCTTTTTTGCAGACCGTTTCATGCTACTCATATTCTTAACACCTTTAGGAGCTCTTCATATTTCTCACACCTTTTCAGGCTCTTCATGTTTTTCAACAACGCTTCATGCTCCTCCGATTTTTCAGACGGTTTCATGCTCCTCATATTTTTGACACCTTTTGAAGCTCTTCATATTTTTCACAACTTTTAAGGCTCTTCATGTTTTTGAACACCGCTTCATGCTCCTCCTATTTTTCAGACCATTTCATGCTCCTCATATTTTTCACACCTTTTGAAGCTCTTCATATATTTCACACCTTTTCAGGCTCTTCATGTTTTTGAACACCACTTCATGCTCCTTCTCTTTTTCAGAGAGTTTCATGCTCCTCATGTATTTCACACCTTTTGAAGCTCTTCATATTTTTCACACCTTTTCAGGCTCTTCATGTTTTTGAACTCCGCTTCATGCTAATCCTATTTTTCAAACCATATCATGCTCCTCATATTTTTCCCACCTTTTGTAGCTCTTCATATATTTCACACCTTTTCAGGCTCTTCATGTTTTTGAACACCACTTCATGCTCCTCCTATTTTTCAGACCGTTACATGCTCCTCATATTTTTGACACCTTTTGAAGCTCTTCATATTTTTCACACCTTTTCTTTATCTTCAAGATTTTCAACACTGCTTCATGCTCCTCCTATTTTTCAGACCGTTTCATGCTCATCTCATTTTTGACACCTTTTGAAGCTCTTCCTATTTTTCACACCTTTTGAAGCTCTTCATATTTGTCACATTTTTGAAGCTCTCCATATTTTTCACACGATTTCCGACTCTTCATGTTTTTCAACACCGCTTCATGCTCCTGCTATTTATCATACCGTTTCATACTCCTCATATTTTTGACACCTTTTGAGGCTCTTCATATTATTCACACCTTTTCAGGCTCTTCATTTTTTTCAACACTACTTCATGCTCCTCCTATTTTTCAGACCGTTTCATGCTCATCTAATTTTTGACACCTTTTGAAGCTCTTCATATTTTTCACACCTTTTGAAGCTCTTCATATTTTTCACACCTTTTCTGGCTCTTCATGTTTTTCAACACCGCTTCATGCTCCTCCTATTTTTCGTACCGTTTCATGCTCCTCATATTTTTCACACCTTTTGAAGCTCTTCATATTTTTCACACCTTTTCAGGCTCTTCATGTTTTTCAACACCGCTTCATGCTCCGCCTATTTTACAGACCGTTTCATTCTCTTCATTTTTTTGACACCTTTTAAAGCTCCTCCTATAATTCACGCCTTTTCAGGCTTTTCATTTTTTTCAACTCCACTTCATGCTCCTCCTATTTTTCAGACCGTTTCATGATCCACATATTTTTCACACCTTTGAAGCTCTTCATATATTTCACACCTTTTCAGGCTCTTCATATTTTTGAACACCGCTTCATGCTCCTCCTATTTTTCAGACCGTTTCATGCTCCTCATATTTTTGACATCTTTTGATGCTCTTCATATTTTTCACACCTTTTCAGGGTCTCCAAGATTATGAACACCGCTTCGTGCTCCTCCTGTTTTCAGACTGTTACATACTCCTCATATTTTTGACACCCTTTGAAGCTCTTCATATTTTTCACAGATTTTCAGGCTCTTCATGTTTTTCAACACCTCTTCATGCTCCGCCTATTTTTCATACCGTTTCATACTCCTCATATTTTTGACACCGTTTGAAGCTCTTCTTATTTTTCAAACCCTTTCAGTATCTTCATGATTTTGACGACCGCATCATGCTCCTCCTATTTTTCTGACCGTTTCATACTCCTCATATTTTTGACACCTTTTGAAGCTCTTCATATTTTTCACACCTTTTCAGGCTCTTCATGTTTCTGAACATCGCTTCTTGCTCCTCCTATTTTTCAGACCGTTTCATGCTCCTCATATTTTTGACACCTTTTGAAGCTCTTCATATTTTTCACACCTTTTCAGACTCTTCATGTTTTTGAACACCGCTTCATGCTGAGCCTATTGTGCAGACCGTTTCATTCTCTTCATTTTTTTGACAACTTTTAAAGCTCCTCCTATATTTCACACCTTTTCAGGCTTTTCATTTTTTTCAACACCAATTCATGCTCCTCCTATTTTTCAGATCGTTTCATGCTCATCTCATTTTGACCCCTTTTTAAGCTCTTCATATTTTTCACATCTTTTGAAGCTGTTCATACTTTTCACACCTTTTCAGGCTCTTCATGATTTTCAACACCGCTTCATGCTCCTCCTATTTTTCAGAGAGTTTCTTGCTCATCTCATTTTTGACACCTTTTGAAGCTCTTCATATTTTTCACACCTTTTGAAGCTCTTCATATTTTTCATATTTTTGAAGCTCTTCATATTTTCACACGTTTTCAGACTCTTCATGTTTTTCAACACCGCTTCATGCTCCTGCTATTTTTCAGACCGTTCATGCTCCTCATATTTTTGACACCTTTTGAAACTCTTCATATTTCTCACACCTTTTCAGCCTTTCAGGTTTTTCAACACCATTTCATGCTCCTCCTATTTTTCTGACCGTTTCATGCTCCTAATATTTTTGACACGTTTTGAAGCTCTTCATATTTTTCACACCTTTTCAGGCTCTTCATGTTTTTGAACACCGCTTCATGCTCCTCCTATTTTCAGACCGTTTCATGCTCCTCATATTTTTGACACCTTTTGAAGCTCTTCATATCTTTCACACCTTTTCACACTTTTCCTTTTTATCAACACGACTTCATGCTCCTCCTATTTTTCAAACCGTTTCATGCTCCTCATAATTTTGACACCTTTTGAAGCTTTCATATTTTTCACACTTTTTCAGGCTCTTCATGTTTTTCAACACCACTTCATGCTCCTCCTTTTTTGCAGACCGTTTCATGCTACTCATATTCTTAACACCTTTAGGAGCTCTTCATATTTCTCACACCTTTTCAGGCTCTTCATGTTTTTCAACAACGCTTCATGCTCCTCCGATTTTTCAGACGGTTTCATGCTCCTCATATTTTTGACACCTTTTGAAGCTCTTCATATTTTTCACAACTTTTAAGGCTCTTCATGTTTTTGAACACCGCTTCATGCTCCTCCTATTTTTCAGACCATTTCATGCTCCTCATATTTTTCACACCTTTTGAAGCTCTTCATATATTTCACACCTTTTCAGCCTCTTCATGTTTTTGAACACCACTTCATGCTCCTTCTCTTTTTCAGAGAGTTTCATGCTCCTCATGTATTTCACACCTTTTGAAGCTCTTCATATTTTTCACACCTTTTCAGGCTCTTCATGTTTTTGAACTCCGCTTCATGCTAATCCTATTTTTCAAACCATATCATGCTCCGCATATTTTTCCCACCTTTTGTAGCTCTTCATATATTTCACACCTTTTCAGGCTCTTCATGTTTTTGAACACCACTTCATGCTCCTCCTATTTTTCAGACCGTTACATGCTCCTCATATTTTTGACACCTTTTGAAGCTCTTCATATTTTTCACACCTTTTCTTTATCTTCAAGATTTTCAACACTGCTTCATGCTCCTCCTATTTTTCAGACCGTTTCATGCTCATCTCATTTTTGACACCTTTTGAAGCTCTTCCTATTTTTCACACCTTTTGAAGCTCTTCATATTTGTCACATTTTTGAAGCTCTCCATATTTTTCACACGATTTCCGACTCTTCATGTTTTTCAACACCGCTTCATGCTCCTGCTATTTATCATACCGTTTCATACTCCTCATATTTTTGACACCTTTTGAGGCTCTTCATATTATTCACACCTTTTCAGGCTCTTCATTTTTTTCAACACTACTTCATGCTCCTCCTATTTTTCAGACCGTTTCATGCTCATCTAATTTTTGACACCTTTTGAAGCTCTTCATATTTTTCACACCTTTTGAAGCTCTTCATATTTTTCACACCTTTTCTGGCTCTTCATGTTTTTCAACACCGCTTCATGCTCCTCCTATTTTTCGTACCGTTTCATGCTCCTCATATTTTTCACACCTTTTGAAGCTCTTCATATTTTTCACACCTTTTCAGGCTCTTCATGTTTTTCAACACCGCTTCATGCTCCGCCTATTTTACAGACCGTTTCATTCTCTTCATTTTTTTGACACCTTTTAAAGCTCCTCCTATAATTCACGCCTTTTCAGGCTTTTCATTTTTTTCAACTCCACTTCATGCTCCTCCTATTTTTCAGACCGTTTCATGATCCACATATTTTTCACACCTTTGAAGCTCTTCATATATTTCACACCTTTTCAGGCTCTTCATATTTTTGAACACCGCTTCATGCTCCTCCTATTTTTCAGACCGTTTCATGCTCCTCATATTTTTGACATCTTTTGATGCTCTTCATATTTTTCACACCTTTTCAGGGTCTCCAAGATTATGAACACCGCTTCGTGCTCCTCCTGTTTTCAGACTGTTACATACTCCTCATATTTTTGACACCCTTTGAAGCTCTTCATATTTTTCACAGATTTTCAGGCTCTTCATGTTTTTCAACACCTCTTCATGCTCCGCCTATTTTTCATACCGTTTCATACTCCTCATATTTTTGACACCGTTTGAAGCTCTTCTTATTTTTCAAACCCTTTCAGTATCTTCATGATTTTGACGACCGCATCATGCTCCTCCTATTTTTCTGACCGTTTCATACTCCTCATATTTTTGACACCTTTTGAAGCTCTCCATATTTTTCACACCTTTTCAGGCTCTTCATGTTTCTGAACATCGCTTCTTGCTCCTCCTATTTTTCAGACCGTTTCATGCTCCTCATATTTTTGACACCTTTTGAAGCTCTTCATATTTTTCACACCTTTTCAGACTCTTCATGTTTTTGAACACCGCTTCATGCTGAGCCTATTGTGCAGACCGTTTCATTCTCTTCATTTTTTTGACAACTTTTAAAGCTCCTCCTATATTTCACACCTTTTCAGGCTTTTCATTTTTTTCAACACCAATTCATGCTCCTCCTATTTTTCAGATCGTTTCATGCTCATCTCATTTTGACCCCTTTTTAAGCTCTTCATATTTTTCACATCTTTTGAAGCTGTTCATACTTTTCACACCTTTTCAGGCTCTTCATGATTTTCAACACCGCTTCATGCTCCTCCTATTTTTCAGAGAGTTTCTTGCTCATCTCATTTTTGACACTTTTTGAAGCTCTTCATATTTTTCACACCTTTTGAAGCTCTTCATATTTTTCATATTTTTGAAGCTCTTCATATTTTCACACGTTTTCAGACTCTTCATGTTTTTCAACACCGCTTCATGCTCCTGCTATTTTTCAGACCGTTCATGCTCCTCATATTTTTGACACCTTTTGAAACTCTTCATATTTCTCACACCTTTTCAGGCTTTCAGGTTTTTCAACACCATTTCATGCTCCTCCTATTTTTCTGACCGTTTCATGCTCCTAATATTTTTGACACGTTTTGAAGCTCTTCATATTTTTCACACCTTTTCAGGCTCTTCATGTTTTTGAACACCGCTTCATGCTCCTCCTATTTTCAGACCGTTTCATGCTCCTCATATTTTTCACACCTTTTGAGGCTCTTCATATTTTTCTCACCTTTTCAGGCTCTTCATATTTTTGAACAGCACTTCATGCTCCTCCAATTTTTCAGAGAGTTTCATGCTCCTCATGTATATCACACCCTTTGAAGGTGTTCATATTTTTCACACCTTTTCAGGCTCTTCATGTTTTTCCACATCATTTCATGCTTCTCCTATTTTTCAGACCGTTTCATGCTCCTCATGTATTTCACACATTTTTAAGCTCTTCATATTTTTCACACCTTTTTAGGCTCTTCATGTTTTTGATCACCGTTTCATGCTCCTCCTATTTTTCAGACCGTTTCATGCTCCTGATATTTTTGTCAACTTTTGAAGCTCTTCATATTTTTCACACTTTTTCAGACTCTTCATGTTTTTCAACATCGCTTCATGCTCCTCAAATTTTTCAGACAGTTTCATACTCTTCATATTTTTGACACCTTTTTAAGCTCTTCATATTTTTCACACCTTTTCAGTCTCTTCATGTTTTCAACACCGCTTCATGCTCCTCCTATTTTTCAGATCGTTTCATGCTCCTCATATTTTGACACCTTTTGAAGCTCTTCATATTTTTCACACCTTTTCAGGCTCTTCATGTTTTTCAACATCACTTCATGCTTCTCCTACTTTTCAGACCGTTTCATGCTCCTCATGTATTTCACACATTTTGAAGCTCCTCATATTTTTCACACCTTTCAGGCTCTTCATGTTTTTGATCACCGTTTCATGCTCCTCCTATTTTTCAGACCGTTTCATGCTCCTCATATTTTTGACAACTTTTGAAGCTCTTCATATTTTTCACACCTTTTCAGACACTTCATATTTTTCAACATCGCTTCATGCTCCTCCTATTTTTCAGACCGTTTCATACTCCTCATATTTCTGACACCTTTTGAAGCTCTTCATATTTTTCACACCTTTTCAGGCTCTTCATGTTTTTCAACACCACTTCATGCTCCTCCTATTTTTCAGACCGTTTCAGGCTCCTCATATTTTTCACACCTTTTGAAGTCGTTCTATTTCTCACACCTTTTCAGGCTCTTCATGTTTTTCAACACCGCTTCATGCTCCTCCTATTTTTCAGACCGTTTCATGCTCATCTCATTTTTGACACCATTCGAAGCTTTGCATATTTTTCACAACTTTTCAGGCTCTTCATGTTTTTGAACACCGCTTCATGCTCTTCCTATTTTTCAGACCGTATCATGCTCCTCATATTTTTCACAACTTTTGAAGCTCTTCAAATATTTCACACCTTTCCAGGCTCTTCATTTTTTCAAAACCACTTCATGCTCCTCATATTTTTCAGATCGTTTAATGCTCATTCATTTTAACACCTTTTGAAGCTCTTCATATTTTTGACAAATTTTGAAGTTCTTCATATTTTTCACACGTTTTCAGGCTCTTCATTATTTTCAACACCGCTTCATGCTCCTCCTATTTTTCAGACCTTTTCATGCTCATCTCTTTTTTGACACCTTTGAAGCTCTTCATATTTTTCACACCTTTTGAAGCTCTTCATATTTTTCACATTTATGAAGCTCTTCATATTTTCCACACGTTTTCAGACAATTCATCTTTTTCAACATCGCTTCATGCTCCTCCTATTTTTCAGACCGTTTCATTCTCCTTATATTTTTGACACCTTTTGAAGCTCTTCATATATTTGACACCTTTTCCGACTTTTCCTTTTTTTCAACACGACTTCATGCTCCTCCTATTTTTCAGACCGTTTCATGCTCATCTCATTTTGACACCTTTTGAAGCTCTTCATGTTTTTCACATCTTTTGAAGCTCTTCATATTTTTCACAACTTTTCAGGCTCTTTATGATTTTCAACAGCGCTTCATGGTCCTCCTATTTTTCAGACCGTTTCATGCTCCTCATAATTTTGACACCTTTTGAAGCTTTCATATTTTTCACACTTTTTCAGGCTCTTCATGTTTTTCAACACCACTTCATGCTCCTCCTTTTCTGCAGACCGTTTCATGCTACTCATATTTTTAACACCTTTTGAAGCTCTTCATATTTCTCACACCTTTTCAGGCTCTTCATGTTTTTCAACAATGCTTCATGCTCCTCCGATTTTTCAGACGGTTTCATGCTCCTCATATTTTTGACACCTTTTGAAGCTCTTCATATTTTTCACACCTTTTAAGGCTCTTCATGTTTTTGAACACCGCTTCATGCTCCTCCTATTTTTCAGACCGTTTCATCCTCATCTCATTTTTGACACATTTGAAGCTCTTCATATTTTTCACACATTTTGAAGCTCTTCAGATTTTTCACACCTTTTCAGTCTCTGCATGTTTTTGAACACCGTTTCATGCTCCTCATATATTTCACAGCTTTTGAAGCTCTTCATATTTTTCACACGATTTCAGACTCTTCATGTTTTTCAAAACCGCTTCATGCTCCTGCTATTTATCATACCGTTTCATACTCCTCATATTTTTGACACGTTTTGAGGCTCTTCATATTTTTCACACCTTTTCAGGCTTTTCATGTTTTTCAACACAGCTTCATGTTCCTCCTATTTTTCAGACCATTTCATGCTCCTCATATTTTTGACACCTTTTGAAGCTCTTCATATATTTCACACCTTTTCAGGCTCTTCATGTTTTTCAACACCGCTTCATGCTCCTCCTATTTTTCAGACCGTTTCATGCTCCTCATATTTTTGACACCTTTTGAAGCTCTTCATATTTTTCACACCTTTTCAGGCTCTTCATGTTTTTCAACACCACTTCATGCTCCTCCTTTTTTGCAGACCGTTTCATGCTCCTCATATTTTTGACACCTTTTGAAGCTCTTCATATTTTTCACACGTTTTCAGACAATTCATGTTTTTCAACATCGCTTCATGCTCCTCGTATTTTGCCGACCGTTTCATGCTCCTCATATTTTTGACACCTTTTGAAGCTCTTCAGATATTTCACACCTTTCCAGGCTCTTCATTTTTTCAACACCACTTCATGCTCCTCCTATTTTTCAGATCGTTTCATGCTCATCTCATTTTATCACCTTTTGAAGCTCTTCATATTTTTGACAAATTTTGAAGTTCTTCATATTTTTCACACGTTTTCAGGCTCTTCATTATTTCAACACCGCTTCATGCTCCTCCTGTTTTTCAGACCTTTTCATGCTCATCTCTTTTTTGACACCTTTTGAAGCTCTTCATATTTTTCACACCTTTTGAAGCTCTTCATATTTTTCACATTTATGAAGCTCTTCATATTTTCCACACGTTTTCAGACAATTCCTGTTTTTCAACATCGCTTCATGCTCCTCCTATTTTTCAGACCGTTTCATTCTCCTCATATTTTTGACACCTTTTGAAGCTCTTCATATCTTTCACACCTTTTCACACTTTTCCTTTTTTTCAACACGACTTCATGCTCCTCCTATTTTTCAAACCGTTTCATGCTCCTCATAATTTTGACACCTTTTGAAGCTTTCATATTTTTCACACTTTTTCAGGCTCTTCATGTTTTTCAACACCACTTCATGCTCCTCCTTTTTTGCAGACCGTTTCATGCTACTCATATTCTTAACACCTTTAGGAGCTCTTCATATTTCTCACACCTTTTCAGGCTCTTCATGTTTTTCAACAACGCTTCAGGCTCCTCCGATTTTTCAGACGGTTTCATGCTCCTCATATTTTTCACACATTTTGAGGCTCTTCATATTATTCACACCTTTTCAGGCTCTTCATTTTTTCAACACTACTTGATGCTCCTCCTATTTTTCAGACCGTTTCATGCTCATCTAATTTTTGACACCTTTTGAAGCTCTTCATATTTTTCACACCTTTTGAAGCTCTTCATATTTTTTACACCTTTTCTGGCTCTTCATGTTTTTCAACACCGCTTCATGCTCCTCCTATTTTTCGGACCGTTTCATGCTCCTCATATTTTTCACACCTTTTGAAGCTCTTCATATTTTTCACACCTTTTCAGGCTCTTCATGTTTTTGAACACCGCTTCATGCTCCTCCTATTTTTCAGACCATTTCATGCTCCTCATATTTTTCACACCTTTTGAAGCTCTTCATATATTTCACACCTTTTCAGGCTCTTCATGTTTTTGAACACCACTTCATGCTCCTTCTCTTTTTCAGAGAGTTTCATGCTCCTCATGTATTTCACAGCTTTTGAAGCTCTTCATATTTTTCACACCTTTTCAGGCTCTTCATGTTTTTGAACTCCGTTTCATGCTAATCCTATTTTTCAAACCATATCATGCTCCGCATATTTTTCCCACCTTTTGAAGCTCTTCATATATTTCACACCTTTTCAGGCTCTTCATGTTTTTGAACACCACTTCATGCTCCTCCTATTTTTCAGACCGTTACATGCTCCTCATATTTTTGACACCTTTTGAAGCTCTTCATATTTTTCACACCTTTTCTTTATCTTCAAGATTTTCAACACTGCTTCATGCTCCTCCTATTTTTCAGACCGTTTCATGCTCATCTCATTTTTGACACCTTTTGAAGCTCTTCCTATTTTTCACACCTTTTGAAGCTCTTCATATTTGTCACATTTTTGAAGCTCTCCATATTTTTCACACGATTTCCGACTCTTCATGTTTTTCAACACCGCTTCATGCTCCTGCTATTTATCATACCGTTTCATACTCCTCATATTTTTGACACCTTTTGAGGCTCTTCATATTATTCACACCTTTTCAGGCTCTTCATTTTTCAACACTACTTCATGCTCCTCCTATTTTTCAGACCGTTTCATGCTCATCTAATTTTTGACACCTTTTGAAGCGCTTCATATTTTTCACACCTTTTGAAGCTCTTCATATTTTTTACACCTTTTCTGGCTCTTCATGTTTTTCAACACCGCTTCATGCTCCTCCTATTTTTTGGACCGTTTCATGCTCCTCATATTTTTCACACTTTTGAAGCTCTTCATATTTTTCACACCTTTTCAGGCTCTTCATGTTTTTCAATACCGCTTCATTCTCCGCCTATTTTACAGACCGTTTCATTCTCTTCATTTTTTTGACACCTTTTAAAGCTCCTCCTATAATTCACGCCTTTTCAGGCTTTTCATTTTTTTCAACACCACTTCATGCTCCTCCTATTTTTCAGACCGTTTCATGATCCACATATTTTTCACACCTTTGAAGGTCTTCATATTTTTCACACCTTTTCAGGCTCTTCATATTTTTGAACACCGCTTCATGCTCCTCCTATTTTTCAGACCGTTTCATGCTCCTCATATTTTTGACATCTTTTGATGCTCTTCATATTTTTCACACCTTTTCAGGGTCTCCAAGATTATGAACACCGCTTCGTGCTCCTCCTGTTTTCAGACCGTTACATACTCCTCATATTTTTGACACCCTTTGAAGCTCTTCATATTTTTCACAGATTTTCAGGCTCTTCATGTTTTTCAACACCTCTTCATGCTCCGCCTATTTTTCATACCGTTTCATACTCCTCATATTTTTGACACCTTTTGAAGCTCTTCTTATTTTTCAAACCCTTTCAGTATCTTCATGATTTTGACGACCGCTTCATGCTCCTCCTATTTTTCAGACCGTTTCATACTCCTCATATTTTTGACACCTTTTGAAGCTCTTCATATTTTTCACACCTTTTCAGGCTCTTCATGTTTCTGAACATCGCTTCTTGCTCCAACTATTTTTCAGACCGTTTCATGCTCCTCATATTTTTGACACCTTTTGAAGCTCTTCATATTTTTCACACCTTTTCAGACTCTTCATGTTTTTGAACACCGCTTCATGCTGAGCCTATTGTGCAGACCGTTTCATTCTCTTCATTTTTTTGACAACTTTTAAAGCTCCTCCTATATTTCACACCTTTTCAGGCTTTTCATTTTTTTCAACACCAATTCATGCTCCTCCTATTTTTCAGATCGTTTCATGCTCATCTCATTTTGACCCCTTTTTAAGCTCTTCATATTTTTCACATCTTTTGAAGCTGTTCATACTTTTCACACCTTTTCAGGCTCTTCATGATTTTCAACACCACTTCATGCTCCTCCTATTTTTCAGAGAGTTTCATGCTCATCTCATTTTTGACACCTTTTGAAGCTCTTCATATTTTTCACACCTTTTGAAGCTCTTCATATTTTTCATATTTTTGAAGCTCTTCATATTTTCACACGTTTTCAGACTCTTCATGTTTTTCAACACCGCTTCATGCTCCTGCTATTTTTCAGACCGTTTCATGCTCCTCATATTTTTGACACCTTTTGAAACTCTTCATATTTCTCACACCTTTTCAGGCTTTCAGGTTTTTCAACACCATTTCATGCTCCTCCTATTTTTCTGACCGTTTCATGCTCCTAATATTTTTGACACGTTTTGAAGCTCTTCATATTTTTCACACCTTTTCAGGCTCTTCATGTTTTTGAACACCGCTTCATGCTCCTCCTATTTTTCAGACCGTTTCATGCTCCTAATATTTTTGACACCTTTTGAAGCTCTTCATATTTTTCACACCTTTTCAGGCTCTTCATGTTTTTCAACATCACTTCATGCTTCTCCTACTTTTCAGACCGTTTCATGCTCCTCATGTATTTCACACATTTTGAAGCTCTTCATATTTTTCACACCTTTCAGGCTCTTCATGTTTTTGATCACCGTTTCATGCTCCTCCTATTTTTCAGACGGTTTCATGCTCCTCATATTTTTGACAACTTTTGAAGCTCTTCATATTTTTCACACCTTTTCAGACACTTCATATTTTTCAACATCGCTTCATGCTCCTCCTATTTTTCAGACCGTTTCATACTCCTCATATTTCTGACACCTTTTGAAGCTCTTCATATTTTTCACACCTTTTCAGGCTCTTCATGTTTTTCAACACCACTTCATGCTCCTCCTATTTTTCAGACCGTTTCAGGCTCCTCATATTTTTCACACCTTTTGAAGTCGTTCTATTTCTCACACCTTTTCAGGCTCTTCATGTTTTTCAACACCGCTTCATGCTCCTCCTATTTTTCAGACCGTTTCATGCTCATCTCATTTTTGACACCATTCGAAGCTTTGCATATTTTTCACAACTTTTCAGGCTCTTCATGTTTTTGAACACCGCTTCATGCTCTTCCTATTTTTCAGACCGTATCATGCTCCTCATATTTTTCACAACTTTTGAAGCTCTTCAAATATTTCACACCTTTCCAGGCTCTTCATTTTTTCAAAACCACTTCATGCTCCTCATATTTTTCAGATCGTTTAATGCTCATTCATTTTAACACCTTTTGAAGCTCTTCATATTTTTGACAAATTTTGAAGTTCTTCATATTTTTCACACGTTTTCAGGCTCTTCATTATTTTCAACACCGCTTCATGCTCCTCCTATTTTTCAGACCTTTTCATGCTCATCTCTTTTTTGACACCTTTGAAGCTCTTCATATTTTTCACACCTTTTGAAGCTCTTCATATTTTTCACATTTATGAAGCTCTTCATATTTTCCACACGTTTTCAGACAATTCATCTTTTTCAATATCGCTTCATGCTCCTCCTATTTTTCAGACCGTTTCATTCTCCTCATATTTTTGACACCTTTTGAAGCTCTTCATATATTTGACACCTTTTCAGACTTTTCCTTTTTTTCAACACGACTTCATGCTCCTCCTATTTTTCAGACCGTTTCATGCTCATCTCATTTTGACACCTTTTGAAGCTCTTCATGTTTTTCACATCTTTTGAAGCTCTTCATATATTTCACAACTTTTCAGGCTCTTTATGATTTTCAACAGCGCTTCATGGTCCTCCTATTTTTCAGACCGTTTCATGCTCCTCATAATTTTGACACCTTTTGAAGCTTTCATATTTTTCACACTTTTTCAGGCTCTTCATGTTTTTCAACACTACTTCATGCTCCTCCTTTTCTGCAGACCGTTTCATGCTACTCATATTTTTAACACCTTTTGAAGCTCTTCATATTTCTCACACCTTTTCAGGCTCTTCATGTTTTTCAACAACGCTTCATGCTCCTCCGATTTTTCAGACGGTTTCATGCTCCTCATATTTTTGACACCTTTTGAAGCTCTTCATATTTTTCACACCTTTTAAGGCTCTTCATGTTTTTGAACACCGCTTCATGCTCCTCCTATTTTTCAGACCGTTTCATCCTCATCTCATTTTTGACACATTTGAAGCTCTTCATATTTTTCACACATTTTGAAGCTCTTCAGATTTTTCACACCTTTTCAGTCTCTGCATGTTTTTGAACACCGTTTCATGCTCCTCATGTATTTCACAGCTTTTGAAGCTCTTCATATTTTTCACACCTTTTCAGGCTCTTCATGTTTTTGAACACCGCTTCATGCTTCTCCTATTTTTCAGACCATTTCATGCACCTCATATTTTTGACACCTTTTGAAGCTCTTCATATTTTTCACACCTTTTCAGGCTCTTCATGTTTTTCAACACCGCTTCATGGTCCTCCCATGTTTCAGAACGTTTCATGCTCCTCATGTATTTCACACATTTTGAAACTCTTCATATTTTTCACACCTTTTGAAGCTCTTCATAATTTTCATATTTTTGAAGCTCTTCATATTTTTCACACTTTTTCAGGTTCTTCATGTTTTTCAACACCTCTTCAGGCTCCTCCTATTTTTCAGACCCTTTCATGCTAATCTAATTTTTGACACTTTTTGAAGCTCTTCATATTTTTCACATAAGTCTCTGCATGTTTTTGAACACCTTTTCATGCTCCTCATGTATTTCACTCCTTGTGAAGCTCTTCATATTTTGCACACATTTTCAGGCTCTTCATGTTTTTGAACACCGCTTCATCCTCCTCCTATTTTTAAGAGGGTTACATGTTCGCCATATTTTTGACACATTTTGAAGCTTTCATATTTTTCACACCTTTTCAAGCTCTTCATGCTCCTCCTTTTTTGCAGACCTTATCATGCTACTCATATTTTTGACACCTTTTGAAGCTCTTCATGTTTCTCACACCTTTTCAGGCTCTTCATGTTTTTCAACACCGCTTAATGCACCTCCTATTTTTCAGACCGTTTCATGCTCATCTCATTTTTGACACCTTTTGAAGCTTTTCATATTTTTCACATATTTTCAGGCTCATCATGTTTTTGAACACCGCTTCATGCTAATCCTATTTTTCAGACCGTTTCCTGCTCCTCATATGTTTCACACCTTATGAAGCTCTTCATAATTTTCACACCTTTCCAGGCTCTTCATGTTTTTGAACACCACTTCATGCTCCTTCTATTTTTCAGAGAGTTTCTTGTTCCTCATGTATTTCACACCTTTTGAAGCTCTTCATATTTTTCACACCTTTTCAGGCTCTTCATGTTTTGCCACACCACTTCATGCTTCTCCTATTTTTCAGCCCGTTTCATCCTCCTCATGTATTTCACACCTTTAGAAGCTCTTCATATTTTTCACACCTTTTCAGGCTCTTCATGTTTTTCAACACGGCTTCCTGCTCCTCCTATTTTTCAGACCGTTTCATGTTCCTCCTATTTTTCAGATCATTTCATGCTCCTGATATTTTTGACACCTTTTTAAGCTCTTCATATTTTTCACACCTTTTCAGGCTCTTCATGTTTTTCAACACCGCTTCATGCTCCTCCTATTTTTCAGACCTTTTCATGCTCCTCATATTTTTGACTCCTTTTAAAGCTCTTCATATTTTTCACACCTTTTCAGGCTCTTCATCTTTTTCACCCCACTTCACGCTCCTCCTATTTTTCAGACCGTTTCAGGCTCCTCATATTTTTGACAGCTTCTGAATCTCTTCATATTTTTCACACCTTTTCATGCTCTTCATGTTTTTCAACACCGTGTCATGCTCCTCCGATTTTTCAGACGGTTTCATGCTACTCATATTTTTCACACCTTTAAAGCTCTTCATATTTTTCACACATTTTAAGACTCTTCATGATTTTCAACACCGTGTCATGCTCCTCCTATTTTTCAGACGGTTTCATGCTCCTCATAATTTTCACACCTTTAAAGCTCTTCATATTTTTCACACCTTTTAAGGCTATTCATGCTTTTGAAAACCACTTCATGCTCCTCCTATTTTTCAGACCGTTTCGTGCTCCTCATATTTTTGACAACTTTTGAAGCTCTTCTTATTTTTAACACCTTTTCAGGCTCTTCATGTTTCTGAACACCATTTAATGCTCCTCATATTTTTGACAACTATTGGATCTCTAAATATTTTTCAAACCGTTTCATGCTCCTCATATTTTTGACACCTTTTGAAGCTTTTCATATATTTCATAACTTTTCAGACTCTTAAAGTATTTGAACACCGCTTTATTCAGCTCCTTTTTTTCAGACCGTTTCATGCTCCTCATGTATTTCACACCTTTTGAAGCTCTTCAAATTTTTCACACCTTTTCAGGCTCTTCATATTTTTGAACACCGCTTCATGCTCCTCGTATTTTTCAGACCGTTTCATGCTCCTCATATTTTTGACACCTTTTGAAGCTCTTCATATATTTCATACCTTTTCAGACTCTTCATGTTTTTGAACACCGCTTCATGCTCCTCCTATTTTTCAGACCATTTCATGCTCCTCATATTTTTGACTCCTTTTGAAGCTCTTCATATTTTTCACACATTTTCATGCTCTTCATATTTTTCAACACCGTGTCATGCTCCTCCTATTTATCAGACCGTTTAATGCTCCTCATATTTTTCACACCTTTAAAGCTCTTCATATTTTTCTCACATTTTAAGGCTCTTCATGTTTTTCAACACCGTGTCATGCTCATCCTATTTTTCAGACGGTATCTTGCTCTTCATAATTTTCACACCTTTAAAGCTCTTCATATTTTTCACGCCTTTTAAGGCTCGTCATATTTTTGAACACCACTTCATGTTCCTCCTATTTTTCAGACCGTTTCATGTTCCTGCTATTTTTCAGATCATTTCATGCTCCTGATATTTTTGATATCTTTTGAAGCTCTTCATATTTTTACACCTTTTTAGGCTCTTCATGTTTTTCAACACCGCTTCATGCTCCTCCTATTTTTCGGACCTTTTCATGCTCCTCATATTTTTGACTCCTTTTGAAGCTCTTCATATTTTTCACACGTTTTCAGGCTCTTCATCTTTTTCAACACCACTTCATGCTCCTCCTATTTTTCAGACCGTTTCAGGCTCCTCATATTTTTGACAGCTTTAGAATCTCTTCATATTTTTCACACATTTTCAGGCTCTTCATGTTTTTGAATACCCCTTCTTGCTCCTCTTCTTTTTCAGACCGTTTAATACTCCTCATATTTTAGACACCTTTTGAAGATCTTCATATATTTCACAACTTTTCAGGCTCTTCATGTTTATCAACACCATTTCATGCTCCTCCTATTTTTCAGACCGTTTCATGCTCCTCATATTTGACCAGTTTTGAAGCTCTTCATATATTTCACACCTTTTCAGGCACTTCATGTTTTTCAAAACCGCTTCCTTTTCCTCCTATTTTTCAGAACGTTTCATGCTCCTCATATGTTTGATACCTTTGAAACTCTTCATATTTTTCACACCTTTTCATGCTCTTCATGTTTTCAACACCGATTCATGCTCCTCCTATTTTTCAGACCGTTTCATGCTCCTCCTAGTTTTCAGGCCGTTTCATGCTCCTCATATTTTGACACATTTTGAAGCTCTTCATAGTTTTCACACCTTTTCAGGCTCTTCATGTTTTTGAATTCGGCTTCATACTCCTCCTATATTTCTCACTGTTTCATGCTCCTCATATTTTGACACATTTTGAAGCTCTTCATATTTTTCACACCTTTTCAGGCTCTTCATGTTTTTCAACACCGCTTCATGCTCCTCCTATTTTTCAGACCATTTCATGCGCCTCATATTTTTGACACCTTTTGAAGCTCTTCATATTTTTCACACCTTTTCAGGCTCTTCATGTTTTTCAACACCGCTTCATGCTCCTCCTATTTTTCAGACCGTTTCATGCTCGTCATATTTTTGACATCTTTTGAAGCTCTTCATATATTTCACACCTTTTCATGCTCTTCATGTTTTTCAACACCGCTTCATGCTCCTCCTATTTTTCAGACCGTTTCATGCTCCTCATAGTTTTGACACCTTTTGAAGCTCTTCATATTTTTCACACCTTTTCAGGCTCTTCATGTTTTTCAACACGGCTTCCTGCTCCTCCTATTTTTCAGAACATTTCATGCTCCTCATAATTTTGACACCTTTTGAAGCTCTTCATATTTTTGACACCATTTCAAGCTCTTCATGTTTTTCAACACCGCTTCCTGCTCCTCCTTTTGGTCAGACCATTTCATGCTCCTCATAATTTTGACACCTTTTCATGCTCTTCATGTTTTTCAACACCGCGTCATGCGCCTCCTATTTTCAGACCGTTTCATGCTCCTCATATTTTTGACGTCTTTTGAAGCTCTTCACATTTTTCACACATTTTAATGCTCTTCATGTTTTTGAACACCGCTTCATGCTCCTCCTATTTTTCAGAATGTTTCATGCTCCTCATATTTTTGACACCTTTTGAAGCTCTTCATATTTTTGACACCTTTTCAAGCTCTTCATGTTTTTCAACACCGCTTCATGCTCCTCCTATTTTTCAGACCGTTTCATGCTCATAATATTTTTGAAACCATTCAAAGCTCTTCATATTTTTCACACCTTTTCAGGCTCTTCATGATTTTCAACACCGCTTCATGCTCCTCCTTTATTTCAGACAGTTTCCTTCTCCTCCTATTTTTGACACCTTTTGAAGCTCTTCATATTTTTCACACCTTTTCATGCTCTTCATTCTTTCAAAACCGATTCATGCTCCTCCTATTTTTCAGACCCTTTCATGCTCCTCCTATTTTTCAGGCCGTTTCATGCTCCGCATATATTTCACACCTTTTGAAGCTCTTCACATTTTTCACACCTTTTCTCGTTCTCATGTTTTTGAACACAGCTTCATGCTCCTCCTATATTTCAGACCGTTTCATGCTCTTCATATATTTCACACCGTTTGAAGCTCTTCATATTTTTCACACCTTTTCAGGCTCTTCAATTTTTTCAACACCGCTTCATGCTCCTCCTTTATTTCAGACAGTTTCATTCTCCTCCTATTTTTGACACCTTTGAAGCTCTTCATATATTTCACACCTTTTCAAGCTCTTCATGTTTTTGAACACCGATTCATGCTCCTCCTATTTTTCATACCGTTTCATGCTCCTCCTATTTTTCACGCCGTTTCATGCTCCTCATATTTTGACACCTTTTGAAGCTCTTCGTATTTTTCACACATTTTCAGGCTCTTCATGTTTTTGAACACCACTGCATCTCCTGTTATTTTTCAGACCGTTTCATGCTCCTCATATTTGAGAAGTTTTGAAGCTCTTCATATATTTCACACCTTTTCAGGCACTTCATATTTTTCAAAACCGCTTCATGCTCCTCCTATTTTCAGAACGTTTCATGCTCCTCATATTTTTGATACCTTTTGAAGCTCTTCATATTTTTCACACCTTTTCATGCTCTTCATGTTTTCAAAACCGATTCATGCTCCTCCTATTTTTCAGACCCTTTCATGCTCCTCCTATTTTTCAGGTCGTTTCATGCTCCTCAAATTTTGACACATTTTGAAGCTCTTCATAGTTTTCATACCTTTTCAGGCTGTTCATGTTTTTGAACACGGCTTCATGCTCCTCCTATTTTTCAGACCATTATATGCTCCTCATATTTTTGACACGTTTTGAAGCTCTTCATATTTTTAACACCTTTTAAGCTCTTCATGTTTTTCAACAACGCTTCATGCTCCTCCTATTTTTCAGGCCGTTTCATGCTCCTCATTTTTTTGACACCTTTTGAAGCCCTACATATTTTTCACACCTTTTCATGCTCTTCTTGTTTTTCAACGTCGCTTCATTCTCCTCCTATTTTTCAGACCGTTTCATGCTCCTCATATATTTGACACCTTTTGAAGCTCTTCATATTTTTCACTACTTTTCATGCTCTTCATGTTTTTCAACAGCGCTTCAAGCTCCTCCTATTTTTCAGACCGTTTCATGCTCCTCATAGTTTTGACACCTTTTGAAGCTCTTCATATTTTTCACACCTTTTCATGCTCTTCATATTTTTCAACACCGCTTCCTGCTCCTCCTATTTTTCAGACCGTTTCATGCTCCTCACAGTTTTGACACCTTTTGAAGCTCTTCATATTTTTCACACCTTTTCAGGCTCTTCATGTTTTTCAACACGGCTTCCTGCTCCTCCTATTTTTCATACCATTTCATGCTCCTCATATTTTTGACACGTTTTGAAGCTCTTCATATTTTTAACACCTTTTAAGCTCTTCATGTTTTTCAACACCGCTTCATGCTCCTCCTATTTTTCAGGCCGTTTCATGCTCCTCATATTTTGACACATTTTGAAGCTCTTCATATTTTTCACACGTTTTCAGGCTCTTCATCTTTTTCAACACCACTTCATGCTCCTCCTATTTTTCAGACCGTTTCAGGCTCCTCATATTTTTGACAGCTTTAGAATCTCTTCATATTTTTCACACATTTTCAGGCTCTTCATGTTTTTGAATACCCCTTCTTGCTCCTCTTCTTTTTCAGACCGTTTAATACTCCTCATATTTTAGACACCTTTTGAAGATCTTCATATATTTCACAACTTTTCAGGCTCTTCATGTTTATCAACACCATTTCATGCTCCTCCTGTTTTTCAGACCATTTCATGCTCATCTCATTTTTGACACCTGTTGAAGTTCTTCATATTCTCACACCTTTTGAAGCTCTTCATTTATTTCACTCCTTTACAGGCTCTTCATGTTTTTCAACACTGCTTCCTGCTCCTCCTATTTTTAGACCGTTTCATGCTCCTCATATATTACACACCATTTGAAACTCTTCATATTTTTCACACCTTTTCAGGCTCTTCATGTTTTTCAACACCGCTTCATGCTCCTCCTTTATTTCAGACAGTTTCATGCTCCTCCTATTTTTGACACCTTTGAAGCTCTTCATATATTTCACACCTTTTCAAGCTCTTCCTGTTTTTGAACACCGATTCATGCTCCTCCTATTTTTCATACCGTTTCATGCTCCTCCTATTTTTCAGGCCGTTTCATGCTCCTCATATTTTGACACATTTTGAAGCTCTTCGTATTTTTCACACATTTTCAGGCTCTTCATGTTTTTGAACACCACTGCATGCTCCTCCTATTTTTCAGACCGTTTCATGCTCCTCATATTTGACCAGTTTTGAAGCTCTTCATATATTTCACACCTTTTCAGGCACTTCATGTTTTTCAAAACCGCTTCCTTTTCCTCCTATTTTTCAGAACGTTTCATGCTCCTCATATGTTTGATACCTTTGAAACTCTTCATATTTTTCACACCTTTTCATGCTCTTCATGTTTTCAACACCGATTCATGCTCCTCCTATTTTTCAGACCGTTTCATGCTCCTCCTAGTTTTCAGGCCGTTTCATGCTCCTCATATTTTGACACATTTTGAAGCTCTTCATAGTTTTCACACCTTTTCAGGCTCTTCATGTTTTTGAATTCGGCTTCATGCTCCTCCTATATTTCACACTGTTTCATGCTCCTCATATTTTGACACATTTTGAAGCTCTTCATATTTTTCACACCTTTTCAGGCTCTTCATGTTTTTCAACACCGCTTCATGCTCCTCCTATTTTTCAGACCATTTCATGCGCCTCATATTTTTGACACCTTTTGAAGCTCTTCATATTTTTCACACCTTTTCAGGCTCTTCATGTTTTTCAACACCGCTTCATGCTCCTCCTATTTTTCAGACCGTTTCATGCTCCTCATATTTTTGACATCTTTTGAAGCTCTTCATATTTTTCACACCTTTTCATGCTCTTCATGTTTTTCAACACCGCTTCATGCTCCTCCTATTTTTCAGACCGTTTCATGCTCCTCATAGTTTTGACACCTTTTGAAGCTCTTCATATTTTTGACACCATTTCAAGCTCTTCATGTTTTTCAACACCGCTTCCTGCTCCTCCTTTTGGTCAGACCATTACATGCTCCTCATAATTTTGACACCTTTTCATGCTCTTCATGTTTTTCAACACCGCGTCATGCGCCTCCTATTTTCAGACCGTTTCATGCTCCTCATATTTTTGACGTCTTTTGAAGCTCTTCACATTTTTCACACATTTTAATGCTCTTCATGTTTTTGAACACCGCTTCATGCTCCTCCTATTTTTCAGAATGTTTCATGCTCCTCATATTTTTGACACCTTTTGAAGCTCTTCATATTTTTGACACCTTTTCAAGCTCTTCATGTTTTTCAACACCGCTTCATGCTCCTCCTATTTTTCAGACCGTTTCATGCTCATAATATTTTTGAAACCATTCGAAGCTCTTCATATTTTTCACACCTTTTCAGGCTCTTCATGATTTTCAACACCGCTTCATGCTCCTCCTTTATTTCAGACAGTTTCCTTCTCCTCCTATTTTTGACACCTTTTGAAGCTCTGCATATTTTTCACACCTTTTCATGCTCTTCATTCTTTCAAAACCGATTCATGCTCCTCCTATTTTTCAGACCCTTTCATGCTCCTCCTATTTTTCAGGCCGTTTCATGCTCCGCATATATTTCACACCTTTTGAAGCTCTTCACATTTTTCACACCTTTTCTCGTTCTCATGTTTTTGAACACAGCTTCATGCTCCTCCTATATTTCAGACCGTTTCATGCTCTTCATATATTTCACACCGTTTGAAGCTCTTCATATTTTTCACACCTTTTCAGGCTCTTCAATTTTTTCAACACCGCTTCATGCTCCTCCTTTATTTCAGACAGTTTCATTCTCCTCCTATTTTTGACACCTTTTGAAGCTCTTCATATATTTCACACCTTTTCAAGCTCTTCATGTTTTTGAACACCGATTCATGCTCCTCCTATTTTTCATACCGTTTCATGCTCCTCCTATTTTTCACGCCGTTTCATGCTCCTCATATTTTGACACCTTTTGAAGCTCTTCGTATTTTTCACACATTTTCAGGCTCTTCATGTTTTTGAACACCACTGCATCTCCTGTTATTTTTCAGACCGTTTCATGTTCCTCATATTTGAGAAGTTTTGAAGCTCTTCATATATTTCACACCTTTTCAGGCACTTCATATTTTTCAAAACCGCTTCATGCTCCTCCTATTTTTCAGAACGTTTCATGCTCCTCATATTTTTGATACCTTTTGAAGCTCTTCATATTTTTCACACCTTTTCATGCTCTTCATGTTTTCAAAACCGATTCATGCTCCTCCTATTTTTCAGACCCTTTCATGCTCCTCCTATTTTTCAGGTCGTTTCATGCTCCTCAAATTTTGACACATTTTGAAGCTCTTCATAGTTTTCATACCTTTTCAGGCTGTTCATGTTTTTGAACACGGCATCATGCTCCTCCTATTTTTCAGACCATTACATGCTCCTCATATTTTTGACACGTTTTGAAGCTCTTCATATTTTTAACACCTTTTAAGCTCTTCATGTTTTTCAACAACGCTTCTTGCTCCTCCTATTTTTCAGGCCGTTTCATGCTCCTCATTTTTTTGACACCTTTTGAAGCCCTACATATTTTTCACACCTTTTCATGCTCTTCTTGTTTTTCAACGTCGCTTCATTCTCCTCCTATTTTTCAGACCGTTTCATGCTCCTCATATATTTGACACCTTTTGAAGCTCTTCATATTTTTCACTACTTTTCATGCTCTTCATGTTTTTCAACAGCGCTTCAAGCTCCTCCTATTTTTCAGACCGTTTCATGCTCCTCATAGTTTTGACACCTTTTGAAGCTCTTCATATTTTTCACACCTTTTCATGCTCTTCATATTTTTCAACACCGCTTCCTGCTCCTCCTATTTTTCAGACCGTTTCATGCTCCTCACAGTTTTGACACCTTTTGAAGCTCTTCATATTTTTCACACCTTTTCAGGCTCTTCATGTTTTTCAACACGGCTTCCTGCTCCTCCTATTTTTCATACCATTTCATGCTCCTCATATTTTTGACACGTTTTGAAGCTCTTCATATTTTTAACACCTTTTAAGCTCTTCATGTTTTTCAACACCGCTTCATGCTCCTCCTATTTTTCAGGCCGTTTCATGCTCCTCATTTTTTTGACACCTTTTGAAGCCCTACATATTTTTCACACCTTTTCATGCTCTTCTTGTTTTTCAACGTCGCTTCATTCTCCTCCTATTTTTCAGACCGTTTCATGCTCCTCATATATTTGACACCTTTTGAAGCTCTTCATATTTTTCACTACTTTTCATGCTCTTCATGTTTTTCAACAGCGCTTCAAGCTCCTCCTATTTTTCAGACCGTTTCATGCTCCTCATAGTTTTGACACCTTTTGAAGCTCTTCATATTTTTCACACCTTTTCATGCTCTTCATATTTTTCAACACCGCTTCCTGCTCCTCCTATTTTTCAGACCGTTTCATGCTCCTCACAGTTTTGACACCTTTTGAAGCTCTTCATATTTTTCACACCTTTTCAGGCTCTTCATGTTTTTCAACACGGCTTCCTGCTCCTCCTATTTTTCATACCATTTCATGCTCCTCATAATTTTGACACCTTTTGAAGCTCTTCATATTTTTGACACCATTTCAAGATCTTCATGTTTTTCAACACCGCTTCCTGCTCCTCCTTTTTGTCAGACCATTTCATGCTCCTCATATTTTTGACACCTTTTCATGCTCTTCATGTTTTTCAACACCGCTTCATGCTCCTCCTATTTTTCAGACCGTTTCATGCTCCTCACAGTTTTGACACCTTTTGAAGCTCTTCATATTTTTCACACCTTTTCAGGCTCTTCATGTTTTTCAACACGGCTTCCTGCTCCTCCTATTTTTCATACCATTTCATGCTCCTCATAATTTTGACACCTTTTGAAGCTCTTCATATTTTTGACACCATTTCAAGATCTTCATGTTTTTCAACACCGCTTCCTGCTCCTCCTTTTTGTCAGACCATTTCATGCTCCTCATATTTTTGACACCTTTTCATGCTCTTCATGTTTTTCAACTCCGCGTCATGCCCCTCCTATTTTCAGTCCGTTTCATGCTCCTCATATATTTGACGTATTTTGAAGCTTTTCATATTTTTCACACCTTTTCAGGCTCTTCATGTTTTTGAACACCGCTTCATGCTCCTCCTTTTTTTCAGATCGTTTCGTGTTCCTCATGTATTTCAATCCTTTTGAAGCTCTTCATATTTTTCACACCTTTTCAGGCTCTTCATGTGTTTGAACACGGCTTCATGCTCCTCCTATTTTTCAGACCGTTTTATGCTCCTGCTATGTTTGACACTTTTTGAAGCTGTTCATATTTTTCACACCTTTTCAGGCTCTTCATGGTTTTCAACACCGCTTCATGCTCCTCCTTTATTTCAGACAGTTTCATTCTCCTCCTATTTTTGACACCTTTTGAAGCTCTTCATATATTTCACACCTTTTCAAGCTCTTCATGTTTTTGAACACCGATTCATGCTCCTCCTATTTTTCATACCGTTTCATGCTCCTCCTATTTTTCACGCCGTTTCATGCTCCTCATATTTTGACACCTTTTGAAGCTCTTCGTATTTTTCACACATTTTCAGGCTCTTCATGTTTTTGAACACCACTGCATCTCCTGTTATTTTTCAGACCGTTTCATGCTCCTCATATTTGAGAAGTTTTGAAGCTCTTCATATATTTCACACCTTTTCAGGCACTTCATATTTTTCAAAACCGCTTCATGCTCCTATTTTTCAGAACGTTTCATGCTCCTCATATTTTTGATACCTTTTGAAGCTCTTCATATTTTTCACACCTTTTCATGCTCTTCATGTTTTCAAAACCGATTCATGCTCCTCCTATTTTTCAGACCCTTTCATGCTCCTCCTATTTTTCAGGTCGTTTCATGCTCCTCAAATTTTGACACATTTTGAAGCTCTTCATAGTTTTCATACCTTTTCAGGCTGTTCATGTTTTTGAACACGGATTCATGCTCCTCCTATTTTTCAGACCATTACATGCTCCTCATATTTTTGACACGTTTTGAAGCTCTTCATATTTTTAACACCTTTTAAGCTCTTCATGTTTTTCAACAACGCTTCATGCTCCTCCTATTTTTCAGGCCGTTTCATGCTCCTCATTTTTTTGACACCTTTTGAAGCCCTACATATTTTTCACACCTTTTCATGCTCTTCTTGTTTTTCAACGTCGCTTCATTCTCCTCCTATTTTTCAGACCGTTTCATGCTTCTCATATATTTGACACCTTTTGAAGCTCTTCATATTTTTCACTACTTTTCATGCTCTTCATGTTTTTCAACAGCGCTTCAAGCTCCTCCTATTTTTCAGACCGTTTCATGCTCCTCATAGTTTTGACACCTTTTGAAGCTCTTCATATTTTTCACACCTTTTCATGCTCTTCATATTTTTCAACACCGCTTCCTGCTCCTCCTATTTTTCAGACCGTTTCATGCTCCTCACAGTTTTGACACCTTTTGAAGCTCTTCATATTTTTCACACCTTTTCAGGCTCTTCATGTTTTTCAACACGGCTTCCTGCTCCTCCTATTTTTCATACCATTTCATGCTCCTCATATTTTTGACACGTTTTGAAGCTCTTCATATTTTTAACACCTTTTAAGCTCTTCATGTTTTTCAACACCGCTTCATGCTCCTCCTATTTTTCAGGCCGTTTCATGCTCCTCATTTTTTTGACACCTTTTGAAGCCCTACATATTTTTCACACCTTTTCATGCTCTTCTTGTTTTTCAACGTCGCTTCATTCTCCTCCTATTTTTCAGACCGTTTCATGCTCCTCATATATTTGACACCTTTTGAAGCTCTTCATATTTTTCACTACTTTTCATGCTCTTCATGTTTTTCAACAGCGCTTCAAGCTCCTCCTATTTTTCAGACCGTTTCATGCTCCTCATAGTTTTGACACCTTTTGAAGCTCTTCATATTTTTCACACCTTTTCATGCTCTTCATATTTTTCAACACCGCTTCATGCTCCTCCTATTTTTCAGACCGTTTCATGCTCCTCACAGTTTTGACACCTTTTGAAGCTCTTCATATTTTTCACACCTTTTCAGGCTCTTCATGTTTTTCAACACGGCTTCCTGCTCCTCCTATTTTTCATACCATTTCATGCTCCTCATAATTTTGACACCTTTTGAAGCTCTTCATAATTTTGACACCATTTCAAGTTCTTCATGTTTTTCAACACCGCTTCCTGCTCCTCCTTTTTGTCAGACCATTTCATGCTCCTCATATTTTTGACACCTTTTCATGCTCTTCATGTTTTTCAACTCCGCGTCATGCCCCTCCTATTTTCAGTCCGTTTCATGCTCCTCATATATTTGACGTATTTTGAAGCTTTTCATATTTTTCACACCTTTTCAGGCTCTTCATGTTTTTGAACACCGCTTCATGCTCCTCCTTTTTTTCAGATCGTTTCGTGTTCCTCATGTATTTCAATCCTTTTGAAGCTCTTCATATTTTTCACACCTTTTCAGGCTCTTCATGTGTTTGAACACGGCTTCATGCTCCTCCTATTTTTCAGACCGTTTTATGCTCCTGCTATGTTTGACACTTTTTGAAGCTGTTCATATTTTTCACACCTTTTCAGGCTCTTCATGGTTTTCAACACCGCTTCATGCTCCTCCTTTATTTCAGACAGTTTCATTCTCCTCCTATTTTTGACACCTTTTGAAGCTCTTCATATATTTCACACCTTTTCAAGCTCTTCATGTTTTTGAACACCGATTCATGCTCCTCCTATTTTTCATACCGTTTCATGCTCGTACTATTTTTCACGCCGTTTCATGCTCCTCATATTTTGACACCTTTTGAAGCTCTTCGTATTTTTCACACATTTTCAGGCTCTTCATGTTTTTGAACACCACTGCATCTCCTGTTATTTTTCAGACCGTTTCATGCTCCTCATATTTGAGAAGTTTTGAAGCTCTTCATATATTTCACACCTTTTCAGGCACTTCATATTTTTCAAAACCGCTTCATGCTCCTCCTATTTTTCAGAACGTTTCATGCTCCTCATATTTTTGATACCTTTTGAAGCTCTTCATATTTTTCACACCTTTTCATGCTCTTCATGTTTTCAAAACCGATTCATGCTCCTCCTATTTTTCAGACACTTTCATGCTCCTCCTATTTTTCAGGCCGTTTCATGCTCCTCATATTTTTGACACCTTTTGAATATCTTCATTTTTTTCACACCTTTTCAGGCTCTTCATGTTTTTCAACAGCATTTCATGCTCCTCCTATTTTTCAAACCGTTTCGTGCTCCTCATGTTTTTCAAACCTTTTGAAGCTCTTTATATATTTCACACATTTTCAGCTCTTCATATTTTTCACATCTTTTCAGGTTCTTCATATTTTTCACACCTTTTCAGGCTCTTCATGTTTTTCCACACCACTTCATGCTCCTCCTATTTTTCAGACCGTTTCACGCTCCTCATATATTTGACACATTTTGAAGCTCTGAATATTTTTCACTCCTTTCCGGCTTTTCATTTTTTTCAATACCACTTCATGCTCCTCCTATTTTTCACACCGTTTCATGATCATCTCATTTTGACACCTTTTGAAGCTCTTCAAATTATTCACATCTTTTGAAGCTCTTCATATTTTTCACAACTTTTCAGGCTCTTTATGATTTTCAACACCGCTTCCCGCTCCTCCTATTTTTCAGACCGTTTCATGCTCATTTCATTTTGACACCTTTTGAAGCTCTTCATATTTTCACACCTTTTTAGGCTCTTCATGTTTTTGAACACCGCTTCATGCTCCTTCTATTTTTCAGAGAGTTTCATGCACCTCATGTATTTCTCCACTTTGGCAGCTCTTCATATTTTTCACACCTTTTCAGGCTCTTCATGTTTTTCCACACCACTTCATGCTTCTCCTATTTTTCAGCCCGTTTCATGCTCCTCATGTATTTCACACCTTTTGAAGCTCTTCATAATTCTCACACCCTTTCAGGCTCTTCATGTTTTTCAACACCACTTCATGCTAATCCTATTTTTCAGACCGTTTCATGCTCCTAATATTTTTCACACCTTTTGAAGCTCTTCATATTTTTCACACCTTTTGAAGCTCTTCATATTTTCACACGTTTTCAGGCTCTTCATGTTTTTCAACACCGCTTCATGCTATTTCTATTTTTCAGAAAGTTTCATGCTCCTCATGTATTTCACACCTTTTGAAGCTCTTCATATTTTTCAAACCTTTTCCGGTTCTTCATGTTTTTCCACACCCCTTCATGCTTCTCCTATTTTTCAGCCCGTTTCTTGCTCCTCATGTATTTCACACCTTTTGAATCTCTTCATATTTTTCACACCTTTTCAGGCTCTTCATGTTTTTGATCACCGTTTCATGCTCCTCCTATTTTTCAGACCGTTTCATGCTCATCTCATTTTTGACACCTTTTGAAGCTCTTCATATATTTCACAACTTTTGAAGCTCTTCATATTTTGCACACCTTTCCAGCCTCTTCATATTTTTCAACATCGCTTCATGCTCCACCTATTTTTCAGACCGTTTCATGCTCCTCATATTTTTGACATCTTTTGAAGCTTTTCATATTTTTCACACCTTTTCAGGCTCTTCATTTTTTTCAACACTACTTCTTGCTCCTCCAATTTTTCAGACCGTTTCATGCTCATCTAATTTTTGACACCTGTTGAAGCTCTTCTTCATTTTCACACTTTTTCAGGCTCTTCATGTTTTTCAACACCACTTCATGCTTCTCCCATTTTTCAGCCCGTTTCATGCTCCTCATGTTTTTCACACCTTTTGAAGCTCGTCATATTTTTCACACCTTTTCAGGCTGTTCATGTTTTTGATCACCGTTTCTTGCTCCTCCTATGTTTCAGACCGTTTCATGCTCCTCATATTTTTGACACCTTTTGAAGCTCTTCATATTTTTCACACCTTTTCAGGCTCTTCATGTTTTTGAACACCGCTTCATGCTCCTCCTATTTTTCAGACCGTTTCATGCTCATCTCATTTTTGACACCTTTTGAAGCTCTTCATATTTTCACAAGTTCTCTGGCTCCTCATGTTTTTCAACACCGCTTCATGCTCCTCCTATTTTTCAGAACGTTTCATGCTTCTCATATTTTTGACATCTTTAGAAACTCTTCATATCTTTCACAACTTTTCAGACCCTTCATGTTTTTCAACACAGCTTCATGCTCCTCCTATTTTTCAGACCGTTTCATGCTCATCTCATTTTTGACACCTTTTGAAGCTCTTCATATTTTTCACAAGTTCTCTGGCTCCTCATGTTTTTCAACACCGCTTCATGCTCCTCCTTTTTTTCAGACCGTTTCATGCTCCTCATATTTTTGACACTTTTGAAGCTTTTCATATTTTTCACACCTTTTCAGGCTCTTCATTTTTTTCAACACTACTTCTTGCTCCTCCAAATTTTCAGACCGTTTCATACTCATCTAATTTTTGACACCTTTTGAAGCTCTTCATATTTTTCACACCTTTTGAAGCTCTTCATATTTTCACAACTTTTTAGGCTCTTCATGTTTTTGAACACCGCTTCATGCTCCTTCTGTTTTTCAGAGAGTTTCATGCTCCTCATGTATTTCTCCACTTTGGCAGCTCTTCATATTTTTCACACCTTTTCAGGCTCTTCATGTTTTTCCACACCACTTCATGCTTCTCCTATTTTTCAGCCCGTTTCATGCTCCTCATTTATTTCACACCTTTTGAAGCTCTTCATAATTCTCACACCCTTTCAGGCTCTTCATGTTTTTGAACACCGCTTCATGCTCCTCCTATTTTTCAGACAGTTTCATGCTCCTCCTATTTTTCAGACTGTTTCATGCACCTCTTATTATTGACACCTTTTGAAGCTCTTCATATTTTTCACACCTTTTGAAGCTCTTCATATTTTCACACCTTTTTAGGCTCTTCATGTTTTTGAACACCGCTTCATGCTCCTTCTATTTTTCAGAGAGTTTCATGCTCCTCATGTATTTCTCCACTTTGGCAGCTCTTCATATTTTTCACACCTTTTCAGGCTCTTCATGTTTTTCCACACCACTTCATGCTTCTCCTATTTTTCAGCCCGTTTCATGCTCCTCATTTATTTGACACCTTTTGAAGCTCTTCATAATTCTCACACCTTTTTAGGCTCTTCATGTTTTTGAACACCGCTTCATGCTCCTCCTATTTTTCAGACAGTTTCATGCTCCTCCTATTTTTCAGACTGTTTCATGCACCTCTTATTATTGACACCTTTTGAAGCTCTTCATATTTTTCACACATTTTCAGGCTCTTCATTTTTTTCAACACCGCTTCTTTCTCCTCCTATTTTTGAGACCGTTTCATGCTCCTCATATTTTTGACACCTTTTGAAGCTCTTCATATTTTTCACACGTTTTTACGCTCTTCATGTTTTTCATCACCGCTTCACGCTCCTCCTATTTTTGAGACGGTTTTACGCTCCACATATTTTTGACAACTTTTGGAGCTCTTCATATATTTCCCAACTTTTCAGGCTCTTCATGTTTTTCAACACCGCTCCATGCTCCTCCTATTTTTCAGACCGTTTCATGCTCCTCATATTTTTGATACCTTTTTAAGCTCTTCATATATTTCACACCTTTTCAAGCTCTTCATGTTTTTGAACAACGCTTCATGCTCCTCCTATTTTTCCGACCGTTACATGCTCCTACTATTTTCAGACCGTTTCATGCTCCTCATATTTTTCACACATTTTGAAGCTCTTCATATATTTCACAACTTTTCAGGCTCTTCATGTATTTCAACATCGTTTCATGCTTCTCATATTTTACAGACCGTTTCATGCTCCTCATATTTTTGACACCTTTTGAAGCTCTTCATATTTTTCACACCATTTCACGATCTTCATGTTTTTGAACAGGGCTTCATGCTCCTCCTTTATTTCAGACCGTTTCATGCTCCTCATATTTTTGACATCTTTTGAAGCTCCTCATATTTTTCGCACCTTTTCAAGCTCTTCAAGTTTTTGAACACCGTTTCATACTCCTCCTATTTTCAGTCCGTTTCTTGCTCCTCATGTATTTCACACCTTTTGAAGCTCTTCATATTTTTCACACCTTTTCAGTCTCTTCATGTTTTTGAACACCGTTTTATGCTCCTACTATTTTTCAGACCGTTTCATGCTCCTCATATTTTTGACACCGTTTGAAGCTCTTCATATTGTTCACACCTTTTCAGGTTCTTCATGTTTTTGAACACCGCGTCATGCTCCTCCTATTTTTCAGAACGTTTCAAGCTCCTCATATTTTTGTCACCTTTTGAAGCTCTTCATATTTTTCACACCTTTTCAGACTCTTCATGTTTTTCAACACTGCTTCATGCTCCTCCTATTTTTCAGACCGTTTCATGCTCCTCATATTTTTGACACCTTTTGAAGCTATTCATATTTATCACAACTTTTCAGGCTCTTCATATTTTTCAACACCACTTCATGCTCTTCTATATTTCAGACGGTTTCATGCTCTTCTTATTTTTGACACCTTTTGAAGCTCCTCATATATTTCACACCATTTCAGGCTCTTCATGTTTTTCAACACCACTTCATGCTCCTCCTATTTTTAAGACCGTTTCATGTTCCTCATATTTTTCATACCTTTTGAAGGTCTTCATATTTTTCACACCTTTTCAGGCTCTTCATGTTTTTGAGCACCGTTTCATGCTCCTCCTATTTTTCACACCTTTTGAAGCTCTTCATATTTTTCACACCTTTTCAGGCTCTTCATGTTTTTGAACACCGCTTCATGCTCCTCATGTTTTTCAGACCGTTTCATGCTCCTCATATTTTTCACACCTTTTGAAGATCTTCATATTTTTCACACCTTTTCAGTCTCTTCATGTTTTGAACACCGCTTCATGCTCCTCCTATTTTTCAGACCGTTTCATGCTCCTAATATTTTTGACACCTCTAGAAGCTCTTCATATTTTTCACACATTTTCAGGCTCTTCATGTTTTTGAACACCGCTTCATGCTCCTCCTATTTTTCAGACCGTTTCATGCTCCGCATATATTTCACACCTTTTGAAGTTCTTCATATTTTTCACACCTTTTCTGGTTCTCATGTTTTTGAACACAGCTTCATGCTTCTCCTATTTTTCAGACCGTTTCATGCTCCTCATATATTTCACACCTTTTGAAGCTCTTCCTATTTTTCAGACCTTTTCAGCTCTTCATGTTTTTCAACAGCATTTCATGCTCCTCCTATTTTTCAGACCGTTTCATGCTCCTCATATTTTTCATACCTTTTGAAGCTCTTCATATTTTTCACACCTTTTCAGCTCTTCATGTTTTCAACACCGATTCTTGCTCCTCCTATTTTTCAGACCGTTTCATGCCTCTCCTATTTTTCAGGCCGTTTCATGCTCCTCATATTTTGACACATTTTGAAGCTCTTCATATTTTTCACATTTTTGAAGCTCTTCATATTTTTCAAATGTTTTCAGGCTTTTCATGTTTTTCAACACCACTTCATGCTCCTCATTTTTTCAGACTGTTTCATGCTCCTCATATTTTTGACACGTTTTTAGGCTCTTCATATTTTTCACACCTTTTCAGGCTCTTCATGTTTTTGAACACCGTTTCTTGCTCCTCCTAATTTTCAGACCGTTTCATGTTCCTCTTATTTTGACACCTTTTAATGCTCTTCATATTTTCACACCTTTTCAGGCTCTTCATGTTTTTGAACACCATTTCATGCTCCTCCTTTTTTTTGACACATTTTCAAGGTCTTCATAATTTTCGCACCTTTTCAGGCTCTTCATGTTTTCAACACCGTTTCATGCTCCTCCTATTTTTCAGATCATTTCATGCTCCTCATATATTTCACATCTTTTGTAGCTCTTCATATTTTTCACACCTTTTCAGTCTCTTCAGGTTTCTCAACATCACTTCATGCTTCTCCTATTTTTCACACCGTTTCATGCTCCTCATATTTTTGACACCTTTTCAAGCTCTTTATATATTTCCCACCTTTTCAGGCTCTTAATGTTTTCAACACCGCTTCATGCTCATCCTATTTTTCAGACCGCTTCATGCTCCTCATATTTTTGACATCTTTTGAAGCTCTTCATATTTTTCACACCTTTTCAGGCTCTTTATGTTTTTGCACACCGCTTCATGCTCCTCCTATTTTTCACACAGTTTCATGCCCCTCTCATTATTGACACATTTTGAAGCAATTCATATTTTTCACACCTTTGGAAGCTCTTCATATTTTTCACACATTTTCAGGCTTTTCATGTTTTCAACACCGCTTCATGCTCCTCCTTTTTTTCAGACCGTTTCATGCTCCTCATATTTTTGACACCTTTTAATGCTCTTATATTTTTCACACTTGTCATGATCTTCATGTTTTCAACACTGTTTCATGCTTCTCCTATTTTTCAAACTGTTTCATGCTCCTCATATTTTTCACAGCTTTTGAAGCTGTTCATATTTTTCACATCTTTTCAGGCTCTTCATGTTTTGGAACACCGTTTCAAGCCCCTCCTATTTTTCAGACCGTTTCATGCTCCTCATATTTTTGACACCTTTTGAACCTCCTCATTTTTTCACAACTTTTGAAGCTCTTCATGTTTTTCCACACCATTCCATGCTGCCTCTATTTTTCAGACCGTTTCATGCTACTCCTATTTTTCAAACCGTTTCATTCTCCTCATATTTTTCACACGTTTTCAGGCTCTTCATGTCTTTCAACACCGTTTCATGCTGCTCCTATTTTTCAGACCGTTTCATGATCCTCTTATTTTTCAGACCGTTTCATGCTCCTCATATTTTTGACACTTTTGAAGCTCTTCATGTCTTTCAACACTGTTTCATGCTGCTCCTATTTTTCAGACCGTTTCATGCTCCTCATATTTTTGACACCTTTTGAAACTCTTCATATATTTCACACCTTTTCAGGCTCTTCATGTTTTTCAACACCACTTCATGCTCCTCCTTTTTTCAGACCGCTTCATGCTCATCTCATTTTTGACACATTTAAAGCTGTTCATATTTTTCATATCTTTTGAAGCTCTTCATATATTTTCACGTTTTCAGGCTCTTCATGTTTTTCAACAACGCTTCGTGCTGCTCCTAATTTTCTGATCATTTCATGCTCATCGATTTTTACATCTTTTGCAGGTCTTCATATTTTCACACCTTTTGAAGCTCTTCATATTTTTCACAACTTTTCAGACTCTTCATGTATTTGAACACCATTTCATGCTCCTCCTATTTTTTCAGACCGTTTCATGCTCCTCATATTTTTGACACATTTTGAAGCTCTTCTTTTTTTTTCACACCTTTTGAAGCTCTTCATATATTTCACACCTTTTCAGTCTCTTCATGCTTTTAAACAACACTTCATGCTCCTCTTTTTTTTCAGACCGCTTCATGCTCATCTCATTTTTCACACCTTTTGAAGCTGTTCATATTTTTCACACGTTTTCAGGTTCTTCATGTTTTTCAACTCCGCTTCATGCTCCTTCTATTTTTCAGACCGTTTCATGCTCCACATATTTTTGACACGTTTTGAAGCTCTTCGTATTTTTCACACCTTTTTAGGCTCTTCCTGTTTTTGAACAACGTTTCATGCTCCTCCTATTTTTCAGACTGTTTAATGCTCCTCATATTTTTGACACCTTTTGAAGCTCTTCGTATTTTTCACACCTTTTGAAACTCTTCATATTCTTCACACGTTTTCAGGCTCTTCATGTTTTTCAACACCGTTTCATGCTCCTCCTATTTTTCAGACAGTTTCATGCTCCTTATATGTTTGTCTCCTTTTGAAGCTCTTCATATTTTTCACACATTTTGAAGCTCTTCATATTTTTCACACCTTTTCAGGCTCTTCATTTTTTTCAACAGCACTTCATGCTCCTCCAATTTTTCAGACCGCTTCATTATCATCTCATTTTTGACACCTTTTGAAGCTCTTCATATATTTCACACCTTTTCAGACTCTTCTTGTTTTTCAACACAGTTTCTTGCTCCTCCTATTTTTCACACCGTTTCATGCTCCTCATATTTTTGACACCTTTTGAAGCTCTTCATATTTTTCACATCTTTTGAAGCTCTTTATATTTTTCACACGTTTTCATGCTCTTCATGTTTTTCAACACCGCTTCATGCTCCTCCTGTTTTTCAGAGCGTTTCATGCTCCTCATATTTTTGACATCTTTTGAAACTCTTCATATATTTCACACCTTTTCAGGCTCTTCATGTTTTTCAACACCACTTCATGCTCCTCCTTTTTTCAGACCGCTTCATGCGCATCTCATTTTTGACACATTTTGAAGCTGTTCATATTTTTCATATCTTTTGAAGCTCTTCATATATTTTACACGTTTTCAGGCTCTTCATGTTTTTCAACACCGCTTCGTGCTGCTCCAAATTTTCAGATCATTTCATGCTCATCGATTATACACCTTTTGCAGGTCTTCATATTTTCACACCTTTTGAAGCTCTTCATATTTTTCACAACTTTTTAGGCTCTTCATGTATTTGAACACCGTTTCATGCTCCTCCTATTTTTCAGACCGTTTCATGCTCCTCATATTTCTGACAGCTTTTGAAGATCTTCTTTTTTTTCACACCTTTTGAAGCTCTTCATATATTTCACACCTTTTCAGGCTCTTCATGCTTTTAAACAACACTTCATGCTCCTCCTATTTTTCAGACCGCTTCATGCTCATCTCATTTTTCACACCTTTTGAAGCTCTTCATATTTTTCACAACTTTTCAGGCTCTTCATGTTTCTCAACACCGTTTCATGCTCCTCCTATATTTCACACCATTTCATGCTCCTCTTATTTTTGACACATTTTGAAGCTCTTCATATTTTTCACAACTTTTCAGGGTCTTCATTTTTTTGAACACCGCATCATGCTCCTCCTGTTTTTCAGACTGTTTCATGCTCCTCATATTTTTCACACTTTTTGAAGCTCTTCATATATTTCACACCTTTTCAGGCTCTTCATGTTTTTGAACACAGCTTCATGCTCCTCCTATTTTTCAGACCGTTTCATGCACCTCATGTATTTCACACCTTTTGAAGCTCTTCATATTTTTCACACATTTTTGTGTCTTCATGTTTTTCAACACTACTTCATGCTTCTTCTATTTTTCAGACCGTTTCATGTTCCTCATATTTTTGATACCTTTTGAAGCTCTTCATATTTTTCACACCTTTTTAGGCTCTTCATGCTTTTCAATACCGCCTCATGCTACTGCTATATTTCAGACCGTTTCATGCTCCTTATATTTTTGACACCTTTTGAAGCTCTTCACATTTTTCACACCTTTTCAGACGCTTCATGTTTTGAACACTGCTTCATGTTCCTCCTCTTTTTCCGACCGTTTCATGCTCATCTCATTTTTGACACCTTTTGAAGCTCTTTGTATTTTTCACACCTTTTTACGCTCTTCCTGTTTTTGAACAACGTTTCATGCTCCTCCTATTTTTCAGACTGTTTAATGCTCCTCATATTTTTGACACCTTTTGAAGCTCTTCTTATTTTTCACACCTTTTGAAACTCTTCATATTCTTCACACGTTTTCAGGCTCTTCATGTTTTTCAACACCGTTTCATGCTCCTCCTATTTTTCAGACAGTTTCATGCTCCTTATATGTTTGTCTCCTTTTGAAGCTCTTCATATTTTTCACACCTTTTGAAGCTCTTCATATTTTTCACACCATTTCAGGCTCTTCATTTTTTTCAACAGCGCTTCATGCTCCTCCAATTTTTCAGACCGCTTCATTATCATCTCATTTTTGACACCTTTTGAAGCTCTTCATATATTTCACACCTTTTCACACTCTTCTTGTTTTTCAACACAGTTTCTTGCTCCTCCTATTTTTCACACCGTTTCATGCTCCTCATATTTTTGACACCTTTTGAAGCTCTTCATATTTTTCACACCTTTTGAAGCTCTTCATATTTTTCACACTTTTTCATGCTCTTCATGTTTTTCAACACCGCTTCATGCTCCTCCTGTTTTTCAGAGCGTTTCAAGCTCCTCATATATTTCACACCTTTTGAAGCTCTTCCTATTTTTCACACCTTTTCAGCATCTTCATGCTTTTAAACACCGCTCCATGCTCCTCCTATTTTTCAGACCGTTTCATGCTCCTCGTATTTTTCAGACCGTTTCAGGCTGTCCATGTTTTTGAACACCACTTCATGCTCCTCCTATATTTCAGACAGTTTCATGCTCCTCATATTTTTGACACCTTTTGAAGGTCTTCATATTTTTCACACCTTTTCAGACTCTTCATGTTTTTCACACGTTTTCAGGCTCTTCATATTTTTCAACACCGCTTCATGCTCCTCCTATTATTCAGACCGTTTCATGCTCCTCGTATTTTTGACACCTTTTGAAGCTCTTCATATTTTTCACACTTTCTCAGGCTCTTCATGTTTTGAACACTGCTTCCTGATGCTCCTATTTCTCACACCTTTTGAAGCTCTTCATATTTTTCACACCTTTTCAGGCTCTTCATATTTTTGAACACCATTTCATGCTCCTCCTATTTTTCGGACCGTTTCATGCTCCTCATATTTTTGACCCCTTTTGAAGCTCTTCATATTTTTCACACCTTTTCAGGCTCCTCATGTTTTTGAACACCGCTTCTTGCTTCTCCTATTTTTCAGACCGTTTCATGCTCCTCATATTTTTGACCCCTTTTGAAGCTCTTCATATTTTTCACACCTTTTCAGGCTCCTCATGTTTTTGAACACCGCTTCTTGCTTCTCCTATTTTTCAGACCGTTTCATGCTCCTCATATTTTTCACACGTTTTGACGCTCTTCACGTTTTTCACATCTTTTCAGGCTCTTCATGTTTTCGAACTCTGCTTCATGCTCCTCCATTTTTTCAAACCGTTTCATGATCCTCATATTTTTCACACCTTTGAACCTCTTCATATTTTTCACACCTCTTCAGGCTCTTCATGTTTTTCAACACCGTTTCATGTTCCTCCTATTTTTAAGACCGTTTCGTGCTCCTCATGTATTTCACACCTTCTGAAGCTCTTCAGAATTTTCACACATTTTCAGGCTCTTCATGTTTTTCAACACCACTTCATGCTCCTCTTATTTTTCAGACCGTTTCACGTTCCTCATATTTTGACACCTTTTGAAGCTCTTCATATTTTTCACACCTTTTCATGCTCTTCCTGTGATTCAACACCGCTTCAATATCCTCATCTTTTTCAGACCGTTTCATTCTCCTCATATTTTTGACACCTTTTCAAGCTCTTCATATATTTCACAACTTTTCAGGCTCTTCATTTTTTTCAACACCACTTCATGCTCCTCCTATTTTTCAGAGCGTTTCATGCTCCTCATATTTTTGACACCTTTTGAAGCTCTTCATATATTTCACACCTTTTCAGGCTATTCATGTTTTTCAACACCACTTCATGCTCCTCCTATTTTTCAGACCGTTTCATGCTCCTCATATTTTTGACACCTTTTGAAGCTCTTCGTATTTTTCACACCTTTTCAGGCTCTTCATATTTTTGAACACCGCTTCATGCTCCTCCTATTTTTCAGATTGTTTCATGCTCCTCATATTTTTGACACCTTTTGAAGCTCTTCATATTTTTCACACCTTTTCAGGCTCTTCATGTTTTTGAACACCGCGTCATGCTCCTCCTATTTTTCAGACCGTTTCAGGCTCCTCATATTTTTCACACATTTTGAAGCTCTTCATATTTCTCACACCTTTTCAGGCTCTTCATGTTTTTCAACACCGCTTCATGCTCCTCCTCTTTTTCAGACCGTTTCATGCTCCTCATATTTTTCACACCTTTTGAAGCTCTTCCTATTTTTCACACCTTTTCAGCTCTTCATGTTTTCAACACCGATTCTTACTCCTCCTATTTTTCAGACCATTTCATGCTCCTCCTATTTTTCAGGCCGTTTCATGCTCCTCATATTTTGACACATTTTGAAGCTCTTCATATTTTTCACATTTTTGAAGCTCTTCATATTTTTCACATGTTTTCAGGCTTTTCATGTTTTTCAACACCACTTCATGCTCCTCATTTTTTCAGACCGTTTCATTCTCCTCATATTTTTGACACGTTTTTAGGCTCTTCATATTTTTCACACCTTTTCAGGCTCTTCATGTTTTTGAACACCGTTTCTTGCTCCTCCTAATTTTCAGACCGTTTCATGTTCCTCATATTTTTGACAACTTTTGAAGCTCTTCATATTTATCACACGTTTTCATGCTCTTCATGTTTTTCAAAACCACTTCATGCTCCTCGTGTTTTGCAGACCGTTTCATGCTCGTCATATTTTGACACATTTTGAAGCTCTTCATATATTTCACAACTTTTCAGGGTCTTCATGTTTTGAACACCACTTCATGCTCCTCCTATTTTTCAGACCTTTTCCTGCTCATCTAATTTTTGACACCTTTTGAAGCTCTTCATATTTTTCACACCTTTTCAGGCTCTTCATGTATTTCAACACCGCTTCATGCTCCTCCTATTTTTCAGACCGTTTCATGCTCCTCATATTTTTGACAGCTTTTGAAACTCTTCATATAAATCACACCTTTTCAGGCTCTTCATTTTTTGAACAGGACTTCATGCTCCTCCTATTTTCAGACCGTTTCATGCTCATCTCATTTTTGACACCTTTTGAAGCTTTTCAGATTTTTCACAACTTTTCAGGCTCTTCCTGTTTTTGAACAACACTTCATGCTCCTCCTATTTTTCAGAGAATTTCATGCTCCTCATATATTTCACACCTATTGAAGCTCTTCATATATTTCACACCTTTTCAGGCTCTTCATTTTTTTCAACACCGCTTCATGCTCGTCCTATTTTTCAGACCGTTTCATGCTCATCTCATTTTTGACACATTTTGAAGCTCTTCGTATTTTTCACACCTTTTGAAGCTCTTCTTATTTTTCACACCTTTTCAGGCTCTTCATGTTTTTCAACACCGCTTCATGCTCCTCCTATTTTTGAGACCGTGGCAGGCTCCTCATATTTTTCACACTTTTTGAAGCTCTTCATATTTTTCACACCTTTTCAGGCTCTTCATGTTTTTCACACGTTTTCACACTCTTCATGTTTTTCAACACCGCTTCATGCTCCTGCTATTTTTCAGACCCTTTCATGCTCCTCATATTTTTCACACCTTTTTAAGCTCCTCATATTTTTCACATTTTTGAAGCTCTTCATATTTTTCACACCTTTTCAGGCTCTTCATGTTTTTCAACACCGCTTCATGCTCCTCCTATTTTTCAGACCGTTTCATGCTCATCTCATTTTTGACACCTTTTGAAGCTCTTCATATTTTTCACAAGTTCTCTGGCTCCTCATGTTGTTCAACACCGCTTCATGCTCCTCTTATGTTTCAGAACGTTTCATGCTTCTCATATTTTTGACATCTTTAGAAACTCTTCATATCTTTCACAACTTTTCAGACTCTTCATGTTTTTCAACACAGCTTCATGCTCCTCCTATTTTTCAGACCGTTTCATGCTCATCTCATTTTTGACACCTTTTGAAGCTCTTCATATTTTTCACAAGTTCTCTGGCTCCTCATGTTTTTCAACACCGCTTCTTGCTCCTCCTTTTATTCAGACCATTTCATGCTTCTCATATTTTTGACACCTTTTGAAGCTCTTCATATTTTTCACACCTTTTCAAGCTCTTCATGTTTTTGAACACCGCTTCATGCTCCTTCTATTTTTCAGAGAGTTTCATGCTCCTCATGTATTTCACACCTTTTGAAGCTCTTCATATTTTTCACACCTTTTCAGGCTCTTCATTTTTTTCAACACTACTTCTTGCTCCTCCAAATTTTCAGACCGTTTCATACTCATCTAATTTTTGACACCTTTTGAAGCTCTTCATATTTTTCACACCTTTTGAAGCTCTTCATATTTTCACACCTTTTCAGGCTCTTCATGTTTTTGAACACCGCTTCATGCTCCTTCTATTTTTCAGAGAGTTTCATGCTCCTCATGTATTTCTCAACTTTTGAGCTCTTCATATTTTTCACACCTTTTCAGGCTCTTCATGTTTTTCCACACCACTTCATGCTTCTCCTATTTTTCAGCCCGTTTCATGCTCCTCATGTATTTCACACCTTTTGAAGCTCTTCATAATTCTCACACCCTTTCACGCTCTTCATGTTTTTCAACACCACTGCATGCTCCTCCTATTTTTCAGACCGTTTCATGCTCCTCATATTATTGACACCTTTTGAAGCTCTTCAACTTTTTCACACCTTTTCAGGCTCTTCATGTTTTTCAACACCACTTCATGCTCCTCCTATTTTTCAGACGGTTTCATGCTCTTCTTATTTTTGACACCTTTTGAAGCTCCTCATATATTTCACACCCTTTCAGGCTCTTCATGTTTTTCAACACCACTTCATGCTCCTCCTATTTTTAAGACAGTTTCATGTTCCTCATATTTTTCATACCTTTTGAAGGTCTTCATATTTTTCACACCTTTTCAGGCTCTTCATGTTTTTGAGCACGGTTTCATGCTCCTCCTATTTTTCACACCTTTTGAATCTCTTCATATTTTTCACACCTTTTCAGGCTCTTCATGTTTTTGAACACCGCTTCATGCTCCTCATGTTTTTCAGACTGTTTCATGCTCCTCATATTTTTCACACCTTTTGAAGATCTTCATATTTTTCACACCTTTTCAGTCTCTTCATGTTTTGAACACCGCTTCATGCTCCTCCTATTTTTCAGACCGGTTCATGCTCCTAATATTTTTGACACCTCTAGAAGCTCTTCATATTTTTCACACATTTTCAGGCTCTTCATGTTTTTGAACACCGCTTCATGCTCCTCCTATTTTTCAGACCGTTTCATGCTCCTCATATTTTTCACACCTTTTTAAGCTCTTCATATTTTTCACACCTTTTCAGTCTCTTCATGTGTGAACACCACTTCATGATCCTCCTATATTTCAGACCGTTTCATGCTCCACATATATTTCACACCTTTTGAAGTTCTTCATATTTTTCACACCTTTTCTGGTTCTCATGTTTTTGAACACAGCTTCATGCTTCTCCTATTTTTCAGACCGTTTCATGCTCCTCATATTTTTGATACCTTTTGAAGCTCTTCATATTTTTCACACCTTTTCAGCTCTTCATGTTTTCAACACCGATTCTTGCTCCTCCTATTTTTCAGACCGTTTCATGCTCCTCCTATTTTTCAGGCCGTTTCATGCTCCTCATATTTTGACACATTTTGAAGCTCTTCATATTTTTCACATTTTTGAAGCTCTTCATATTTTTCACATGTTTTCAGGCTTTTCATGTTTTTCAACACCACTTCATGCTCCTCATTTTTTCAGACCGTTTCATTCTCCTCATATTTTTGACACGTTTTTAGGCTCTTCATATTTTTCACACCTTTTCAGGCTCTTCATGTTTTTGAACACCGTTTCTTGCTCCTCCTAATTTTCAGACCGTTTCATGTTCCTCATATTTTTGACACCTTTTAATGCTCTTCATATTTTCACACCTTTTCAGGCTCTTCATGTTTTTGAACACCATTTCATGCTCCTCCTTTTTTTTGACACATTTTGAAGGTCTTCATAATTTTCACACCTTTTCAGGCTCTTCATGTTTTTCAACACCGTTTCATGCTCCTCCTATTTTTCAGATCATTTCATGCTCCTCATATATTTCACATCTTTTGTAGCTCTTCATATTTTTCACACCTTTTCAGTCTCTTCAGGTTTCTCAACATCACTTCATGCTTCTCCTATTTTTCACACCGTTTCATGCTCCTCATATTTTTGACAGCTTTTCAAGCTCTTTATATATTTCCCACCTTTTCAGGCTCTTAATGTTTTCAACACCGCTTCATGCTCATCCTATTTTTCGGACCGCTTCATGCTCCTCATATTTTTGACACCTTTTGAAGCTCTTCATATTTTTCACACCTTTTCAGGCTCTTCATGTTTTTGCACACCGCTTCAAGCTCCTCCTATTTTTCACACAGTTTCATGCCTCTCTCATTATTGACACATTTTGAAGCAATTCATATTTTTCACACCTTTGGAAGCTCTTCATATTTTTCACACATTTTCAGGCTTTTCATGTTTTCAACACCGCTTCATGCTCCTCCTTTTTATCAGACCGTTTCATGCTCCTCATATTTTTGACACCTTTTAATGCTCTTTATATTTTTCACACTTGTCATGCTCTTCATGTTTTCAACACTGTTTCATGCTTCTCCTATTTTTCAAACTGTTTCATGCTCCTCATATTTTTCACAGCTTTTGAAGCTGTTCATATTTTTCACATCTTTTCAGGCTCTTCATGTTTTGGAACACCGTTTCAAGCCCCTCCTATTTTTCAGACCGTTTCATGCTCCTCATATTTTTGACACCTTTTGAACCTCCTCATTTTTTCACAACTTTTGAAGCTCTTCATGTTTTTCCACACCATTCCATGCTGCCTCTATTTTTCAGACCGTTTCATGCTACTCCTATTTTTCAAACCGTTTCATTCTCCTCATATTTTTCACACGTTTTCAGGCTCTTCATGTCTTTCAACACCGTTTCATGCTGCTCCTATTTTTCAGACCGTTTCATGATCCTCTTATTTTTCAGACCGTTTCATGCTCCTCATATTTTTGACACTTTTGAAGCTCTTCATGTCTTTCAACACTGTTTCATGCTGCTCCTATTTTTCAGACTGTTTCCTGCGCATCTCTTTTTTTGACACCTTTGAAAGCTCTTCATATTTTTCACACCTTTTGAAGCTCTTCATATTTTTCACACGTTTTCACGCTCTTCATGTTTTTCAACGCCGCTTCATGCTCCTACTATTTTCAGACCGTTTCAACCTCCTCATGTATTTCACACCTTTTCAAGCTCTTCATATTTTTCACAGTTTTCAGGCTCTTAATATTTTTCAACACCGCTTCATGCTCCTCCTATTTGTCAGACCGTTTCATGCTCCTCATATTTTTGACACCTTTTGAAGCTCTTCATATTTTTCACACGTTTTCACGCTCTTCATGTTTTTCAACACCACTTCATGCTCCTCCTATATTTCTGACCCTTTCATGCTCCACATATTTTTCACACTTTTTGTAGCTCTTCATATTTTTCACAGTTTTCAGGCTCTTAATATTTTTCAACACCGCTTCATGCTCCTCCTATTTGTCAGACCGTTTCATGCTCCTCATATTATTGACACCTTTTGAAGCTCTTCATATTTTTCACACCGTTTCAGGCTCTTCATGTTTTTCAACACCACTTCATGTGCCTCCTATATTTCAGACCTTTTCATGCTCCTCATATTTTTGACACCTTTTGAAGCTCTTAATATATTTCACAACTTTTCAGGCTCTTCTTGTTTTTCAACACCACTTTATGCTCCTTCTATTTTTCAGACCGTTTCATGCTCATCTCATTTTTGACACCGTTTCAAGCTCTTTAAATTTTTCACACCTTTTCAAGCTCTTCATATTTTTCAAACGTTTTCAGGCTCTTCATGTTTTTCAACACTGCTTCTTGCTCCTCCTATTTGTCAGACCGTTTCCTGCTCATCTCATTTTTGACACCTTTGAAAGCTCTTCATATTTTTCACACCTTTTGAAGCTCTTCATATTTTTCACACGTTTTCAGGCTCTTCATGTTTTTCAACAGTGCTTCATGCTCCTCCTACTTTTCAGACCGTTTCATGCTCCTCATATTTTTGACACCTTTTGAAGCTCTTCATATTTTTCACACCTTTTCAGGCTCTTCATGTTTTTGACGACCGCTTCTTGCTCCTCCTACTTTTCAGACCGTTTCATGCTCCTCATATTTTTGAAACCTTTTGAAGCTCTTCATATTTTTCACACCTTTTCAGGCTCTTCATGTTTTTGAACACCGCTTCATGCTCCTCCTATTTTTCAGACTGTTTCCTGCGCATCTCTTTTTTGACACCTTTGAAAGCTCTTCATATTTTTCACACCTTTTGAAGCTCTTCATATTTTTCACACGTTTTCACGCTCTTCATGTTTTTCAACGCCGCTTCATGCTCCTACTATTTTCAGACCGTTTCAACCTCCTCATGTATTTCACACCTTTTGAAGCTCTTCATATTTTTCACACATTTTCTGTTTCTTCATGTTTTTGAACATCATTTCATGCTGCTCCTATTTTTCAGACCGTTTCATGCTCCTCATATTTTTGACACCTTTTGAGGCTCTTCATATTTTTCAAACCTTTTTAGGCTCTTCATGTTTTTGAACACCGCTTCATGCTCCTCCTATTTTTCAGACCTTTTCCTGCTCATCTCATTTTTGACACCTTTGAAAGCTCTTCATATTTTTCACACCTTTTGAAGCTCTTCATATTTTTCACACGTTTTCAGGCTCTTCATGTTTTTCAACAGTGCTTCATGCTCCTCCTACTTTTCAGACCGTTTCATGCTCCTCATATTTTTGACACCTGTTGAAGCTCTTCATATTTTTCACACCTTTTCAGGCTCTTCATGTTTTTGACGACCGCTTCTTGCTCCTCCTACTTTTCAGACCGTTTCATGCTCCTCATATTTTTGAAACCTTTTGAAGCTCTTCATATTTTTCACACCTTTTCAGGCTCTTCATGTTTTTGAACACCGCTTCATGCTCCTCCTATTTTTCAGACTGTTTCCTGCGCATCTCATTTTTGACACCTTTGAAAGCTCTTCATATTTTTCACACCTTTTGAAGCTCTTCATATTTTTCACACGTTTTCACGCTCTTCATGTTTTTCAACGCCGCTTCATGCTCCTACTATTTTCAGACCGTTTCAACCTCTTCATGTATTTCACACCTTTTGAAGCTCATCATATTTTTCACACATTTTCTGGCTCTTCATGTTTTTGAACATCATTTCATGCTGCTCCTATTTTTCAGACCGTTTCATGCTCCTCATATTTTTGACACCTTTTGAAGCTCTTCATATATTTCAAACCTTTTCAGTGTCTTCATTTTTTTGAACACCACTTCATGCTCCTCCTATTTTTCAGACCGTTTCATGCTCCTCATATTTTTGACACCTTTTGAAACTCTTCATATATTTCACACCTTTTCAGGCTCTTCATGTTTTTCAACACCACTTCATGCTCCTCCTTTTTTCAGACCGCTTCATGCTCATCTCATTTTTGACACATTTAAAGCTGTTCATATTTTTCATATCTTTTGAAGCTCTTCATATATTTTACACGTTTTCAGGCTCTTCATGTTTTTCAACAATGCTTCATGCTGCTCCTAATTTTCTGATCATTTCATGCTCATCGATTTTTACATCTTTTGCAGGTCTTCATATTTTCACACCTTTTGAAGCTCTTCATATTTTTCACAACTTTTCAGACTCTTCATGTATTTGAACACCATTTCATGCTCCTCCTATTTTTTCAGACCGTTTCATGCTCCTCATATTTTTGACACATTTTGAAGCTCTTCTTTTTTTTTCACACCTTTTGAAGCTCTTCATATATTTCACACCTTTTCAGTCTCTTCATGCTTTTAAACAACACTTCATGCTCCTCTTTTTTTTCAGACCGCTTCATGCTCATCTCATTTTTCACACCTTTTGAAGCTGTTCATATTTTTCACACGTTTTCAGGTTCTTCATGTTTTTCAACTCCGCTTCATGCTCCTTCTATTTTTCAGACCGTTTCATGCTCCACATATTTTTGACACGTTTTGAAGCTCTTCGTATTTTTCACACCTTTTTAGGCTCTTCCTGTTTTTGAACAACGTTTCATGCTCCTCCTATTTTTCAGACTGTTTAATGCTCCTCATATTTTTGACACCTTTTGAAGCTCTTCTTATTTTTCACACCTTTTGAAACTCTTCATATTCTTCACACGTTTTCAGGCTCTTCATGTTTTTCAACACCGTTTCATGCTCCTCCTATTTTTCAGACAGTTTCATGCTCCTTATATGTTTGTCTCCTTTTGAAGCTCTTCATATTTTTCACACCTTTTGAAGCTCTTCATATTTTTCACACCTTTTCAGGCTCTTCATTTTTTTCAACAGCGCTTCATGCTCCTCCAATTTTTCAGACCGCTTCATTATCATCTCATTTTTGACACCTTTTGAAGCTCTTCATATATTTCACACCTTTTCAGACTCTTCTTGTTTTTCAACACAGTTTCTTGCTCCTCCTATTTTTCACACCGTTTCATGCTCCTCATATTTTTGACACCTTTTGAAGCTCTTCATATTTTTCACACCTTTTGAAGCTCTTCATATTTTTCACACGTTTTCGTGCTCTTCATGTTTTTCAACACCGCTTCATGCTCCTCCTGTTTTTCAGAGCGTTTCATGCTCCTCATATTTTTGACATCTCTTGAAACTCTTCATATATTTCACACCTTTTCAGGCTCTTCATATTTTTCAACACCACTTCATGCTCCTCCTTTTTTCAGACCGCTTCATGCTCATCTCATTTTTGACACATTTTGAAGCTGTTCATATTTTTCATATCTTTTGAAGCTCTTCATATATTTTACACGTTTTCAGGCTCTTCATGTTTTTCAACACCGCTTCGTGCTGCTCCAAATTTTCAGATCATTTCATGCTCATCGATTTTTACACCTTTTGCAGGTCTTCATATTTTCACACCTTTTGAAGCTCTTCATATTTTTCACACCTTTTTAGGCTCTTCATGTATTTGAACACCGTTTCATGCTCCTCCTATTTTTCAGACCGCTTCATGCTCATCTCATTTTTCACACCTTTTGAAGCTCTTCATATTTTTCACACCTTTTCAGGCTCTTCATGTTTCTCAACACCGTTTCATGCTCCTCCTATATTTCACACCATTTCATGCTCCTCTTATTTTTGACACATTTTGAAGCTCTTCATATTTTTCACAACTTTTCAGGGTCTTCATTTTTTTGAACACCGCATCATGCTCCTCCTGATTTTCAGACTGTTTCATGCTCCTCATATTTTTCACACCTTTTGAAGCTCCTCATATATTTCACACCTTTTCAGGCTCTTCATGTTTTTGAACACAGCTTCATGCTCCTCCTATTTTTCAGACCGTTTCATGCACCTCATGTATTTCACACCTTTTGAAGCTCTTCATATTTTTCACACATTTTCAGTGTCTTCATGTTTTTCAACACTACTTCATGCTCCTTCTATTTTTCAGACCGTTTCATGTTCCTCATATTTTTGACACCTTTTGAAGCTCTTCATATTTTTCACACCTTTTTAGGCTCTTCATGCTTTTCAATACCGCCTCATGCTACTGCTATATTTCAGACCGTTTCATGCTCCTCATATTTTTGACACCTTTTGAAGCTCTTCACAATTTTTACACTTTTTCAGACGCTTCATGTTTTTGAACACTGCTTCATGTTCCTCCTCTTTTTCCGACCGTTTCATGCTCATCTCATTTTTGACACCTTTTGAAGCTCTTCATATTTTTCACACGTTTTCAGGCTCTTCATGATTTTCAACACCGCTTCTTGCTCCTCCTGTTTTTCAGACCGTTTCATGTTCCTCATATTTTTCACACCTTTTGAAGCTCTTCATATTTTTCACACCTTTTCAGGCTCTTCATGTTTTTGAACTCCGTTTCATGCTGCTCCTATATTTCAGACAGTTTCATGCTCCTCATATTTTTGACACCTTTTGATGCTCTTCTTCATTTTCACACCTTTTCAGGCTCTTCATGTTTTTCAAAACCACTTCATGTTCCTACTATTTTTCAGACTTTTTCATGCTCCTCATATTTTTCACACCTATTGAAGCTCTTCATATTCTTCACACCTTTTCAGGCTCTTCATGTTTTTCAACACCACTTCATGCTCCTCCTATTTTTCTGACCCTTTCATGCTCCACATATTTTTCACACTTTTTGTAGCTCTTCATATTTTTCACAGTTTTCAGGCTCTTAATATTTTTCAACACCGCTTCATGCTCCTCCTATTTGTCAGACCGTTTCATGCTCCTCATATTATTGACACCTTTTGAAGCTCTTCATATTTTTCACACCGTTTCAGGCTCTTCATGTTTTTCAACACCACTTCATGTGCCTCCTATATTTCAGACCTTTTCATGCTCCTCATATTTTTGACACCTTTTGAAGCTCTTCATATTTTTCACACCTTTTCAGGCTCTTCATGTTTTTGACGACCGCTTCTTGTTCCTCCTACTTTTCAGACCGTTTCATGCTCCTCATATTTTTGAAACCTTTTGAAGCTCTTCATATTTTTCACACCTTTTCAGGCTCTTCATGTTTTTGAACACCGCTTCATGCTCCTCCTATTTTTCAGACTGTTTCCTGCGCATCTCTTTTTTGACACCTTTGAAAGCTCTTCATATTTTTCACACCTTTTGAAGCTCTTCATATTTTTCACACGTTTTCACGCTCTTCATGTTTTTCAACGCCGCTTCATGCTCCTACTATTTTCAGACCGTTTCATCCTCCTCATGTATTTCACACCTTTTCAAGCTCTTCATATTTTTCACACATTTTCTGGTTCTTCATATTTTTGAACATCATTTCATGCTGCTCCTATTTTTCAGACCGTTTCATGCTCCTCATATTTTTGACACCTTTTGAAGCTCTTCATATATTTCAAACCTTTTCAGTGTCTTCATTTTTTTGAACACCACTTCATGCTCCTCCTATTTTTCAGACTGTTTAATGCTCCTCATATTTTTGACACCTTTTGAAGCTCTTCTTATTTTTCACACCTTTTGAAACTCTTCATATTCTTCACACGTTTTCAGGCTCTTCATGTTTTTCAACACCGTTTCATGCTCCTCCTACTTTTCAGACAGTTTCATGCTCCTCATATTTTTGACACCTTTTGAAGCTCTTCATATTTTTCACACCGTTTCAGGCTCTTCATGTTTTTCAACACCACTTCATGTGCCTCCTATATTTCAGACCGTTTCATGCTCCTCATATTTTTGACACTTTTTGAAGCTCTTCTTATTTTTCAAACCTTTTCCGGCTCTTCATGTTTTTCAATACCACTTCATGCTCCTCCTATTTTTCAGACCTTTTCATGCTCCTCATATTTTTGACACCTTTTGAAGCTCTTAATATATTTCACAACTTTTCAGGCTCTTCTTGTTTTTCAACACCACTTTATGCTCCTTCTATTTTTCAGACCGTTTCATGCTCATCTCATTTTTGACACCTTTTCAAGCTCTTTATATTTTTCACACCTTTTCAAGCTCTTCATATTTTTCAAACGTTTTCAGGCTCTTCATGTTTTTCAACACCGCTTCTTGCTCCTCCTATTTGTCAGACCGTTTCCTGCTCATCTCATTTTTGACACCTTTGAAAGCTCTTCATATATTTCACACCTTTTGAAGCTCTTCATATTTTTCACACGTTTTCAGGCTCTTCATGTTTTTCAACAGTGCTTCATGCTCCTCCTACTTTTCAGACCGTTTCATGCTCCTCATATTTTTGACACCTTTTGAAGCTCTTCATATTTTTCACACCTTTTCAGGCTCTTCATGTTTTTGACGACCGCTTCATGCTCCTCCTATTTTACAGACCGTTTCATGCTCATCTCATGTTTGATATCTTTTGAAGCTCTTCATATTTCTCACAACTTTTTAGGCTCTTCATGTTGTTGACACCGCTTCATGCTCCTCCGATTTTTCAGGGACTTTCATGCTCCTCATGTATTTCACATCTTTTGAAGCTCTTCATATTTCTCACAACTTTTTAGGCTCTTCATGTTTTTCCACACCACTTCATGCTTCTCCTATTTTTCAGACCGTTTCATGCTCCTCATGTATTTCACACCTTTTGAAGCTCTTCATATTTTTCACACCTTTTCAGGCTCTTCATGTCTTTCAACACAGCGTCATGCTCCTCCTATTTTTCAGACCCTTTCATTCTCCTCATATATTTGACACCTTTTTAATCTCTTCATATATTTCACACCTTTTCAGTCTATTATTTTTTTTCAACACCACTTCATGTTCCTCCTATTTTTCAGATCGTTTCATGCTCATCTCATTTTTGACACCTTTTGAGGCTCTTCATATTTTTCACACCTTTTCAGGCTTTTCATGTTTTTGAACACCCCTTCATGCTCCTCCTATTTTTCAGACCGTTTCATGCTCCTCATGTATTTCACACCTTTTGAAGCTCTTCACATTTTTCACACCTTTTCAGGCTCTTCAAGATTTTGATCACAGTTTCACGCTCCTCCTATTTTTCAGACCGTTTCATGCTCCTCATATTTTTGACACCTTTTGAAGCTCTTCATAATTTTCACACCTTTTCAAGCTCTTCATGTGTTTGAACACCGCTTCATGATCCTCCTATTTTTCAGACCGGTTCATGCTCTTCATATTTTTCACATCTTTTCAGGCTCTTCATGTTTTTCAACACAACTTCATGCTTCTCTTATTTTTCAGACGGTTTCATGCGCATCTCATTTTTGACACCTTTGAAGCTCTTCATATTTTTCACACCTTTGAAGCTCTTCATATTTTTCACACCTTTTCAGGCTCTTCATGTTTTTGAACACCGCTTCTCGCTCCTCCTATTTTTCAGACCGTTTTTGCTCATCTCATTTTTGAAACCTTTTGTAGCTCTTCATATTTTACACGTATTCAGGCTCTTCATGTTTTTCAAAACCGTTTCTTGATCCTCCTATTTTTCAGACCGTCTCATGCTCATCTCATTTTTAACACCTTTTGAAGCTTTTCATATTTTTCACACCTTTTCAGTCTCTTCATGTTTTTTAACACCGCTTCATGATGCTCCTATTTTTCAGACCGTTTCATGCTGCTCATATTTTTGACACCTTCTGAAGCTCTTCATATTTTTCACACCTTTTCAGGCTCTTCATGTTTTTGAACACCGCTTCCCGCTTCTCCTATTTTTCAGACCGTTTCATGCTCATCTCATTTTTGACACCTTTTGTAGCTCTTCATATTTTTCACACGTTTTCAGCCTCTTCATGTTTTTCAACACCGTTTCTTGATCCTCCTATATTTCAGACCGTTTCATGCTCATCTCATATTTAACACCTTTTGAAGCTTTTCACATTTTTCACAACTTTTCAGGCTCTTCATGTTTTTGAACACCGCTTCATGCTCCTCCTATTTTTCAGAGAGTTTCATGCTCCTCATGTATTTCACACGTTTTGAAGGTCTTCAAATTTTTCACACCTTTTCAGGCTCTTCATCTTTTTCCACACCACTTAATGCTTCTCCTATTTTTCAGCCCGTTTCATGCTCCTCATGTATTTCACACCTTTTGAAGCTCTTCATATTTTTCACACCTTTTCAGGCTCTTCATGTTTTTCAACACCGCTTCATGCTCCACCTATTTTTCAGACCGATTCATGCTCCTCATATTTTTGACACCTTTTGAAGCTCTTCATATTTTTCACAAGTTTTCAGGCGCTTCATGTTTTTGAACACCGCTTCATGTTCCTCTTATTTTTCAGACCGTTTCTTGCTCATCTCATTTTTGACACCTTTTGAAGCTCTTCATATTTTTCACACCTTTTCAGGCTCTTCATGTTTTTGAACACCGCTTCATGTTCCTCTTATTTTTCAGACCGTTTCTTGCTCATCTCATTTTTGACACCTTTTGAAGCTCTTCATATTTTTCACACCTTTTCATGCTCTTCATGTTTTTCAACACCGTTTTATGATCCTCCTATTTTTAAGAAGTTTTCATGCTCATCTCATTTTTGACACCTTTTGAAGCTTTTCATATTTTTTACAAATTTTCAGGCTCTTCATGTTTTTGAACCCCGCTTCATGCTCCTCTTATTTTTCAGAGAGTTTCATGCTCCTCATGTATTTCACACCTTTTGAAGCTCTTCATATTTTTCACACCTTTTCAGGCTCTTCATGTTTTTCCACACCACTTCATGCTTCTCCTATTTTTCAGACCGTTTCATGCTCCTCATGTATTTCACACCTTTTGAAGCTCTTCATATTTTTCACACCTTTTCAGGCTCTTCATGTCTTTCAACACAGCGTCATGCTCCTCCTATTTTTCAGACCCTTTCATTCTCCACATATATTTGACACCTTTTTAATCTCTTCATATATTTCACACCTTTTCAGTCTATTATTTTTTTTCAACACCACTTCATGTTCCTCCTATTTTTCAGATCGTTTCATGCTCATCTCATTTTTGACACCTTTTGAGGCTCTTCATATTTTTCACACCTTTTCAGGCTTTTCATGTTTTTGAACACCCCTTCATGCTCCTCCTATTTTTCAGACCGTTTCATGCTCCTCATGTATTTCACACCTTTTGAAGCTCTTCACATTTTTCACACCTTTTCAGGCTCTTCAAGATTTTGATCACAGTTTCACGCTCCTCCTATTTTTCAGACCGTTTCATGCTCCTCATATTTTTGACACCTTTTGAAGCTCTTCATAATTTTCACACCTTTTCAAGCTCTTCATGTGTTTGAACACCGCTTCATGATCCTCCTATTTTTCAGACCGGTTCATGCTCTTCATATTTTTCACATCTTTTCAGGCTCTTCATGTTTTTCAACACAACTTCATGCTTCTCTTATTTTTCAGACGGTTTCATGCGCATCTCATTTTTGACACCTTTGAAGCTCTTCATATTTTTCACACCTTTGAAGCTCTTCATATTTTTCACACCTTTTCAGGCTCTTCATGTTTTTGAACACCGCTTCTCGCTCCTCCTATTTTTCAGACCGTTTTTGCTCATCTCATTTTTGAAACCTTTTGTAGCTCTTCATATTTTACACGTATTCAGGCTCTTCATGTTTTTCAAAACCGTTTCTTGATCCTCCTATTTTTCAGACCGTCTCATGCTCATCTCATTTTTAACACCTTTTGAAGCTTTTCATATTTTTCACACCTTTTCAGTCTCTTCATGTTTTTTAACACCGCTTCATGATGCTCCTATTTTTCAGACCGTTTCATGCTGCTCATATTTTTGACACCTTCTGAAGCTCTTCATATTTTTCACACCTCTTCAGGCTCTTCATGTTTTTGAACACCGCTTCCCGCTCCTCCTATTTTTCAGACCGTTTCATGCTCATCTCATTTTTGACACCTTTTGTAGCTCTTCATATTTTTCACACGTTTTCAGCCTCTTCATGTTTTTCAACACCGTTTCTTGATCCTCCTATTTTTAAGACCGTTTCATGCTCATCTCATATTTAACACCTTTTGAAGCTTTTCACATTTTTCACAACTTTTCAGGCTCTTCATGTTTTTGAACACCGCTTCATGCTCCTCCTATTTTTCAGAGAGTTTCATGCTCCTCATGTATTTCACACGTTTTGAAGGTCTTCAAATTTTTCACACCTTTTCAGGCTCTTCATCTTTTTCCACACCACTTAATGCTTCTCCTATTTTTCAGCCCGTTTCATGCTCCTCATGTATTTCACACCTTTTGAAGCTCTTCATATTTTTCACACCTTTTCAGGCGCTTCATGTTTTTGAACACCGCTTCATGTTCCTCTTATTTTTCAGACCGTTTCTTGCTCATCTCATTTTTGACACCTTTTGAAGCTCTTCATATTTTTCACACCTTTTCAGGCTCTTCATGTTTTTGAACACCGCTTCATGTTCCTCTTATTTTTCAGACCGTTTCTTGCTCATCTCATTTTTGACACCTTTTGAAGCTCTTCATATTTTTCACACCTTTTCATGCTCTTCATGTTTTTCAACACCGTTTTATGATCCTCCTATTTTTAAGAAGTTTTCATGCTCATCTCATTTTTGACACCTTTTGAAGCTTTTCATATTTTTTACAAATTTTCAGGCTCTTCATGTTTTTGAACCCCGCTTCATGCTCCTCTTATTTTTCAGAGAGTTTCATGCTCCTCATGTATTTCACACCTTTTGAAGCTCTTCATATTTTTCACACCTTTTCAGGCTCTTCATGTTTTTCCACACCACTTCATGCTTCTCCTATTTTTCAGACCGTTTCATGCTCCTCATGTATTTCACACCTTTTGAAGCTCTTCATATTTTTCACACCTTTTCAGGCTCTTCATGTCTTTCAACACAGCGTCATGCTCCTCCTATTTTTCAGACCCTTTCATTCTCCACATATATTTGACACCTTTTTAATCTCTTCATATATTTCACACCTTTTCAGTCTATTATTTTTTTTCAACACCACTTCATGTTCCTCCTATTTTTCAGATCGTTTCATGCTCATCTCATTTTTGACACCTTTTGAGGCTCTTCATATTTTTCACACCTTTTCAGGCTTTTCATGTTTTTGAACACCCCTTCATGCTCCTCCTATTTTTCAGACCGTTTCATGCTCCTCATGTATTTCACACCTTTTGAAGCTCTTCACATTTTTCACACCTTTTCAGGCTCTTCAAGATTTTGATCACAGTTTCACGCTCCTCCTATTTTTCAGACCGTTTCATGCTCCTCATATTTTTGACACCTTTTGAAGCTCTTCATAATTTTCACACCTTTTCAAGCTCTTCATGTGTTTGAACACCGCTTCATGATCCTCCTATTTTTCAGACCGGTTCATGCTCTTCATATTTTTCACATCTTTTCAGGCTCTTCATGTTTTTCAACACAACTTCATGCTTCTCTTATTTTTCAGACGGTTTCATGCGCATCTCATTTTTGACACCTTTGAAGCTCTTCATATTTTTCACACCTTTGAAGCTCTTCATATTTTTCACACCTTTTCAGGCTCTTCATGTTTTTGAACACCGCTTCTCGCTCCTCCTATTTTTCAGACCGTTTTTGCTCATCTCATTTTTGAAACCTTTTGTAGCTCTTCATATTTTACACGTATTCAGGCTCTTCATGTTTTTCAAAACCGTTTCTTGATCCTCCTATTTTTCAGACCGTCTCATGCTCATCTCATTTTTAACACCTTTTGAAGCTTTTCATATTTTTCACACCTTTTCAGTCTCTTCATGTTTTTTAACACCGCTTCATGATGCTCCTATTTTTCAGACCGTTTCATGCTGCTCATATTTTTGACACCTTCTGAAGCTCTTCATATTTTTCACACCTCTTCAGGCTCTTCATGTTTTTGAACACCGCTTCCCGCTCCTCCTATTTTTCAGACCGTTTCATGCTCATCTCATTTTTGACACCTTTTGTAGCTCTTCATATTTTTCACACGTTTTCAGCCTCTTCATGTTTTTCAACACCGTTTCTTGATCCTCCTATTTTTAAGACCGTTTCATGCTCATCTCATATTTAACACCTTTTGAAGCTTTTCACATTTTTCACAACTTTTCAGGCTCTTCATGTTTTTGAACACCGCTTCATGCTCCTCCTATTTTTCAGAGAGTTTCATGCTCCTCATGTATTTCACACGTTTTGAAGGTCTTCAAATTTTTCACACCTTTTCAGGCTCTTCATCTTTTTCCACACCACTTAATGCTTCTCCTATTTTTCAGCCCGTTTCATGCTCCTCATGTATTTCACACCTTTTGAAGCTCTTCATATTTTTCACACCTTTTCAGGCTCTTCATGTTTTTCAACACCGCTTCATGCTCCACCTATTTTTCAGACCGATTCATGCTCCTCATATTTTTGACACCTTTTGAAGCTCTTCATATTTTTCACAAGTTTTCAGGCGCTTCATGTTTTTGAACACCGCTTCATGTTCCTCTTATTTTTCAGACCGTTTCTTGCTCATCTCATTTTTGACACCTTTTGAAGCTCTTCATATTTTTCACACCTTTTCAGGCTCTTCATGTTTTTGAACACCGCTTCATGTTCCTCTTATTTTTCAGACCGTTTCTTGCTCATCTCATTTTTGACACCTTTTGAAGCTCTTCATATTTTTCACACCTTTTCATGCTCTTCATGTTTTTCAACACCGTTTTATGATCCTCCTATTTTTAAGAAGTTTTCATGCTCATCTCATTTTTGACACCTTTTGAAGCTTTTCATATTTTTTACAAATTTTCAGGCTCTTCATGTTTTTGAACCCCGCTTCATGCTCCTCTTATTTTTCAGAGAGTTTCATGCTCCTCATGTATTTCACACCTTTTGAAGCTCTTCATATTTTTCACACCTTTTCAGGCTCTTCATGTTTTTCCACACCACTTCATGCTTCTCCTATTTTTCAGACCGTTTCATGCTCCTCATGTATTTCACACCTTTTGAAGCTCTTCATATTTTTCACACCTTTTCAGGCTCTTCATGTCTTTCAACACAGCGTCATGCTCCTCCTATTTTTCAGACCCTTTCATTCTCCACATATATTTGACACCTTTTTAATCTCTTCATATATTTCACACCTTTTCAGTCTATTATTTTTTTTCAACACCACTTCATGTTCCTCCTATTTTTCAGATCGTTTCATGCTCATCTCATTTTTGACACCTTTTGAGGCTCTTCATATTTTTCACACCTTTTCAGGCTTTTCATGTTTTTGAACACCCCTTCATGCTCCTCCTATTTTTCAGACCGTTTCATGCTCCTCATGTATTTCACACCTTTTGAAGCTCTTCACATTTTTCACACCTTTTCAGGCTCTTCAAGATTTTGATCACAGTTTCACGCTCCTCCTATTTTTCAGACCGTTTCATGCTCCTCATATTTTTGACACCTTTTGAAGCTCTTCATAATTTTCACACCTTTTCAAGCTCTTCATGTGTTTGAACACCGCTTCATGATCCTCCTATTTTTCAGACCGGTTCATGCTCTTCATATTTTTCACATCTTTTCAGGCTCTTCATGTTTTTCAACACAACTTCATGCTTCTCTTATTTTTCAGACGGTTTCATGCGCATCTCATTTTTGACACCTTTGAAGCTCTTCATATTTTTCACACCTTTGAAGCTCTTCATATTTTTCACACCTTTTCAGGCTCTTCATGTTTTTGAACACCGCTTCTCGCTCCTCCTATTTTTCAGACCGTTTTTGCTCATCTCATTTTTGAAACCTTTTGTAGCTCTTCATATTTTACACGTATTCAGGCTCTTCATGTTTTTCAAAACCGTTTCTTGATCCTCCTATTTTTCAGACCGTCTCATGCTCATCTCATTTTTAACACCTTTTGAAGCTTTTCATATTTTTCACACCTTTTCAGTCTCTTCATGTTTTTTAACACCGCTTCATGATGCTCCTATTTTTCAGACCGTTTCATGCTGCTCATATTTTTGACACCTTCTGAAGCTCTTCATATTTTTCACACCTTTTCAGGCTCTTCATGTTTTTGAACACCGCTTCCCGCTTCTCCTATTTTTCAGACCGTTTCATGCTCATCTCATTTTTGACACCTTTTGTAGCTCTTCATATTTTTCACACGTTTTCAGCCTCTTCATGTTTTTCAACACCGTTTCTTGATCCTCCTATATTTCAGACCGTTTCATGCTCATCTCATATTTAACACCTTTTGAAGCTTTTCACATTTTTCACAACTTTTCAGGCTCTTCATGTTTTTGAACACCGCTTCATGCTCCTCCTATTTTTCAGAGAGTTTCATGCTCCTCATGTATTTCACACGTTTTGAAGGTCTTCAAATTTTTCACACCTTTTCAGGCTCTTCATCTTTTTCCACACCACTTAATGCTTCTCCTATTTTTCAGCCCGTTTCATGCTCCTCATGTATTTCACACCTTTTGAAGCTCTTCATATTTTTCACACCTTTTCAGGCTCTTCATGTTTTTCAACACCGCTTCATGCTCCACCTATTTTTCAGACCGATTCATGCTCCTCATATTTTTGACACCTTTTGAAGCTCTTCATATTTTTCACAAGTTTTCAGGCGCTTCATGTTTTTGAACACCGCTTCATGTTCCTCTTATTTTTCAGACCGTTTCTTGCTCATCTCATTTTTGACACCTTTTGAAGCTCTTCATATTTTTCACACCTTTTCAGGCTCTTCATGTTTTTGAACACCGCTTCATGTTCCTCTTATTTTTCAGACCGTTTCTTGCTCATCTCATTTTTGACACCTTTTGAAGCTCTTCATATTTTTCACACCTTTTCATGCTCTTCATGTTTTTCAACACCGTTTTATGATCCTCCTATTTTTAAGAAGTTTTCATGCTCATCTCATTTTTGACACCTTTTGAAGCTTTTCATATTTTTTACAAATTTTCAGGCTCTTCATGTTTTTGAACCCCGCTTCATGCTCCTCTTATTTTTCAGAGAGTTTCATGCTCCTCATGTATTTCACACCTTTTGAAGCTCTTCATATTTTTCACACCTTTTCAGGCTCTTCATGTTTTTCCACACCACTTCATGCTTCTCCTATTTTTCAGACCGTTTCATGCTCCTCATGTATTTCACACCTTTTGAAGCTCTTCATATTTTTCACACCTTTTCAGGCTCTTCATGTCTTTCAACACAGCGTCATGCTCCTCCTATTTTTCAGACCCTTTCATTCTCCACATATATTTGACACCTTTTTAATCTCTTCATATATTTCACACCTTTTCAGTCTATTATTTTTTTTCAACACCACTTCATGTTCCTCCTATTTTTCAGATCGTTTCATGCTCATCTCATTTTTGACACCTTTTGAGGCTCTTCATATTTTTCACACCTTTTCAGGCTTTTCATGTTTTTGAACACCCCTTCATGCTCCTCCTATTTTTCAGACCGTTTCATGCTCCTCATGTATTTCACACCTTTTGAAGCTCTTCACATTTTTCACACCTTTTCAGGCTCTTCAAGATTTTGATCACAGTTTCACGCTCCTCCTATTTTTCAGACCGTTTCATGCTCCTCATATTTTTGACACCTTTTGAAGCTCTTCATAATTTTCACACCTTTTCAAGCTCTTCATGTGTTTGAACACCGCTTCATGATCCTCCTATTTTTCAGACCGGTTCATGCTCTTCATATTTTTCACATCTTTTCAGGCTCTTCATGTTTTTCAACACAACTTCATGCTTCTCTTATTTTTCAGACGGTTTCATGCGCATCTCATTTTTGACACCTTTGAAGCTCTTCATATTTTTCACACCTTTGAAGCTCTTCATATTTTTCACACCTTTTCAGGCTCTTCATGTTTTTGAACACCGCTTCTCGCTCCTCCTATTTTTCAGACCGTTTTTGCTCATCTCATTTTTGAAACCTTTTGTAGCTCTTCACATTTTACACGTATTCAGGCTCTTCATGTTTTTCAAAACCGTTTCTTGATCCTCCTATTTTTCAGACCGTCTCATGCTCATCTCATTTTTAACACCTTTTGAAGCTTTTCATATTTTTCACACCTTTTCAGTCTCTTCATGTTTTTTAACACCGCTTCATGATGCTCCTATTTTTCAGACCGTTTCATGCTGCTCATATTTTTGACACCTTCTGAAGCTCTTCATATTTTTCACACCTCTTCAGGCTCTTCATGTTTTTGAACACCGCTTCCCGCTCCTCCTATTTTTCAGACCGTTTCATGCTCATCTCATTTTTGACACCTTTTGTAGCTCTTCATATTTTTCACACGTTTTCAGCCTCTTCATGTTTTTCAACACCGTTTCTTGATCCTCCTATTTTTAAGACCGTTTCATGCTCATCTCATATTTAACACCTTTTGAAGCTTTTCACATTTTTCACAACTTTTCAGGCTCTTCATGTTTTTGAACACCGCTTCATGCTCCTCCTATTTTTCAGAGAGTTTCATGCTCCTCATGTATTTCACACGTTTTGAAGGTCTTCAAATTTTTCACACCTTTTCAGGCTCTTCATCTTTTTCCACACCACTTAATGCTTCTCCTATTTTTCAGCCCGTTTCATGCTCCTCATGTATTTCACACCTTTTGAAGCTCTTCATATTTTTCACACCTTTTCAGGCTCTTCATGTTTTTCAACACCGCTTCATGCTCCACCTATTTTTCAGACCGATTCATGCTCCTCATATTTTTGACACCTTTTGAAGCTCTTCATATTTTTCACAAGTTTTCAGGCGCTTCATGTTTTTGAACACCACTTCATGTTCCTCTTATTTTTCAGACCGTTTCTTGCTCATCTCATTTTTGACACCTTTTGAAGCTCTTCATATTTTTCACACCTTTTCAGGCTCTTCATGTTTTTGAACACCGCTTCATGTTCCTCTTATTTTTCAGACCGTTTCTTGCTCATCTCATTTTTGACACCTTTTGAAGCTCTTCATATTTTTCACACCTTTTCAGGCTCTTCATGTTTTTCAACACCGTTTTATGATCCTCCTATTTTTAAGAAGTTTTCATGCTCATCTCATTTTTGACACCTTTTGAAGCTTTTCATATTTTTCACAAATTTTCAGGCTCTTCATGTTTTTGAACCCCGCTTCATGCTCCTCTTATTTTTCAGAGAGTTTCATGCTCCTCATGTATTTCACACCTTTTGAAGCTCTTCATATTTTTCACACCTTTTCAGGCTCTTCATGTTTTTCCACACCACTTCATGCTTCTCCTATTTTTCAGACCGTTTCATGCTCCTCATGTATTTCACACCTTTTGAAGCTCTTCATATTTTTCACACCTTTTCAGGCTCTTCATGTCTTTCAACACAGCGTCATGCTCCTCCTATTTTTCAGACCCTTTCATTCTCCACATATATTTGACACCTTTTTAATCTCTTCATATATTTCACACCTTTTCAGTCTATTGTTTTTTTTCAACACCACTTCATGTTCCTCCTATTTTTCAGATCGTTTCATGCTCATCTCATTTTTGACACCTTTTGAGGCTCTTCATATTTTTCACACCTTTTCAGGCTTTTCATGTTTTTGAACACCCCTTCATGCTCCTCCTATTTTTCAAACCGTTTCATGCTCCTCATGTATTTCACACCTTTTGAAGCTCTTCACATTTTTCACACCTTTTCAGGCTCTTCAAGATTTTGATCACAGTTTCACGCTCCTCCTATTTTTCAGACCGTTTCATGCTCCTCATATTTTTGACACCTTTTGAAGCTCTTCATAATTTTCACACCTTTTCAAGCTCTTCATGTGTTTGAACACCGCTTCATGATCCTCCTATTTTTCAGACCGGTTCATGCTCTTCATATTTTTCACATCTTTTCAGGCTCTTCATGTTTTTCAACACAACTTCATGCTTCTCTTATTTTTCAGACGGTTTCATGCGCATCTCATTTTTGACACCTTTGAAGCTCTTCATATTTTTCACACCTTTGAAGCTCTTCATATTTTTCACACCTTTTCAGGCTCTTCATGTTTTTGAACACCGCTTCTCGCTCCTCCTATTTTTCAGACCGTTTTTGCTCATCTCATTTTTGAAACCTTTTGTAGCTCTTCATATTTTACACGTATTCAGGCTCTTCATGTTTTTCAAAACCGTTTCTTGATCCTCCTATTTTTCAGACCGTCTCATGCTCATCTCATTTTTAACACCTTTTGAAGCTTTTCATATTTTTCACACCTTTTCAGTCTCTTCATGTTTTTTAACACCGCTTCATGATGCTCCTATTTTTCAGACCGTTTCATGCTGCTCATATTTTTGACACCTTCTGAAGCTCTTAATATTTTTCACACCTTTTCAGGCTCTTCATGTTTTTGAACACCGCTTCCCGCTCCTCCTATTTTTCAGACCGTTTCATGCTCATCTCATTTTTGACACCTTTTGTAGCTCTTCATATTTTTCACACGTTTTCAGCCTCTTCATGTTTTTCAACACCGTTTCTTGATCCTCCTATTTTTCAGACCGTTTCATGCTCATCTCATATTTAACACCTTTTGAAGCTTTTCATATTTTTCACAACTTTTCAGGCTCTTCATGTTTTTGAACACCGCTTCATGCTCCTCCTATTTTTCAGAGAGTTTCATGCTCCTCATGTATTTCACACGTTTTGAAGGTCTTCATATTTTTCACACCTTTTCAGGCTCTTCATCTTTTTCCACACCACTTAATGCTTCTCCTATTTTTCAGCCCGTTTCATGCTCCTCATGTATTTCACACCTTTTGAAGCTCTTCATATTTTTCACACCTTTTCAGGCTCTTCATGTTTTTCAACACCGCTTCATGCTCCACCTATTTTTCAGACCAATTCATGCTCCTCATATTTTTGACACCTTTTGAAGCTCTTCATATTTTTCACAAGTTTTCAGGCGCTTCATGTTTTTGAACATCACTTCTTGCTCCTCCTATTTTTCAGACCGTTTCATGCTCCTCATATTTTTGACACCTTTTGAAGCTCTTCATATTTTTCACACCTTTTCAGGCTCTTCATGTTTTTGAACACCGCATCATGTTCCTCTTATTTTTCAGACCGTTTCTTGCTCATCTCATTTTTGACACATTTTGAAGCTCTTCATATTTTTCACACCTTTTCAGGCTCTTCATGTTTTTCAACACCGTTTTATGATCCTCCTATTTTTAAGAAGTTTTCATGCTCATCTCATTTTTGACACCTTTTGAAGCTTTTCATATTTTTCACAAATTTTCAGGCTCTTTATGTTTTTGAACCCCGCTTCATGCTCCTCTTATTTTTCAGAGAGTTTCATGCTCCTCATGTATTTCACACCTTTTGAAGCTCTTCATATTTTTCACACCTTTTCAGGCTCTTCATGTTTTTCCACACCACTTCATGCTTATCCTATTTTTCAGCCCATTTCTTGCTCCTCATGTATTTCACACCTTTTGTAGCTCTTCATATTTTTCACACCTTTTCAGGCTCTTCATGTTTTTGAACACTGCTTCATGCTCCTCCTATTTTTCAGACCGTTTCTTGCGCCTCATATTTTTGACACTTTTTGAAGCTCTTCATATTTTTCACACCTTTTCAGGTTTTCCATGTTTTTGAACCCAGCTTCATGATGCTCCTATTTTTCAGACCGTTTCATGCTCCTCATATTTTTCACACCTTTAGAAGCTCTTCATATTTTTCAAACCTTTTCAGGCTCTTCATGTTTTTCAAAACAGCTTCATGCTCCTCCTATTTTTCAGACGCTTTCAGTTTCCTCATATTTTTGACACTGTTAGAAGCTCTTCATATATTTCACACCTTTACAGTCTCTTCTTTTTTTTCAACACCACTTCATGCTACTCCTATTTTTCAGACAGTTTCATGCTCATCTCATTTTTGACACGTTTTGAGGCTCTTCATATTTTTCACACCTTTTCAGTCTTTTCATGTTTTTGAACACCGCTTCATGCTCCTCCTATTTTTCAGACCGTTTCATGCTGCTCATATTTTTGACACCTTTTGAAGCTCTTCATATTTTTCACAAATTTTCAGGCTCTTCCTGTTTTTGAACACCGTTTCATGCTCCTGCTATTTTTCAGACAGTTTCATGATCCTCATGTATTTCACACCTTTTGAAGCTCTTCATATTATTCACACGTTTTAAGGCTCTTCATGTTTTTCAACACCGCTTCATGATGCTCCTATTTTTCAGACCGTTTCATGCTCCTCATGTATTTCACACCTTTTGAAGCTCTTCGTATTTTTCACATGTTTTCAGGCTCTTCATGTGTTTGAACACTGCTTCATGCTCCTCCTATTTTTCAGACCGTTTCATGCTCCTCATATTTTTGACACCTTTTGAAGCTCTTCATATGTTTCACACCTTTACAGGCTCTTCATGTTTTTCCACGCCATTTCATGCTTCTCCTATTTTTCAGACCTTTTCATGATCCTCATGAATTTCACACCTTTTGAAGCTCTTCATATTTTTCACACCTTTTCAGGCTCTTCATGTTTTTCAACACCGCTTCATGCTCCACCTATTTTTCAGACCGTTTCATGCTCCTCATATTTTTGACACCTTTTGAAGCTCTTCATATTTTTCACACCTTTACAGGTTCTTCATGTTTTTCCACAGCATTTCATGCTTCTCCTATTTTTCAGACCTTTTCATGCTCCTCATGTTTTTCACACCTTTTGAAGCTCTTCATATTTTTCACACATTTTCAGGCTCTTCATGTTTTTCAACACCGCTTCATGCTCCACCTATTTTTCAGACCGTTTCATTCTCCTCATATTTTTGACACCTTTTGAAGCTCTTCATATATTTCACAAGTTTTCAGGCGCTTCATGTTTTTTATCATCGCTTCATGCTCCTCCTATTTTTCAGACCGTTTCATGCTCCTCATATTTTTGACACCTTTTGTAGCTCTTCATATTTTTCACAGGTTTTCAGGCTCTTCATGTTTTTCAACACCGTTTCTTGATCGTCCTATTTTTCAGACCGTTTCATGCTCATGTCATTTTTGACAACTTTGAAGCTCTTCATATTTTTCACACCTTTTGAAGCTCTTCATATTTTTCACACCTTTTCAGGCTCTTTATGTTTTTGGACATCGCTTCCTGCTCCTCCTATTTTTCAGACCGTTTCATGCTCCTCATGTATTTCACACATTTTGAAGCTCTTCATAATTTTCACACCTTTTCAGTCTCTTCATGTTTTTCAACACCACTTCATGCTCCTCCTATTTTTCAGACCGTTTCATGCTCCTCATATTTTTGCCACCTTTTGAAGCTCTTCATATTTTTCACAACTTTTCAGGCGATTCATGTTTTTGAACACCGCATAATGCTTCTCCTATTTTTCAGACCGTTTCATGCTGCTCATATTTTTGACACCTTTTGAAGCTCTTCATATTTTTCACACCTTTTCAGGCTCTTCATGTTTTTGAACACCGCTTCTCGCTCCTCCTATTTTTCAGACCGTTTCATGCTCATCTCATTTTTGACACCTTTTGTAGCACTTCATATTTTTCACAGGTTTTCAGGCTCTTCATGTTTTTCAACACCGTTTCTTGATCCTCCTATTTTTCAGACCGTTTCATGCTCATCTCATTTTTGACACCTTTTGAAGTTTTTCATATTTTTCACAACTTTTCAGGCTCTTCATGTTTTTGAACACCGCCTCATGCTCCTCCTATTTTTCAGAGAGTTTCATGCTCCTCATGTATTTCACATTTTTTGAAGGTCTTCATATTTTTCACACCTTTTCAGGCTCTTCATCTTTTTCCACACCACATCATGCTTCTCCTATTTTTCACCCCGTTTCATGCTCCTCATGTATTTCACACCTTTTGAAGCTCTTCATATTTTTCACACCTTTTCAGGATCTTCATATTTTTCAACACCGCTTCATGCTCCACCTATTTTTCAGACCGTTTCATGCTCCTCATGTTTTTGACACCTTTTGAAGCTCTTCATATTTTTTACACCTTTTCAGGCTCTTCATGTTTTTGAACACCGCTTCATGCTCCTCTTATTTTTCAGACCGTTTCATGCTCATCTCATTTTTGACACCTTTTGAAGCTCTTCATATTTTTCACACCTTTTCAGGCTCTTCATGTTTTTCAACACCGTTTTATGATCCTCCTATTTTTAAGAAATTTTCATGCTCATCTCATTGTTGACCCCTTTTGAAGCTCTTCATATTTTTCACACCTTTTCAGGCTCTTCATGTTTTTAATCACCGTTTCATCCTCCTCCTATTTTTCAGACGTTTTCATGCTCCTCATATATTTGACACATTTTGAAGCTCTGAATATTTTTCACACCTTTTCAGGCTCTTCATGTTTTTGAACACTGCTTCATGATCCTCCTATTTTTCAGACGGTTTCATGCTCTTCATATGTTTGACACCTTTTGAAGCTCTACATATTTTTCACAGCTTTTGAGGGCCTTCATATTTTTCAACACCGTTTCATGCTGCTTCTCTATTTCCGACCGTTTCATGCTCCTCATATTTTTTACACCTTTTGAAGCTCTTCATATTTTTAACACCTTTTCAGGCTCTTTTTTTTTTGAACACCGCTTCATGCTCCTCCTAATTTTCAGACCGTTTCATCCTCCTCATATTTTTCACACCTTTTCAGGCTCTTCATGTTTTTGAACACAGCTTCATGCTACTCCTATTTTTCAGACCGTTTCATGCTCCTCTTATTTTTCACTCCTTTTGAAGCTCCTCATATTTTTCACACCTTTTAAGGCTTTTCATGTTTTTCAACACCGTTACATGATCCTCCTATTTTTCAGACCGTTTCATGCTCATCTCATTTCTGACCCCTTTTGAAGCTTTTCATATTTTTCACAACTTTTTAGGCTCTTCATGTTTCGCAACACCGCTTCATACTCCTCCTATTTTTCAGACCGTTTCATGCTCATCTCATTTTTGACACCTTTTGAAGCTCTTCATATTTCTCACAACTTTTTAGGCTCTTCATGTTTTTGACACTGCTTCATGCTCCTCCGATTTTTCAGAGACTTTCATGCTCCTCATGTATTTCACATCTTTTGAAGCTCTTCATATTTCTCACAACTTTTTAGTCTCTTCATGTTTTTCCACACCATTTCATGCTTCTCCAGTTTTTCGGCCTGTTTCATGCTCCTCATGTATTTCACACCTTTTGAAGCTCTTCATATTTTTCACACCTTTTCAGGCTCTTCATGTTTTTAATCACCGTTTCATGTTCCTCCTATTTTTCAGACGGGTTCATGCTCCACATATATTTGACACATTTTGAAGCTCTGAATATTTTTCACACATTTTCAGGCTCTTCATGTTTTTGAACACTGCTTCATGATCCTCCTATTTTTCAGGCCGTTTCATGCTCCTTGTAATTTTGACACCCTTTGAAGCTCTTCATATTTTTCACACCTTTTCAGGCTCTTCATGTTTTTCAACACCGCTTCATGATCCTCCTATTTTTCAGACCACTTCATGCTATTCATATTTTTGACACCTCTTGAAACTCTTCATATATTTCACACCTTTTCAGCCTCTTCATTTTTTTTAAAACCGCTTCATGCTCCTCCTATTTTTCACACCGTTTCATGCTGATCTCATTTTTGACACCTTTTGAAGCTCTTCATATATTTCACACCTTTTCAAGCTCTTCATATTTTTCAGACCTTTTCAGGCACTTCATGTTTTTGAAAACCGCTTCATGCTCCTCCTATTTTTCAGACCGTTTCATGCTCATCTCATTTTTGACACCTTTTAAAGCTCTTCATATTTTTCACAAGTTCTCAGGCTCCTCATGTTTTTCAACACCGCCTCATGCTCCTCCTATTTTTCAGACCGTTTCATGCTTCTCATATTTTTGACACTTTTGAAGCTCTTCATATTTTTCACACCTCTTTAGGCTCTTCATGTTTTTGAACACCGCTTCATACTCCTCCTCTTTTTCAGACCGTTTCATGCACCTCATATTTTTGACACCTTTTGAAGCTCTTCATATTTTTCACACCTTTTCAGACTCTTCATATTTTTGAACACCGCTTCATGCTCCTCATATTTTTCAGGCCGTTTCATGCTCCTTGTAATTTTGACACCTTTTGAAGCTCTTCATATTTTTCACACCTTTTCAGGCTCTTCATGTTTTTCAACACCGCTTCATGCTCCTCCTATTTTTCAGACTGTTACATGCTCCTCATATTTTTGACACCTTTTCAAGATCTTCATATTTTTCACACCTTTTCAGGCTCTTCATGTTTTTCAACACCGCTTCATGCTCCTCCTATTTTTCAGACCGTTTCATGCTCCTCATATTTTTGACACCTTTTGAAGCTCTTCATATTTTTCACACCTTTTCAGGCTCTTCATTTTTTTCAACACTACTTCTTGCTCCTCCAATTTTTCAGAGCGTTTCATGCTCATCTAATTTTTGACACCTGTTGAAGCTCTTCATATTTTTCACGCCTTCTGAAGCTCTTCATATTTTTCACACTTTTTCAGGCTCTTCATGTTTTTCAACACCACTTCATGCTTCTCCTATTTTTCAGCCCGTTTCATGCACCTCATGTTTTTCACAACTTTAGAAGCTCGTCATATTTTTCACACCTTTTCAGGCTCTTCATGTTTTTGATCAACGTTTCTTGCTCCTCCTATTTTTCAGACCATTTCTTGCTCCTCATATTTTTGACACCTTTTGAAGCTCTTCATAATTTTCACACCCTTTCAGCCTCTTCATGTTTTTCAACACCACTTCATGCTCCTCCTATTTTTCAGACCGTTTCATGCTCCTCATATTTTTGACATCTTTAGAAACTCTTCATATCTTTCACACCTTTTCAGACTCTTCATGTTTTTCAACACAGCTTCATGCTCCTCCTATTTTTCAGACCGTTTCTTGCTCCTCATATTTTTGACAGTTTTTGAAGCTCTTCATATTTTTCACACCTTTTCAGGTTTTCCATGTTTTTGAACCCCGCTTCATGATCCTCCTATTTTTAAGACCGTTTCATGCTCCTCATATTTTTGACACCTTTTGAAGCTCTTCATATTTTTCACACCTTCAGGCTCTTCATGTTTTTCAACACCACTTCATACTCCTCCCATTTTTCAGACCGTTTCATGCTCCTCATATTTTTCACACCTTTAGAAGCTCTTCATATTTTTCAAACCTTTTCAGGCTCTTCACGTTTTTCAACACAGCTTCAAGCTCCTCCTATTTTTCAGACGCTTTCATTCTCCTCATATTTTTGACACTGTTAGAAGCTCTTCATATATTTCACACCTTTACAGTCTCTTCTTTTTTTTCAACACCACTTCATGCTACTCCTACTTTTCAGACAGTTTCATGCTCATCGCATTTTTGACACGTTTTGAGGCTCTTCATATTTTCACACCTTTTCAGGCTTTTCATGTTTTTGAACACCGCTTCATGCTCCTCCTATTTTTCAGACCGTTTCATGCTGCTCATATTTTTGACACCTTTTGAAGCTCTTCATATTTTTCACAAATTTTCAGGCTCTTCCTGTTTTTGAACACCGTTTCATGCTCCTCCTATTTTTCAGACCGTTTAATGATCCTCATGTACTTCATAACTTTTGAAGCTCTTCATATTTTACACACGTTTTAAGGCTCTTCATGTTTTTCAACACCGCTTCATGCTCCTCCTATTTTTCAGACCGTTTCATGCTCCTCATGTATTTCACACCTTTTGAAGCTCTTCATATTTTTTACACGTTTTCAGGCTCTTCATGTTTTTGAACACTGCTTCATGCTCCTCCTATTTTTCAGACCGTTTCATGCTCCTCATATTTTTGACACCTTTTGAAGCTCTTCATATTTTTCACACCTTTACAGGCTCTTCATGTTTTTCCACACCATTTCATGCTTCTCCTATATTTCAGACTTTTTCATGATCCTCATGAATTTCACACCTTTTGAAGCTCTTCATATTTTTCACACCTTTTCAGGCTCTTCATGTTTTTGATCACCGCTTCATGATCCCCCTATTTTTCAGAGAGTTTCATGCTCCTCATGTATTTCACATCTTTTGAAGCTCTTCATATTTTTCACAACTTTTTACGCTCTTCATGTTTTTCCACACCACTTCATGCTTCTCCTATTTTTCGTCCTGTTTCATGCTCCTCATGTATTTCACACCTTTTGAAGCTCTTCATATTTTTCACACCTTTTCAGGCTCTTCATGTTTTTAATCACCGTTTCATCCTCCTCCTATTTTTCAGACTTTTCATGCTCCTCATATATTTGACACGTTTTTAAGCTCTGAATATTTTTCACACATTTTCAGGCTCTTCATGTTTTTGAGCACTGCTTCATGATCCTCCTATTTTTCAGACGGTTTCATGCTCTTCATATATTTGACACCTTTTGAAGCTCTTCATATTTTTCACAGCTTTTGAGGGCCTTCATGTTTTTCAACACCGTTTCATGCTGTTTCTCTATTTCAGACCGTTTCATGCTCCTCATATTTTTTACACCTTTTGAAGCTCTTCATATTTTTAACACATTTTCAGGCTCTTTTTTTTTTAACACCGCTTCATGCTCCTCCTAATTTTTAGACCGTTTCATCCTGCTCATATTTTTCACACCTTTTCAGGCTCTGCATGTTTTTGAACACAGCTTCATGCTACTCCTATTTTTCAGACCGTTTCATGCTCCTCTTATTTTTCACACCTTTTGAATCTCCTCATATTTTTCACAACTTTTCAGGCTTTTCATGTTTTTCAACACCGTTACATGATCCTCCTATTTTTCAGACCGTTTCATGCTCATCTCATTTTTGACCCCTTTTGAAGCTTTTCATATTTTTCACAACTTTTTAGGCTCTTCATGTTTTTCAACACCGCGTCATACTCCTCCTATTTTTCAGACCGTTTCATGCTCATCTCATTTTTGACAACTTATGAAGCTCTTCATATTTCTCACAACTTTTTAGGCTCTTCATGTTTTTGACACCGCTTCATGCTCCTCCTATTTTTCAGAGAGTTTCATGATCCACATATATTTGACACATTTTGAAGCTCTGAATATTTTTCACACATTTTCAGGCTCTTCATGTTTTTGAACACTGCTTCATGATCCTCCTATTTTTCAGACCGTTTCATGATCTTCATATGTTTGACACCTTTTGAAGCTCTTCATATTTTTCACTCCTTTTCAGGCTCTTCATGTTTTTCAACACCACTTCTTGCTTCTCCTATTTTTCAGACTGTTTCATGCTCCTCATGTATTTCACACCTTTTGAAGCTCTTCATAATTTTCACACCTTTTCAGGCTCTTCATGTTTTTGAACACCATTTCATGCCGCTTCTATTTTTCAGACCGTTTCATGCTCCTCATATATTTCACACCTTTTGAAGCTCTTCATATTTTTCACACCTTTTCAGGCTCTTCATGTTTTTGAACACCGCTTCATGATCCTCCTATTTTTCAGACCACTTCATGCTCTTCATTTTTTGACACCTCTTGAAGCTCTTCATATATTTCACACCTTTTCAGCCTCTTCATGTTTTTGAACACCGCTTCATGCTCCTCCTATTTTTCAGACCGTTTCATGCTCATCTCTTTTTAGACACCTTTTGAAGCTCTTCATATTTTTCACACCTTTTCAGGCTCTTCATGTTTTTGAACACCGCTTCATGCTCCTCCTATTTTTCAGACCGTTTCATGCTCATCTCTTTTTTGACACCTTTTGAAGCTCTTCATATTTTTCACACATTTTCAGGCTCGTCATGTTTTTGAACACCGCTTCTCGCTCCTCCTATTTTTCAGACCGTTTCATGCTCATCTCTTTCTTGACACCTTTTGTAGCTCTTCATATATTACACGTATTCAGGCTCTTCATGTTTTTCAACACCGTATCTTGATCCTCCTATTTTTCAGACCGTTTCATGCTCATCTCATTTTTAACACCTTTTGGAGGTTTTCATATTTTTCACAACTTTTCACGCTCTTCATGTTTTTGACCACCGCTTCATGATGCTCCTATTTTTCAGACCGTTTCATGCTCATGTCATTTTTGACACCTTTGAAGCTCTTCATATTTTTCACACCTTTTGAAGCTCTTCATATTTTTCACACGTTTTCATGCTCTTCATTTTTTTCAACACCATTTCATGCTGCTTCTATTTTTCAGACCGTTTCATGCTCCTCATATTTTTCACACCTTTTGAAGCTCTTCATATTTTTCACACCTTTTCAGGCTCTTCATGTTTTTGAACACCGCTTCATGCTCCTCCTATTTTTCAGACCGTTTCATGCTCATCTCTTTTTTGACACCTTTTGAAGCTCTTCATATTTTTCACACATTTTCAGGCTCGTCATGTTTTTGAACACCGCTTCTCGCTCCTCCTATTTTTCAGACCGTTTCATGCTCATCTCTTTCTTGACACCTTTTGTAGCTCTTCATATATTACACGTATTCAGGCTCTTCATGTTTTTCAACACCGTATCTTGATCCTCCTATTTTTCAGACCGTTTCATGCTCATCTCATTTTTAACACCTTTTGGAGGTTTTCATATTTTTCACAACTTTTCACGCTCTTCATGTTTTTGACCACCGCTTCATGATGCTCCTATTTTTCAGACCGTTTCATGCTCATGTCATTTTTGACACCTTTGAAGCTCTTCATATTTTTCACACCTTTTGAAGCTCTTCATATTTTTCACACGTTTTCATGCTCTTCATTTTTTTCAACACCATTTCATGCTGCTTCTATTTTTCAGACCGTTTCATGCTCCTCATATTTTTCACACCTTTTGAAGCTCTTCATATTTTCCACTACTTTTCAGGCTCTTCTTGTTTTCAACACCGCTTTATGCTCCTCCTCTTTTTCAGAGCGTTTCATGCTCGTCATATTTTTGACACCTGTTGAAGCTCTTCATATTTCTCACAATTTTTCAGGTTCTTCATGTTTTTCAACACCGCTTCATGCTCCTCCTATTTTTCAAACCGTTTCTTGCTCATCTCATTTTTGACACCTTTTGAAGCTCTTCATATTTTTCACATCTTTTGAAGCTCTTCATAATTTTCACACCCTTTCAGCCTCTTCATGTTTTTCAACACCACTTCATGCTCCTCCTATTTTTCAGACCGTTTCATGCTCCTCATATTTTTGAAACCTTTTGAAGCTCTTCTTAATTTTCACACCTTTTCAGGCTCTTCATGTTTTTGAACACTGCTTCATGCTCCTCCTTTTCTTCAGACAGTTTCATGCTCCTCATATTTTGACACCTTTTGAAGCTCTTCATATTTTTCACACCTTTTCAGGCTCTTCATGTTTTTGAACACCGTTTCATGCTCCTCCTATTTTTCAGACCGTTTCATGCTCCTCATATGTGTGACATCTTTTGAAGCTTTTCATATTTTAACACCTTTTAGGCTCTTCATGTTTTTCAGAACCACTTCTTGCTCCTCCTCATTTTCAGACCGTTTCATGCTCCTCATATTTTTGACACCTTTTGAAGCTCTTCATATTTTTAAACCTTTTCAGGCTCTACATGTTTTTCAACATGGCTTCATTCTCTTCTTATTTTTCAGACCGTTTCACGCTTCTCATATTTCTCACAACTTTTGAAGCTCTTCATATTTTTCACACCTTTTCAGGCTCTTCATGTTTTTCAACACCGCTTCAGGCTCCTCCTATTTTCAGACCTTTTCATGCTACTCATGTATTTCACTCCTTTTGAAGCTCTTCATATTTTTCACACATTTTTAGGCTCTTCATGTATTTCCACAACGTTTCAGCCTCTCCTATTTTTCAGACCGTTTCATGCTCCTCATATATTTCACACCTTTTGAAGCTCTTCATATTTTTCACACCTTTTCAGACTCTTAATTTTTTTCAACACTGCTTCATGCTCCTCATATTTTTCAGACCGTTTCATGCTCATCTCATTTTTGACAAGTTTTGAAGCTCTTCATGTTTTTTACACCTTTTCAGCTTTTCATGTTTTTCAATATCGCTTCATGCTCCTCCTATTTTTCAGACCGTTTCATGCTCCTCATATGTTTCACACCTTTTTCAGGCTCTTAATGTATTTCAACACCACTTCATGCTCCTCCTATTTTTCAGATCGTTTCATGCTCCTCATATTTTTGACACCTTTTGAAGCTCTTCATATTTTTCACACCTTTTCATGCTCTTCATGTTTTTGAACACCACTTTATGTTCCTCGTATTTTTCAGACCTTTTCATGCTCCTCCTATTTTTGACACCTTTTGAAGCTCTTTTTTTTTTCACACCTTTTCATGCTCTTCATGTTTTTCAACACCGCTTCATTCTCCTCCTATTTTTCAGACCGTTTCATGCTCATCTCATTTTTGACACCTTTTGAAGCTCTTCATAATTTTCACATCTTTTGAAGCTCTTCATATTTTTCACAAGATTTCAGGCTCTTCATGTTTTTCAATACCGCTTCATGCTCCGCCTATTTTTCAGACCGTTTCATGCTCATCATATTTTTGACACCTTTTGAAGCTCTTCATATTTTTCACACCTTTTCAGGCTCTTCATGTTTTTGAACACCACTTCATGCTCCTCCTATTTTTCAGGCCGTTTCATGCTCCTCATATTTTTCACACCTTTTGAAGGTCTTCTTATTTTTCACGCATTTTCAGGCTCTTCATATTTTGAACACCGCTTCATGTTCCTCATATTTTTCAGACCGTTTCATGCTCCTCATATATTTGTCACATTTTTAATCTCTTCATATATTTCACACATTTTCAGGCTATTCATGTTTTTCAACATCACTTCATGCTCCTCGTATTTTTAAGACCGTTACATGCTCCTCATATTTTTGACACCTTTAGAAGCTCTTCATATTTTTCACTACTTTTCAGGCTCTTCATGTTTTTCAACACTGCTTCATGCTCCTCCTCTTTTTCAGAGCGTTTCATGCTCGTCATATTTTTGACACCTGTTGAAGCTCTTCATATTTCTCACAATTTTTCAGGTTCTTCATGTTTTTCAACACCGCTTCATGCTCCTCCTATTTTTCAAACCGTTTCTTGCTCATCTCATTTTTGACACCTTTTGAAGCTCTTCATATTTTTCACATCTTTTGAAGCTCTTTATATTTTTCACACATTTTCAGGCTCTTCATATTTTGAACAACGCTTCATGCTCCTCCTATTTTTCAGACTGTTTCATGCTCCTCGTATTTTTGACACCTTTTGAAGCTCTTCATATTTTTCACACCTTTTCAGGCTCTTCATGTTTTTCAACAGTACCTCATGCTCCTCCTGTTTTTCAGATCGCTTCATGCTCATCTCATTTTTGACAGCTTTTGAAGCTCCTAATATTTTTCACACCTTTTGAAGCTCTTCATATATTTCACACTTTTTTAGGCTCTTCATGTTTTTCAACACGACTTCATGCTCCTCCTATTTTTCAGACCGTTTTATGCTCATCTCATTTTTGACAGCTTTTGAAGTTCTTCATATTTTTACACCTTTTGAAGCTCTTCATATTTTTCACAACATTTCAGGCTCTTCATGTTTATGAACACCGCTTCATGCTCCTCCTATAATTCAGACGGTTTCATGCTCCTCATGTATTTCATTCCTTTTGAAGCTCTTCATATTTTACACACCTTTTCAGCTCTTCATGATTTTCAACCCCACTTCATGCTCCTCCTGTTTTTCAGACCGTTTCATGCTCCTCATATTTTTCACACCTTTTGAAGCTCTTCATATTTTTCACACCTTTTCAGGCTCTTTATGTTTTTGAACATCGCTTCATGCTCCTCCTATTTTTCAGACCGTTTAATGCTCCTCGTATTTTTGACACCTTTTGAAGCTCTTCATATTTTTACACCTTTTGAAGCTCTTCATATTTTGCACATTTTTGAAGCTCTTCATATTTTTCACATGTTTTCAGGCTTTTCTGTTTTTCAACACCACTTCATGCTCCTCATTTTTTCAGACCGTTTCATTCTCCTCATATTTTTGACACGTTTTTAGGCTCTTCATATTTGTCACACCTTTTCAGGCTCTTCATGTTTTTGAACACCGTTTCATGCTCCTCCTAATTTTCAGACCGTTTCATGCTCCTCATATTTTTGACACGTTTTTAGGCTCTTCATATTTTTCACACTTGTCATGCTCTTCATGTTTTCAACACTGTTTCATGCTTCTCCTATTTTTCAAACTGTGTCATGCTCCTCATATTTTTCACAGCTTTTGAAGCTGTTCATATTTTTCACATCTTTTCAGGCTCTTCATGTTTTGGAACCCCGTTTCAAGCCCCTCCTTTTTTTCAGACCGTTTCATGCTCCTCATATTTTTGACACCTTTTGAACCTCCTCATTTTTTCACAACTTTTGAAGATCCTCATGTTTTTCCACACCATTCCATGCTGTCTCTATTTTTCAAACCGTTTCATGCTACTCCTATTTTTCAAACCGTTTCATTCTCCTCATATTTTTGACACCTTTTGAAGCTCTTTATGTCTTTCAACACCTTTTCATGCTGCTCCTATTTTTCAGACCGTTTCATGATCCTCTTATTTTTCAGACCGTTTCATGCTCCTCATATTTTTGAAACCTTTGAAGCTCTTCATGTCTTTCAACACTGTTTCATGCTGCCCCTATTTTTCAGACCGTTTCATGCTCCTCCTATTTTTCAGACCGTTTCATGTTCCTCATATTTTTCACACCTTTTGAAGCTCTTCATATTTTTCAAAACTTTTCAGGTTCTTCATGTTTTTGACGACTGCCTCATGTTCCTCCTAATTGTCAGACCGTTTCATGCTCCTCATATTTTTGACACGTTTTTAGGCTCTTCATATTTTTCACACTTGTCATGCTCTTCATGTTTTTAACACTGTTTAATGCTTCTCCTATTTTTCAAACTGTGTCATGCTCCTCATATTTTTCACAGCTTTTGAAGCTGTTCATATTTTTCACATCTTTTCAGGCTCTTCATGTTTTGGAACACCGTTTCAAGCCCCTCCTATTTTTCAGACCGTTTCATGCTCCTCATATTTTTGACACCTTTTGAACCTCCTCATTTTTTGACAACTTTTGAAGATCCTCATGTTTTTCCACACCATTCCATGCTGTCTCTATTTTTCAGACCGTTTCATGCTACTCCTATTTTTCAAACCGTTTCATTCTCATCATATTTTTGACACCTTTTGAAGCTCTTTATGTCTTTCAACACCGTTCATGCTGCTCCTATTTTTCAGACCGTTTCATGATCCTCTTATTTTTCAGACCGTTTCATGTTCCTCATATTTTTCACAGCTTTTGAAGCTCTTCATATTTTTCAAAACTTTTCAGGTTCTTCATGTTTTTGACGACTGCTTCATGCTCCTCCTATTTTTCAGACCGTTTCATGCTCCTTATATATTTGACACCTTGTGAAGCTCTTCCTATTTTTCACACCTTTTCAGGCTCTTCATGTTTTTCAACACCGTTTCAGGCTCCTCCTATTTTTAAGACCGTTTCATGCTCCTCCTATTTTTCAGACCGTTTCATGTTCCTCTTATTTTTCACACCTTGTGAAGCTCTTCATATTTTTCACACATTTTAGGCTCTTCCTGTTTTTGAACACCGTTTCATGCTCCTCCTATTTTTCAGACCGTTTCATGCTCCTCATATTTTTGACACCTTTTGAAGCTCTTCATATTTTTAACACCTTTTCAGGCTGTTCTTGTGTTTGAACACCGCTTCATGCACCTCCTATTTTTCACACCTTTTGAAGCTCTTCATATTTTTCACACCGTTTCAGGCTTTTCTTGTGTTTGAACACCGCTTAATACACCTCCTATTTTTCACACCTTTTGAAGCTCTTCATATTTTTCACACCTTTTCAGGCTCTTCATGTTTTTGAACACAGCTTCATGCTCCTCCTATTTTTCAGACCGTTTCATGCACCTCATGTATTTCACACCTTTTGAAGCTCTTCATATTTTTCACACATTTTCATTGTTTTCATTTTTTTCAATACTACTTCATGCTCCTCCTATTTTTCAGACCGTTTCATGTTCCTCAAATTTTTCACACATTTTGAAGCTCTTCATATTTTTCACACCTTTTCAGGCTCTTCATGTTTTTGAACATCGTTTCATGCTGCTCCTATTTTTCAGACCGTTTCATGCTCCTCATATTTTTGACACCTATTGAAGCTCTTCTTCATTTTCACACCTTTTCAGGCTCTTCATGTTTTTCAACACCACTTCATGTTCCTACTATTTTTTAGACCTTTTCATGCTCCTCATATTTTTCACACCAATTGAAGCTCTTCATATTTTTCACAGCTTTTCAGGCTCTTCATGTTTTTCAACACCACTTCGTGCTCCTCCTATTTGTCAGACCGTTTCATGCTCCTCATATTTTTGACACCTTTTGAAGCTCTTCATATTTTTCACACCTTTTCAGGCTCTTCATGTTTTTCAACAACACTTCATGTGCCTCCTATATTTCAGACCGTTTCATGCTCCTCATATTTTTGACACTTTTTGAAGCTCTTCATATTTTTCAAACCTTTTCCGACTCTTCATGTTTTTCAATACCACTTCATGTTCCTCCTATTTTTCAGACCTTTTCATGCTCCTCATATTTTTGACACCTTTTGAAGCTCTTAATATATTTCACAACTTTTCAGGCTCTTCTTCTTTTTCAACACCACTTTATGCTCCTTCTATTTTTCAGACTGTTTCATGCTCATCTCATTTTTGACACCTTTTCAAGCTCTTGATATTTTTCACACCTTTTGAAGCTCTTCATATTTTTCACACCTTTTCAGGCTCTTCATGTTTTTCAACACCGCTTCTTGCTCCTCCTATTTTTCAGACCGTTTCATGCTCCTCATATTTTTGACACCTTTTGAAGCTGTTCATATTTTTCACACCTTTTTAGGCTCTTCATGTTTTTGAACACCGCTTCATGCTCCTCCTATTTTTCAGACCGTTTCCTGCTCATCTCATTTTGACATCTTTGAAAGCTCTTCATATTTTTCACACCTTTTAGAAGCTCTTCATATTTTTCACACTTTTTAAGGCTCTTCATGTTTTTCAACAGTGCTTCATGCTCCTCCTACTTTTCAGACCGTTTCATGCTCCTCATATTTTTGACACCTTTTGAAGCTCTTCATATTTTTCACACTTTTTCAGGCTCTTCATGGTTTTGATGACCGCTTCTTGCTCCTCCTACTTTTCAGACCGTTTCATGCTCATCTCATTTTTGACACCTTTGGAAGTTCTTCATATTTTTCAAACCTTTTAAAGCTCTTCATATTTTTCACACCTCTTCAGGCTCTTCATGTTGTGAAAACCTTTTCATGTTCCTCATAATTTTGACACCTTTTGAAGATCTTCATAATTTTCACACATTTTCAGGCTCTTCATGTGTTTGAACACCGCTTCATGTTCCTCCTATTTTTCAGACCGTTTCATGCTCCTCATATTTTTGACACCTTTTGAAGCTCTTCATATTTTTCACAGCTTTTCAGGCTCTTCATCTTTTTGAACACCGCTTCATGCTTCTCCTATTTTTCAGATCGCTTCATGCTCCTCATATTTTTGACACCTTTTGAGCTCTTCATATTTTTCAAACCTTTTCAGGCTCTTCATGTTTTCGAACTCTGCTTCATGCTCCTCCAATGTTTCAAACCGTTTCATGATCCTCATGTATTTCACACCTTTGAACCTCTTCATATTTTTCACACCTCTTCAGGCTCTTCATGTTTTTCAACACCACTTCATGTTCCTCCTATTTTTCAGACCGTTTCGTGCTCCTCATGTATTTCACACCTTTTGAAGCTCTTCAGAATTTTCACATATTTTCAGGATCTTCATGTTTTTCAACACCACTTCATGCTCCTGTTATTTTTCAGACCGTTTCATGTTCCTCATATTTTGACACCTTTTGAAGCTCTTCATATTTTTCACACCTTTTCAGGCTCTTCCTGTGTTTCAACACCGCTTCATGCTCCTCATCTTTTTCAGACCGTTTCATGCTTCTCGTATTTTTCACACCTTTTGAAGCTCTTCATATTTTTCACACGTTTTCAGGCTCCTCATCTTTTCAACACCGCTTCATGCTCCTCATATTTTTCAGACCTTTTCATGTTCCTCATGTATTTCACACCTTTTGAACCTCTTCATATTTTTCACTCCTTTTCAATGTCTTCATGTTTTTGAACACCGTTTCATGCTGCTCCTATTTTTCAGACCTTTTCATGCTCCTCATATTTTTGACACCTTTTCAAGCTCTTCATATTTTTCACACCTTTTCAGGCTGTTCATGTTTTTCAACACCACTTCATGATTCTCCTAATTTTCAGACCGTTTCATGCTTCTCATATTTTTGACACCTTTTGAAGCTCTTCATATTTTTCACACATTTTCAGGCTCTTCATGATTTTCAATACCACTTCATGCACCTCATATTTTTCAGATCGTTTCATCCTCCTCATATTTTTGACACCTTTTCAAGCTCCTCATATTTTTCACACGTTTTGAAGCTACTCATATTTTCACACCTTTTCAGGCCTTCATGTTTTTGAAGACCGGTTCATGCTCCTAATATATATTTCAGACCGTTTCATGCTCCTCATATTTTTGACACCTTTTGAAGCTCTTCGTATTTTTCCCACCTTTTCAGGCTCTTCATGTCTTTCAACACCGTTTCAGGCTCCTCCTATTTTTCAGACCGTTTCATGCTCTTCTCATATTTGAGACCTTTTGAAGCTTTTCATATTTTTCACAACTATTCAGGCTCTTCATGTTTTTGAACACCGCTTCATGCTCCTCCTAATTTTCAGTTCGTTTCATGTTCCTCATGTATTTCAAACCTCTTGAAGCTCTTCATATTTTTCACACCTTTTCAGGCTCTTCATGTTTTTCACACGTTTTCAGATTCTTCATGTTTTCCAACACCGCTTCATGCTCCTGGTATTTTTCAGACCGTTTCATGCTCTTCATATTTTTGACACATTTTGAAGCTCTTCATATTTTTCACACCTTTTCAGGCTCTTCATGTTTTTCAACACCGTTTCATGCTGCTTCTATTATTCAGACAGTTTCATGCTCCTCATATTTTTGACACCTTTTGAAGCTCTTCATATTTTTCACATCTTTGAAGCTCTTCATATTTTTCACACTTTTTCAGGCTCTTCTTGATTTTCAACACCACTTCATGCTCCTCATATTTTTCGGACCGTTTCATGCTTATCTCATTTTTGACACATTTTGAAGTTCTTCATATTTTTCACATCTTTTGAAGCTCTTCATATCTTTCATATTTTTGAAGCTTTTGATATTTTCACACGTTTTCAGACTCTTCATGTTTTTCAACACCGCTTCATGCCCCTGCTATTTTTCAGACCGTTTCATGCTCCTCATATTTTTGACAGGTTTTGAGGCTTTTCATATTTTTCACACCTTTTAAGGCTCTTCATGTTTTTGAACATCGTTTCATAATCCGCCTATTTTTAAGACCATTTCATGCTCCTCATATTTTTGACACCTTTAGAACCTCTTCATATTTTACACAGCTTTTCAGGCTCTTCATGTTTTTCAACACCGCTTCATGCTCCTCCTCTTTTTCAGAACGTTTCATGCTCCTCATATATTTGACACCTTTTGAAGCTCTTGATATTTCTCACACCTTTTCAGGTTCTTCATGTTTTTCAACACCGCTTCATGCTCGTCCTATTTTTCAGACCGTTTCATGCTCCTCATAATTTTGACACCTTTTGAAGCTGTTGATATTTCTCACACCTTTTCAGGTTCTTCATGTTTTTGAACACCGCTTCATGCTCCCGCTATTTTTCAGACCGTTTCATGCTCCTCATATTTTTGACACCTTTTGAAGCTCTTCATATTTTTCACACCTTTTCAGGCTCTTCATGTTTTTGAATACGGCTTCATGCTCCTCCTATTTTTCAGACCGTTTCATGCTCCTCATATTTTTGACATCTATTGAAGCTATTCATATTTTTCACACCTTTTCAGGCTCTTCATGTTTTTGAACACCGCTTCATGCTCCTCCTATTTTTCAGACCGTTTAATCCTCCTCATGTATTTCACACCTTTTGAAGCTCTTCATATTTGTCACACCTTTTCAGGCTCTTCATGTTTTTGAACACTATTTCATGCTCCTCCTATTTTGCAGACCGTTTCATTCTCCTCATATTTTTGACACCTTTTGAAGCTCTTCATATGTTTCACACCTTTTCAGGCTTTTCATTTTTTTCAACAGCACTTCATGCTGCTCCTATTTTTCAGAGCGTTTCATGCTCATCTCATTATGACACCTTTTGAAGCTTTTCATATGGTTCACACCTTTTCAGGCTCTTCATGATTTTCAACACCGCTGCATGCTCCTCCTATTTTTCAGACCGTTTCATGCTCATCTCATTTTTGACACCTTTGGATACTCTTCATATTTTTCACAACTTTTGAAGATCTTCATATTTTTAATATTTTTGAAGCTCTTCATATTTTCACAAGTTTTCAGACTCTTCATGTTTTTCAACACCGCTTCATGCTCCTGCAATTTTTCAGACCGTTTCATGCCCCTATATTTTTGACACGTTTTGAGGCTTTTCCTATTTTTCACACCTTTTCAGGCTCTTCATGTTTTTGAACACAGTTTCATAATCCTCCTTTTTTTCAGACCGTTTCATGCTCCTCATGTTTTTGACACCTTTTGAAGCTCTTCATATTTTTGACACCTTTTCAGGCTCTTCATGTTTTTGAACACCGCTTCATGCTCCTTCTATTTTTCAGACCATTATATGCTCCACATATTTTTGACTCCTTTTGAAGCTCTTCTTATTTTTCACACCTTTTCAGGCCCTTCATGTTTTTGAACACCGCTTCTTGCTCCTCCTATTTTTCAGACCGTTTCATGCTCCTCATATTTTTGACACCTTTTGAAGCTCTTCACATTTTTCACACCTTTTCAGGCTCTTCATGTTTTTCAACACAACTTCATGCTCCTCCTATTTTTCATACCGTTTCATGCTCCTCATATTTTTGACACCTTTTTAAGCTTTTCATATTTTTCACACCTTTTCAGCCTCTTCATGTTTTTCAACACCACTTCATGCTCCTCCTTTTTTGCAGACCGTTTCATGCTCCTCATATTTTTGACACCTTTTGAAGCTCTTCGTATTTTTCCCACCTTTTCAGGCTCTTCATGTCTTTCAACACCGTTTCAGGCTCCTCCTATTTTTCAGACCGTTTCATGCTCTTCTCATATTTGAGACCTTTTGAAGCTTTTCATATTTTTCACAACTATTCAGGCTCTTCATGTTTTTGAACACCGCTTCATGCTCCTCCTATTTTTCAGATCGTTTCATGTTCATCTCATTTTGACACCTTTTGAAGCTCTTCATATTTTTGACAAATTTTGAAGCTCTTCATATTTTTCACACCTTTTCAGGCTCTTCATGATTTTCCACACCGCTTCATGTTCCTCCTATTTTTCAGACCGTTTCATGCTCATCTCATTTTTGACACCTTTGGAAATTCTTCATATTTTTCAAAGCTTTTGAAGCTCTTCATATTTTTTACACCTCTTCAGGCTCTTCATGTTTTTCAACACTGTTTCATGCTCCTCCTATTTTTCAAACCGTTTCATGCTCCTCATATTTTTGACACCTTTTGAAGCTCTTCATATTTTTCACACATTTTCAGGCTCTTCATGTTTTTGTACACCGCTTCATGCTCCTCCTATTTTTCAGATCGTTTCATGCTCCTCATATTTTTGACACCTTTTGAGCTCTTCATATTTTTCAAACCTTTTCAGGCTCTTCATGTTTTCGAACTCTTCTTCATGCTCCTCCAATTTTTCAAACCGTTTCATGATCCTCATGTATTTCACACCTTTGAACCTCTTCATGTTTTTCAAACCTTTTCAGGCTCTTCATGTTTTTGAACTCTGCTTCATGCTCCTCCAATTTTTCAAACCGTTTCATGATCCTCATGTATTTCACACCTTTGAACCTCTTCATATTTTTCACACCTCTTCAGGCTCTTCATGTTTTGCAACACCACTTCATGTTCCTCCTATATTTCAGACCGTTTCGTGCTCCACATGTATTTCACACCTTTTAAAGCTCTTCAGAATTTTCACATATATTCAGCCTCTTCATGTTTTTCAACACCACTTCATGCTCCTCTTATTTTTCAGACCGTTTCATGTTCCTCATATTTTGACACCTTTTGAAGCTCTTCATATTTTTCACACCTTTTCAGGCTCTTCCTGTGTTTCAACACGGCTTCACGCTCCTCATCTTTTTCAGACCGTTTCATGCTTCTCGTATTTTTCACACCTTTTGAAGCTCATCATATTTTCCACACCTTTTCAGGCTCTTCATGTTTTTGAACACCGTTTCATGCTCCTCCTATTTTTGAGACCGTTTCATGCTCCTCATATTTTTCACACCTTTTGAAGCTCTTCATATTTTTCACACGTTTTCAGGCTCCTCATCTTTTCAACACCGCTTCATGCTCCTCATATTTCTCAGACCGTTTCATGATCCTCATGTATTTCACACCTTTTGAAACTCTTCATATTTTTCACACCTTTTCAATGTCTTCATGTTTTTGAACACCGTTTCATGCTGCTCATATTTTTCAGACTTTTTATGCTCCTCATATTTTTGACACTTTTTCAAGCTCTTCATATTTTTCACACCTTTTCAGGCTGTTCATGTTTTTCAACACAACTTCATGCTCCTCCTATTTTTCAGACCGTTTCATGCTCATCTCTTTTTTGACACCTTTTGAAGCTTTACATATTTTTCACTCCTTTTCAGACTCTTCATGTTTTTCAACATCACTTCATGCACCTCCTATTTTTCAGATCGTTTCATGCTCATCTCATTTTTGACACCTTTTGAAGCTCTTCATAATTTTCACATCTTTCGAAGCTCCTCATATTTTTCACACCTTTTCAGGCCTTCATGATTTTGAAGACCGGTTCATGCTCCTAATATATATTTCAGACCGTTTCATGCTCCTCATATTTTTGACACCTTTTGAAGCTCTTCATATTTTTCCCACCTTTTCAGGCTCTTCATGTTTTTCAACATCACTTCATGCTCCTATTTTTCAGACCGTTTCATACACCTCATGAATTTCAGACCTTTTGAACCTCTTCATATTTTTCACATTTTGAAGCTCTTCATATATTTCACACCTTTTCAGTCTCTTCTTTTTTTTCAACACCACTTCATGCTCCGCCTATTTTTCAGACCGTTTCACGTTCATCTCATTTTTGCCACCTTTTGAAGCTCTTCATATTTTTCACACCTTTTGAAGCTCTTCATATTTTTCACACGTTTTCAGGCTCTTCATGTTTTTCAACACCGCCTCATGCTCCTCCTATTTTTCAGACCGTTTCATGCTCCTCATATTTTTGACACCTTTTGAAGCTCTTCATATTTTTCAAACCTTTTCAGGCTCTTTATGTTTTCGAACTCTGTTTCATGCTCCTCCAATTTTTCAAACCGTTTCATGATCCTCATGTATTTCACACCTTTGAACCTCTTCATATTTTTCACACCTTTTCATGCTCTTCAAGTTTTTCAACATCACTTCATGCTCCTCTTTTTTTGCAGACCGTTTCATGCTCCTCATATTTTTGACACCTTTTGAAGCTCTTCATGTTTTTGACAAATTATGAAGTTCCTCATATTTTTCACACGTTTTCAGGCTCTTCATGTTTTTGAACACCGCTTCATGCTCCTCCTATTTTTCAGACCGTTTCATGCTCCTCGGGTTTTTGTCACCTTTTGAAGCTCTTCATATTTTTCACAACTTTTCAGGCTCTTGATGTTTTTGAACACCGCTTCATGGTAATCCTATTTTTCAAACCATATCATGCTCCTCATATTTTTCACACCTTTTGAATCTCTTCATAAATTTCACACCTTTTCAGTCTCTTCATGTTTTTGAACACCACTTCATGCTCCTTCTCTTTTTCAGAGAATTTCATGCTCCTCATGTATTTCACACCTTTTGAAGCTCTTCATATTTTTCACACCTTTTCAGGCTCTTCATGTTTTTCCACACCACTTCATGCTCCTCCTATTTTTCAGACCGTTTCTTGCTCCTCATATATTTGACACCTTTTGAAGCTTTGCATATATTTCTCAACTTTTCAGGCTCTTCATGTTTTTGAACACCGCTTCATGCTCCTCCTATTTTTCAGACCGTATCATGCTCCTAATATTTTTCACACCTTTTGAAGATCTTCATATTTTTCACACCTTTTCAGGCTCTTCATATTTTTGAACACGACTTCATGCTCCTCCTATTTTTCAGACCGTTTTATGCTCCTCTCATTTTTGACACCTTTTGAAGCTTTGCATATTTTTCACAACTTTTCAGGCACTTCATGTTTTTGAACACCGCTTCATGCTCCTCCTATTTTTCAGACCGTATCATGCTCCTCATATTTTCCACACCTTTTCAGGCTCTTCATTTTTTTCAACACTACTTGTTGCTCCTCCTATTTTTTAGAACGTTTCATACTCATCTAATTTTTGACACCTTTTGAGGCTCTTCATATTTTTTACACCTGTTGAAGCTCTTCATATTTTTCACATTTTGGAAGCTCTTCATATTTTTCACACGATTTCAGACTCTTCATGTTTTTCAAAACCGCTTCATGCTCCTGCTATTTATCATACCGTTTCATACTCCTCATATTTTTGACACGTTTTGAGGCTCTTCATATTTTTCACACCTTTTCAGGCTTTTCATGTTTTTCAACACTGCTTCATGTTCCTCCTATTTTTCAGACCATTTCATGCTCCTCATATTTTTGACACCTTTTGAAGCTCTTCATATTTTTCACACCTTTTCAGGCTCTTCATGTTTTTCAACACCGCTTCATGCTCCTCCTATTTTTCAGACCGTTTCATGCTCCTCATATTTTTGACACCTTTTGAAGCTCTTCATATTTTTCACACCTTTTCAGGCTCTTCATGTTTTTCAACACCACTTTATGCTCCTCCTTTTTTGCAGACCGTTTCATGCTCCTCATATTTTTGACACCTTTTGAAGCTCTTCATATTTTTCACACGTTTTCAGACAATTCATGTTTTTCAACATCGCTTCATGCTCCTCGTATTTTGCCGACCGTTTCATGCTCCTCATATTTTTGACACCTTTTGAAGCTCTTCAGATATTTCACACCTTTCCAGGCTCTTCATTTTTTCAACACCACTTCATGCTCCTCCTATTTTTCAGATCGTTTCATGCTCATCTCATTTTATCACCTTTTGAAGCTCTTCATATTTTTGACAAATTTTGAAGTTCTTCATATTTTTCACACGTTTTCAGGCTCTTCATTATTTCAACACCGCTTCATGCTCCTCCTATTTTTCAGACCCTTTCATGCTCATCTCTTTTTTGACACCTTTTGAAGCTCTTCATATTTTTCACACCTTTTGAAGCTCTTCATATTTTTCACATTTATGAAGCTCTTCATATTTTCCACACGTTTTCAGACAATTCCTGTTTTTCAACATCGCTTCATGCTCCTCCTATTTTTCAGACCTTTTCATTCTCCTCATATTTTTGACACCTTTTGAAGCTCTTCATATCTTTCACACCTTTTCACACTTTTCCTTTTTTTCAACACGACTTCATGCTCCTCCTATTTTTCAAACCGTTTCATTCTCCTCATAATTTTGACACCTTTTGAAGCTTTCATATTTTTCACACTTTTTCAGGCTCTTCATGTTTTTCAACACCACTTCATGCTCCTCCTTTTTTGCAGACCGTTTCATGCTACTCATATTCTTAACACCTTTAGGAGCTCTTCATATTTCTCACACCTTTTCAGGCTCTTCATGTTTTTCAACAACGCTTCATGCTCCTCCGATTTTTCAGACGGTTTCATGCTCCTCATATTTTTGACACCTTTTGAAGCTCTTCATATTTTTCACACCTTTTAAGGCTCTTCATGTTTTTGAACACCGCTTCATGCTCCTCCTATTTTTCAGACCATTTCATGCTCCTCATATTTTTGACACCTTTTGAAGCTCTTCATATCTTTCACAACTTTTCAGGCTCTTCATGTTTTTGAACACCACTTCATGCTCCTTCTCTTTTTCAGAGAGTTTCATGCTCCTCATGTATTTCACACCTTTTGACGCTCTTCATATTTTTCACACCTTTTCAGGCTCTTCATGTTTTTGAACACCGCTTCATGCTCCTCCTATTTTTCAGACCGTATCATGCTCCTAATATTTTTCACACCTTTTGAAGATCTTCATATTTTTCACACCTTTTCAGGCTCTTCATATTTTTGAACACGACTTCATGCTCCTCCTATTTTTCAGACCGTTTTATGCTCCTCTCATTTTTGACACCTTTTGAAGCTTTGCATATTTTTCACAACTTTTCAGGCACTTCATGTTTTTGAACACCGCTTCATGCTCCTCCTATTTTTCAGACCGTATCATGCTCCTCATATTTTCCACACCTTTTCAGGCTCTTCCTTTTTTTCCACACTACTTGTTGCTCCTCCTATTTTTTAGAACGTTTCATACTCATCTAATTTTTGACAACTTTTGAGGCTCTTCATATTTTTTACACCTGTTGAAGCTCTTCATATTTTTCACATTTTGGAAGCTCTTCATATTTTTCACACGATTTCAGACTCTTCATGTTTTTCAAAACCGCTTCATGCTCCTGCTATTTATCATACCGTTTCATACTCCTCATATTTTTGACACGTTTTGAGGCTCTTCATATTTTTCACACCTTTTCAGGCTTTTCATGTTTTTCAACACCGCTTCATGTTCCTCCTATTTTTCAGACCATTTCATGCTCCTCATATTTTTGACACCTTTTGAAGCTCTTCATATTTTTCACACCTTTTCAGGCTCTTCATGTTTTTCAACACCGCTTCATGCTCCTCCTATTTTTCAGACCGTTTCATGCTCCTCATATTTTTGACACCTTTTGAAGCTCTTCATATTTTTCACACCTTTTCAGGCTCTTCATGTTTTTCAACACCACTTCATGCTCCTCCTTTTTTGCAGACTGTTTCATGCTCCTCATATTTTTGACACCTTTTGAAGCTCTTCATATTTTTCACACGTTTTCAGACAATTCATGTTTTTCAACATCGCTTCATGCTCCTCGTATTTTGCCGACCGTTTCATGCTCCTCATATTTTTGACACCTTTTGAAGCTCTTCAGATATTTCACACCTTTCCAGGCTCTTCATTTTTTCAACACCACTTCATGCTCCTCCTATTTTTCAGATCGTTTCATGCTCATCTCATTTTATCACCTTTTGAAGCTCTTCATATTTTTGACAAATTTTGAAGTTCTTCATATTTTTCACACGTTTTCAGGCTCTTCATTATTTCAACACCGCTTCATGCTCCTCCTATTTTTCAGACCTTTTCATGCTCATCTCTTTTTTGACACCTTTTGAAGCTCTTCATATTTTTCACACCTTTTGAAGCTCTTCATATTTTTCACATTTATGAAGCTCTTCATATTTTCCACACGTTTTCAGACAATTCCTGTTTTTCAACATCGCTTCATGCTCCTCCTATTTTTCAGACCGTTTCATTCTCCTCATATTTTTGACACCTTTTGAAGCTCTTCATATCTTTCACACCTTTTCACACTTTTCCTTTTTATCAACACGACTTCATGCTCCTCCTATTTTTCAAACCGTTTCATGCTCCTCATAATTTTGACACCTTTTGAAGCTTTCATATTTTTCACACTTTTTCAGGCTCTTCATGTTTTTCAACACCACTTCATGCTCCTCCTTTTTTGCAGACCGTTTCATGCTACTCATATTCTTAACACCTTTAGGAGCTCTTCATATTTCTCACACCTTTTCAGGCTCTTCATGTTTTTCAACAACGCTTCATGCTCCTCCGATTTTTCAGACGGTTTCATGCTCCTCATATTTTTGACACCTTTTGAAGCTCTTCATATTTTTCACACCTTTTCAGGCTCTTCATGTTTTTGAACACCGCTTCATGCTCCTCCTATTTTTCAGAGAGTTTCTTGCTCATCTCATTTTTGACACCTTTTGAAGCTCTTCATATTTTTCACACCTTTTGAAGCTCTTCATATTTTTCATATTTTTGAAGCTCTTCATATTTTCACACGTTTTCAGACTCTTCATGTTTTTCAACACCGCTTCATGCTCCTGCTATTTTTCAGACCGTTCATGCTCCTCATATTTTTGACACCTTTTGAAACTCTTCATATTTCTCACACCTTTTCAGGCTTTCAGGTTTTTCAACACCATTTCATGCTCCTCCTATTTTTCTGACCGTTTCATGCTCCTAATATTTTTGACACGTTTTGAAGCTCTTCATATTTTTCACACCTTTTCAGGCTCTTCATGTTTTTGAACACCGCTTCATGCTCCTCCTATTTTCAGACCGTTTCATGCTCCTCATATTTTTCACACCTTTTGAGGCTCTTCATATTTTTCTCACCTTTTCAGGCTCTTCATATTTTTGAACAGCACTTCATGCTCCTCCAATTTTTCAGAGAGTTTCATGCTCCTCATGTATATCACACCCTTTGAAGATGTTCATATTTTTCACACCTTTTCAGGCTCTTCATGTTTTTCCACATCATTTCATGCTTCTCCTATTTTTCAGACCGTTTCATGCTCCTCATGTATTTCACACATTTTTAAGCTCTTCATATTTTTCACACCTTTTTAGGCTCTTCATGTTTTTGATCACCGTTTCATGCTCCTCCTATTTTTCAGACCGTTTCATGCTCCTGATATTTTTGTCAACTTTTGAAGCTCTTCATATTTTTCACACTTTTTCAGACTCTTCATGTTTTTCAACATCGCTTCATGCTCCTCAAATTTTTCAGACAGTTTCATACTCTTCATATTTTTGACACCTTTTTAAGCTCTTCATATTTTTCACACCTTTTCAGTCTCTTCATGTTTTCAACACCGCTTCATGCTCCTCCTATTTTTCAGATCGTTTCATGCTCCTCATATTTTGACACCTTTTGAAGCTCTTCATATTTTTCACACCTTTTCAGGCTCTTCATGTTTTTCAACATCACTTCATGCTTCTCCTACTTTTCAGACCGTTTCATGCTCCTCATGTATTTCACACATTTTGAAGCTCCTCATATTTTTCACACCTTTCAGGCTCTTCATGTTTTTGATCACCGTTTCATGCTCCTCCTATTTTTCAGACCGTTTCATGCTCCTCATATTTTTGACAACTTTTGAAGCTCTTCATATTTTTCACACCTTTTCAGACACTTCATATTTTTCAACATCGCTTCATGCTCCTCCTATTTTTCAGACCGTTTCATACTCCTCATATTTCTGACACCTTTTGAAGCTCTTCATATTTTTCACACCTTTTCAGGCTCTTCATGTTTTTCAACACCACTTCATGCTCCTCCTATTTTTCAGACCGTTTCAGGCTCCTCATATTTTTCACACCTTTTGAAGTCGTTCTATTTCTCACACCTTTTCAGGCTCTTCATGTTTTTCAACACCGCTTCATGCTCCTCCTATTTTTCAGACCGTTTCATGCTCATCTCATTTTTGACACCATTCGAAGCTTTGCATATTTTTCACAACTTTTCAGGCTCTTCATGTTTTTGAACACCGCTTCATGCTCTTCCTATTTTTCAGACCGTATCATGCTCCTCATATTTTTCACAACTTTTGAAGCTCTTCAAATATTTCACACCTTTCCAGGCTCTTCATTTTTTCAAAACCACTTCATGCTCCTCATATTTTTCAGATCGTTTAATGCTCATTCATTTTAACACCTTTTGAAGCTCTTCATATTTTTGACAAATTTTGAAGTTCTTCATATTTTTCACACGTTTTCAGGCTCTTCATTATTTTCAACACCGCTTCATGCTCCTCCTATTTTTCAGACCTTTTCATGCTCATCTCTTTTTTGACACCTTTGAAGCTCTTCATATTTTTCACACCTTTTGAAGCTCTTCATATTTTTCACATTTATGAAGCTCTTCATATTTTCCACACGTTTTCAGACAATTCATCTTTTTCAACATCGCTTCATGCTCCTCCTATTTTTCAGACCGTTTCATTCTCCTTATATTTTTGACACCTTTTGAAGCTCTTCATATATTTGACACCTTTTCCGACTTTTCCTTTTTTTCAACACGACTTCATGCTCCTCCTATTTTTCAGACCGTTTCATGCTCATCTCATTTTGACACCTTTTGAAGCTCTTCATGTTTTTCACATCTTTTGAAGCTCTTCATATTTTTCACAACTTTTCAGGCTCTTTATGATTTTCAACAGCGCTTCATGGTCCTCCTATTTTTCAGACCGTTTCATGCTCCTCATAATTTTGACACCTTTTGAAGCTTTCATATTTTTCACACTTTTTCAGGCTCTTCATGTTTTTCAACACCACTTCATGCTCCTCCTTTTCTGCAGACCGTTTCATGCTACTCATATTTTTAACACCTTTTGAAGCTCTTCATATTTCTCACACCTTTTCAGGCTCTTCATGTTTTTCAACAATGCTTCATGCTCCTCCGATTTTTCAGACGGTTTCATGCTCCTCATATTTTTGACACCTTTTGAAGCTCTTCATATTTTTGACAAATTTTGAAGTTCTTCATATTTTTCACACGTTTTCAGGCTCTTCATTATTTTCAACACCGCTTCATGCTCCTCCTATTTTTCAGACCTTTTCATGCTCATCTCTTTTTTGACACCTTTGAAGCTCTTCATATTTTTCACACCTTTTGAAGCTCTTCATATTTTTCACATTTATGAAGCTCTTCATATTTTCCACACGTTTTCAGACAATTCATCTTTTTCAACATCGCTTCATGCTCCTCCTATTTTTCAGACCGTTTCATTCTCCTTATATTTTTGACACCTTTTGAAGCTCTTCATATATTTGACACCTTTTCCGACTTTTCCTTTTTTTCAACACGACTTCATGCTCCTCCTATTTTTCAGACCGTTTCATGCTCATCTCATTTTGACACCTTTTGAAGCTCTTCATGTTTTTCACATCTTTTGAAGCTCTTCATATTTTTCACAACTTTTCAGGCTCTTTATGATTTTCAACAGCGCTTCATGGTCCTCCTATTTTTCAGACCGTTTCATGCTCCTCATAATTTTGACACCTTTTGAAGCTTTCATATTTTTCACACTTTTTCAGGCTCTTCATGTTTTTCAACACCACTTCATGCTCCTCCTTTTCTGCAGACCGTTTCATGCTACTCATATTTTTAACACCTTTTGAAGCTCTTCATATTTCTCACACATTTTCAGGCTCTTCATGTTTTTCAACAATGCTTCATGCTCCTCCGATTTTTCAGACGGTTTCATGCTCCTCATATTTTTGACACCTTTTGAAGCTCTTCAGATTTTTCACACCTTTTCAGTCTCTGCATGTTTTTGAACACCGTTTCATGCTCCTCATGTATTTCACAGCTTTTGAAGCTCTTCATATTTTTCACACGATTTCAGACTCTTCATGTTTTTCAAAACCGCTTCATGCTCCTGCTATTTATCATACCGTTTCATACTCCTCATATTTTTGACACGTTTTGAGGCTCTTCATATTTTTCACACCTTTTCAGGCTTTTCATGTTTTTCAACACAGCTTCATGTTCCTCCTATTTTTCAGACCATTTCATGCTCCTCATATTTTTGACACCTTTTGAAGCTCTTCATATTTTTCACACCTTTTCAGGCTCTTCATGTTTTTCAACACCACTTCATGCTCCTCCTTTTTTGCAGACCGTTTCATGCTCCTCATATTTTTGACACCTTTTGAAGCTCTTCATATTTTTCACACGTTTTCAGACAATTCATGTTTTTCAACATCGCTTCATGCTCCTCGTATTTTGCCGACCGTTTCATGCTCCTCATATTTTTGACACCTTTTGAAGCTCTTCAGATATTTCACACCTTTCCAGGCTCTTCATTTTTTCAACACCAATTCATGCTCCTCCTATTTTTCAGATCGTTTCATGCTCATCTCATTTTATCACCTTTTGAAGCTCTTCATATTTTTGACAAATTTTGAAGTTCTTCATATTTTTCACACGTTTTCAGGCTCTTCATTATTTCAACACCGCTTCATGCTCCTCCTGTTTTTCAGACCTTTTCATGCTCATCTCTTTTTTGACACCTTTTGAAGCTCTTCATATTTTTCACACCTTTTGAAGCTCTTCATATTTTTCACATTTATGAAGCTCTTCATATTTTCCACACGTTTTCAGACAATTCCTGTTTTTCAACATCGCTTCATGCTCCTCCTATTTTTCAGACCGTTTCATTCTCCTCATATTTTTGACACCTTTTGAAGCTCTTCATATCTTTCACACCTTTTCACACTTTTCCTTTTTTTCAACACGACTTCATGCTCCTCCTATTTTTCAAACCGTTTCATGCTCCTCATAATTTTGACACCTTTTGAAGCTTTCATATTTTTCACACTTTTTCAGGCTCTTCATGTTTTTCAACACCACTTCATGCTCCTCCTTTTTTGCAGACCGTTTCATGCTACTCATATTCTTAACACCTTTAGGAGCTCTTCATATTTCTCACACCTTTTCAGGCTCTTCATGTTTTTCAACAACGCTTCAGGCTCCTCCGATTTTTCAGACGGTTTCATGCTCCTCATATTTTTCACACCTTTTGAGGCTCTTCATATTATTCACACCTTTTCAGGCTCTTCATTTTTTCAACACTACTTCATGCTCCTCCTATTTTTCAGACCGTTTCATGCTCATCTAATTTTTGACACCTTTTGAAGCTCTTCATATTTTTCACACCTTTTGAAGCTCTTCATATTTTTTACACCTTTTCTGGCTCTTCATGTTTTTCAACACCGCTTCATGCTCCTCCTATTTTTCGGACCGTTTCATGCTCCTCATATTTTTCACACCTTTTGAAGCTCTTCATATTTTTCACACCTTTTCAGGCTCTTCATGTTTTTGAACACCGCTTCATGCTCCTCCTATTTTTCAGACCATTTCATGCTCCTCATATTTTTCACACCTTTTGAAGCTCTTCATATATTTCACACCTTTTCAGGCTCTTCATGTTTTTGAACACCACTTCATGCTCCTTCTCTTTTTCAGAGAGTTTCATGCTCCTCATGTATTTCACAGCTGTTGAAGCTCTTCATATTTTTCACACCTTTTCTGGCTCTTCATGTTTTTGAACTCCGTTTCATGCTAATCCTATTTTTCAAACCATATCATGCTCCGCATATTTTTCCCACCTTTTGAAGCTCTTCATATATTTCACACCTTTTCAGGCTCTTCATGTTTTTGAACACCACTTCATGCTCCTCCTATTTTTCAGACCGTTACATGCTCCTCATATTTTTGACACCTTTTGAAGCTCTTCATATTTTTCACACCTTTTCTTTATCTTCAAGATTTTCAACACTGCTTCATGCTCCTCCTATTTTTCAGACCGTTTCATGCTCATCTCATTTTTGACACCTTTTGAAGCTCTTCCTATTTTTCACACCTTTTGAAGCTCTTCATATTTGTCACATTTTTGAAGCTCTCCATATTTTTCACACGATTTCCGACTCTTCATGTTTTTCAACACCGCTTCATGCTCCTGCTATTTATCATACCGTTTCATACTCCTCATATTTTTGACACCTTTTGAGGCTCTTCATATTATTCACACCTTTTCAGGCTCTTCATTTTTTCAACACTACTTCATGCTCCTCCTATTTTTCAGACCGTTTCATGCTCATCTAATTTTTGACACCTTTTGAAGCTCTTCATATTTTTCACACCTTTTGAAGCTCTTCATATTTTTTACACCTTTTCTGGCTCTTCATGTTTTTCAACACCGCTTCATGCTCCTCCTATTTTTCGGACCGTTTCATGCTCCTCATATTTTTCACACTTTTGAAGCTCTTCATATTTTTCACACCTTTTCAGGCTCTTCATGTTTTTCAACACCGCTTCATGCTCCGCCTATTTTACAGACCGTTTCATTCTCTTCATTTTTTTGACACCTTTTAAAGCTCCTCCTATAATTCACGCCTTTTCAGGCTTTTCATTTTTTTCAACACCACTTCATGCTCCTCCTATTTTTCAGACCGTTTCATGATCCACATATTTTTCACACCTTTGAAGGTCTTCATATTTTTCACACCTTTTCAGGCTCTTCATATTTTTGAACACCGCTTCATGCTCCTCCTATTTTTCAGACCGTTTCATGCTCCTCATATTTTTGACATCTTTTGATGCTCTTCATATTTTTCACACCTTTTCAGGGTCTCCAAGATTATGAACACCGCTTCGTGCTCCTCCTGTTTTCAGACCGTTACATACTCCTCATATTTTTGACACCCTTTGAAGCTCTTCATATTTTTCACAGATTTTCAGGCTCTTCATGTTTTTCAACACCTCTTCATGCTCCGCCTATTTTTCATACCGTTTCATACTCCTCATATTTTTGACACCTTTTGAAGCTCTTCTTATTTTTCAAACCCTTTCAGTATCTTCATGATTTTGACGACCGCTTCATGCTCCTCCTATTTTTCAGACCGTTTCATACTCCTCATATTTTTGACACCTTTTGAAGCTCTTCATATTTTTCACACCTTTTCAGGCTCTTCATGTTTCTGAACATCGCTTCTTGCTCCTCCTATTTTTCAGACCGTTTCATGCTCCTCATATTTTTGACACCTTTTGAAGCTCTTCATATTTTTCACACCTTTTCAGACTCTTCATGTTTTTGAACACCGCTTCATGCTGAGCCTATTGTGCAGACCGTTTCATTCTCTTCATTTTTTTGACAACTTTTAAAGCTCCTCCTATATTTCACACCTTTTCAGGCTTTTCATTTTTTTCAACACCAATTCATGCTCCTCCTATTTTTCAGATCGTTTCATGCTCATCTCATTTTGACCCCTTTTTAAGCTCTTCATATTTTTCACATCTTTTGAAGCTGTTCATACTTTTCACACCTTTTCAGGCTCTTCATGATTTTCAACACCACTTCATGCTCCTCCTATTTTTCAGAGAGTTTCATGCTCATCTCATTTTTGACACCTTTTGAAGCTCTTCATATTTTTCACACCTTTTGAAGCTCTTCATATTTTTCATATTTTTGAAGCTCTTCATATTTTCACACGTTTTCAGACTCTTCATGTTTTTCAACACCGCTTCATGCTCCTGCTATTTTTCAGACCGTTTCATGCTCCTCATATTTTTGACACCTTTTGAAACTCTTCATATTTCTCACACCTTTTCAGGCTTTCAGGTTTTTCAACACCATTTCATGCTCCTCCTATTTTTCTGACCGTTTCATGCTCCTAATATTTTTGACACGTTTTGAAGCTCTTCATATTTTTCACACCTTTTCAGGCTCTTCATGTTTTTGAACACCGCTTCATGCTCCTCCTATTTTTCAGACCGTTTCATGCTCCTAATATTTTTGACACCTTTTGAAGCTCTTCATATTTTTCACACCTTTTCAGGCTCTTCATGTTTTTCAACATCACTTCATGCTTCTCCTACTTTTCAGACCGTTTCATGCTCCTCATGTATTTCACACATTTTGAAGCTCTTCATATTTTTCACACCTTTCAGGCTCTTCATGTTTTTGATCACCGTTTCATGCTCCTCCTATTTTTCAGACCGTTTCATGCTCCTCATATTTTTGACAACTTTTGAAGCTCTTCATATTTTTCACACCTTTTCAGACACTTCATATTTTTCAACATCGCTTCATGCTCCTCCTATTTTTCAGACCGTTTCATACTCCTCATATTTCTGACACCTTTTGAAGCTCTTCATATTTTTCACACCTTTTCAGGCTCTTCATGTTTTTCAACACCACTTCATGCTCCTCCTATTTTTCAGACCGTTTCAGGCTCCTCATATTTTTCACACCTTTTGAAATCGTTCTATTTCTCACACCTTTTCAGGCTCTTCATGTTTTTCAACACCGCTTCATGCTCCTCCTATTTTTCAGACCGTTTCATGCTCATCTCATTTTTGACACCATTCGAAGCTTTGCATATTTTTCACAACTTTTCAGGCTCTTCATGTTTTTGAACACCGCTTCATGCTCTTCCTATTTTTCAGACCGTATCATGCTCCTCATATTTTTCACAACTTTTGAAGCTCTTCAAATATTTCACACCTTTCCAGGCTCTTCATTTTTTCAAAACCACTTCATGCTCCTCATATTTTTCAGATCGTTTAATGCTCATTCATTTTAACACCTTTTGAAGCTCTTCATATTTTTGACAAATTTTGAAGTTCTTCATATTTTTCACACGTTTTCAGGCTCTTCATTATTTTCAACACCGCTTCATGCTCCTCCTATTTTTCAGACCTTTTCATGCTCATCTCTTTTTTGACACCTTTGAAGCTCTTCATATTTTTCACACCTTTTGAAGCTCTTCATATTTTTCACATTTATGAAGCTCTTCATATTTTCCACACGTTTTCAGACAATTCATCTTTTTCAATATCGCTTCATGCTCCTCCTATTTTTCAGACCGTTTCATTCTCCTCATATTTTTGACACCTTTTGAAGCTCTTCATATATTTGACACCTTTTCAGACTTTTCCTTTTTTTCAACACGACTTCATGCTCCTCCTATTTTTCAGACCGTTTCATGCTCATCTCATTTTGACACCTTTTGAAGCTCTTCATGTTTTTCACATCTTTTGAAGCTCTTCATATTTTTCACAACTTTTCAGGCTCTTTATGATTTTCAACAGCGCTTCATGGTCCTCCTATTTTTCAGACCGTTTCATGCTCCTCATAATTTTGACACCTTTTGAAGCTTTCATATTTTTCACACTTTTTCAGGCTCTTCATGTTTTTCAACACTACTTCATGCTCCTCCTTTTCTGCAGACCGTTTCATGCTACTCATATTTTTAACACCTTTTGAAGCTCTTCATATTTCTCACACCTTTTCAGGCTCTTCATGTTTTTCAACAACGCTTCATGCTCCTCCGATTTTTCAGACGGTTTCATGCTCCTCATATTTTTGACACCTTTTGAAGCTCTTCATATTTTTCACACCTTTTAAGGCTCTTCATGTTTTTGAACACCGCTTCATGCTCCTCCTATTTTTCAGACCGTTTCATCCTCATCTCATTTTTGACACATTTGAAGCTCTTCATATTTTTCACACATTTTGAAGCTCTTCAGATTTTTCACACCTTTTCAGTCTCTGCATGTTTTTGAACACCGTTTCATGCTCCTCATGTATTTCACAGCTTTTGAAGCTCTTCATATTTTTCACACCTTTTCAGGCTCTTCATGTTTTTGAACACCGCTTCATGCTCCTCCTATTTTTCAGACCATTTCATGCACCTCATATTTTTGACACCTTTTGAAGCTCTTCATATTTTTCACACCTTTTCAGGCTCTTCATGTTTTTCAACACCGCTTCATGGTCCTCCCATGTTTCAGAACGTTTCATGCTCCTCATGTATTTCACACATTTTGAAACTCTTCATATTTTTCACACCTTTTGAAGCTCTTCATAATTTTCATATTTTTGAAGCTCTTCATATTTTTCACACTTTTTCAGGTTCTTCATGTTTTTCAACACCTCTTCAGGCTCCTCCTATTTTTCAGACCCTTTCATGCTAATCTAATTTTTGACACTTTTTGAAGCTCTTCATATTTTTCACATAAGTCTCTGCATGTTTTTGAACACCTTTTCATGCTCCTCATGTATTTCACTCCTTGTGAAGCTCTTCATATTTTGCACACATTTTCAGGCTCTTCATGTTTTTGAACACCGCTTCATCCTCCTCCTATTTTTAAGAGGGTTACATGTTCGCCATATTTTTGACACATTTTGAAGCTTTCATATTTTTCACACCTTTTCAAGCTCTTCATGTTTTTCAACACCACTTCATGCTCCTCCTTTCTTGCAGACCTTTTCATGCTACTCATATTTTTGACACCTTTTGAAGCTCTTCATATTTCTCACACCTTTTCAGGCTCTTCATGTTTTTCAACACCGCTTCATGCACCTCCTATTTTTCAGACCGTTTCATGCTCCTCATGTTTTTGACACCTTTTGAAGCTTTCATATTTTTCACACCTTTTCAAGCTCTTCATGTTTTTCAACACCACTTCATGCTCCTCCTTTTTTGCAGACCTTATCATGCTACTCATATTTTTGACACCTTTTGAAGCTCTTCATGTTTCTCACACCTTTTCAGGCTCTTCATGTTTTTCAACACCGCTTAATGCACCTCCTATTTTTCAGACCGTTTCATGCTCATCTCATTTTTGACACCTTTTGAAGCTTTTCATATTTTTCACATATTTTCAGGCTCATCATGTTTTTGAACACCGCTTCATGCTAATCCTATTTTTCAGACCGTTTCCTGCTCCTCATATGTTTCACACCTTATGAAGCTCTTCATAATTTTCACACCTTTCCAGGCTCTTCATGTTTTTGAACACCACTTCATGCTCCTTCTATTTTTCAGAGAGTTTCTTGTTCCTCATGTATTTCACACCTTTTGAAGCTCTTCATATTTTTCACACCTTTTCAGGCTCTTCATGTTTTGCCACACCACTTCATGCTTCTCCTATTTTTCAGCCCGTTTCATCCTCCTCATGTATTTCACACCTTTAGAAGCTCTTCATATTTTTCACACCTTTTCAGGCTCTTCATGTTTTTCAACACGGCTTCCTGCTCCTCCTATTTTTCAGACCGTTTCATGTTCCTCCTATTTTTCAGATCATTTCATGCTCCTGATATTTTTGACACCTTTTTAAGCTCTTCATATTTTTCACACCTTTTCAGGCTCTTCATGTTTTTCAACACCGCTTCATGCTCCTCCTATTTTTCAGACCTTTTCATGCTCCTCATATTTTTGACTCCTTTTAAAGCTCTTCATATTTTTCACACCTTTTCAGGCTCTTCATCTTTTTCACCCCACTTCACGCTCCTCCTATTTTTCAGACCGTTTCAGGCTCCTCATATTTTTGACAGCTTCTGAATCTCTTCATATTTTTCACACCTTTTCATGCTCTTCATGTTTTTCAACACCGTGTCATGCTCCTCCGATTTTTCAGACGGTTTCATGCTACTCATATTTTTCACACCTTTAAAGCTCTTCATATTTTTCACACATTTTAAGACTCTTCATGATTTTCAACACCGTGTCATGCTCCTCCTATTTTTCAGACGGTTTCATGCTCCTCATAATTTTCACACCTTTAAAGCTCTTCATATTTTTCACAACTTTTAAGGCTATTCATGCTTTTGAAAACCACTTCATGCTCCTCCTATTTTTCAGACCGTTTCGTGCTCCTCATATTTTTGACAACTTTTGAAGCTCTTCTTATTTTTAACACCTTTTCAGGCTCTTCATGTTTCTGAACACCATTTAATGCTCCTCATATTTTTGACAACTATTGGATCTCTAAATATTTTTCAAACCGTTTCATGCTCCTCATATTTTTGACACCTTTTGAAGCTTTTCATATATTTCATAACTTTTCAGACTCTTAAAGTATTTGAACACCGCTTTATTCAGCTCCTTTTTTTCAGACCGTTTCATGCTCCTCATGTATTTCACACCTTTTGAAGCTCTTCTAATTTTTCACACCTTTTCAGGCTCTTCATATTTTTGAACACCGCTTCATGCTCCTCGTATTTTTCAGACCGTTTCATGCTCCTCATATTTTTGACACCTTTTGAAGCTCTTCATATATTTCATACCTTTTCAGACTCTTCATGTTTTTGAACACCGCTTCATGCTCCTCCTATTTTTCAGACCATTTCATGCTCCTCATATTTTTGACTCCTTTTGAAGCTCTTCATATTTTTCACACATTTTCATGCTCTTCATATTTTTCAACACCGTGTCATGCTCCTCCTATTTATCAGACCGTTTAATGCTCCTCATATTTTTCACACCTTTAAAGCTCTTCATATTTTTCTCACATTTTAAGGCTCTTCATGTTTTTCAACACCGTGTCATGCTCATCCTATTTTTCAGACGGTATCTTGCTCTTCATAATTTTCACACCTTTAAAGCTCTTCATATTTTTCACGCCTTTTAAGGCTCGTCATATTTTTGAACACCACTTCATGTTCCTCCTATTTTTCAGACCGTTTCATGTTCCTGCTATTTTTCAGATCATTTCATGCTCCTGATATTTTTGATATCTTTTGAAGCTCTTCATATTTTTACACCTTTTTAGGCTCTTCATGTTTTTCAACACGGCTTCATGCTCCTCCTATTTTTCGGACCTTTTCATGCTCCTCATATTTTTGACTCCTTTTGAAGCTCTTCATATTTTTCACACGTTTTCAGGCTCTTCATCTTTTTCAACACCACTTCATGCTCCTCCTATTTTTCAGACCGTTTCAGGCTCCTCATATTTTTGACAGCTTTAGAATCTCTTCATATTTTTCACACATTTTCAGGCTCTTCATGTTTTTGAATACCCCTTCTTGCTCCTCTTCTTTTTCAGACCGTTTAATACTCCTCATATTTTAGACACCTTTTGAAGATCTTCATATATTTCACAACTTTTCAGGCTCTTCATGTTTATCAACACCATTTCATGCTCCTCCTATTTTTCAGACCGTTTCATGCTCCTCATATTTGACCAGTTTTGAAGCTCTTCATATATTTCACACCTTTTCAGGCACTTCATGTTTTTCAAAACCGCTTCCTTTTCCTCCTATTTTTCAGAACGTTTCATGCTCCTCATATGTTTGATACCTTTGAAACTCTTCATATTTTTCACACCTTTTCATGCTCTTCATGTTTTCAACACCGATTCATGCTCCTCCTATTTTTCAGACCGTTTCATGCTCCTCCTAGTTTTCAGGCCGTTTCATGCTCCTCATATTTTGACACATTTTGAAGCTCTTCATAGTTTTCACACCTTTTCAGGCTCTTCATGTTTTTGAATTCGGCTTCATACTCCTCCTATATTTCTCACTGTTTCATGCTCCTCATATTTTGACACATTTTGAAGCTCTTCATAGTTTTCACACCTTTTCAGGCTCTTCATGTTTTTCAACACCGCTTCATGCTCCTCCTATTTTTCAGACCATTTCATGCGCCTCATATTTTTGACACCTTTTGAAGCTCTTCATATTTTTCACACCTTTTCAGGCTCTTCATGTTTTTCAACACCGCTTCATGCTCCTCCTATTTTTCAGACCGTTTCATGCTCGTCATATTTTTGACATCTTTTGAAGCTCTTCATATTTTTCACACCTTTTCATGCTCTTCATGTTTTTCAACACCGCTTCATGCTCCTCCTATTTTTCAGACCGTTTCATGCTCCTCATAGTTTTGACACCTTTTGAAGCTCTTCATATTTTTCACACCTTTTCAGGCTCTTCATGTTTTTCAACACGGCTTCCTGCTCCTCCTATTTTTCAGAACATTTCATGCTCCTCATAATTTTGACACCTTTTGAAGCTCTTCATATTTTTGACACCATTTCAAGCTCTTCATGTTTTTCAACACCGCTTCCTGCTCCTCCTTTTGGTCAGACCATTTCATGCTCCTCATAATTTTGACACCTTTTCATGCTCTTCATGTTTTTCAACACCGCGTCATGCGCCTCCTATTTTCAGACCGTTTCATGCTCCTCATATTTTTGACGTCTTTTGAAGCTCTTCACATTTTTCACACATTTTAATGCTCTTCATGTTTTTGAACACCGCTTCATGCTCCTCCTATTTTTCAGAATGTTTCATGCTCCTCATATTTTTGACACCTTTTGAAGCTCTTCATATTTTTGACACCTTTTCAAGCTCTTCATGTTTTTCAACACCGCTTCATGCTCCTCCTATTTTTCAGACCGTTTCATGCTCATAATATTTTTGAAACCATTCAAAGCTCTTCATATTTTTCACACCTTTTCAGGCTCTTCATGATTTTCAACACCGCTTCATGCTCCTCCTTTATTTCAGACAGTTTCCTTCTCCTCCTATTTTTGACACCTTTTGAAGCTCTGCATATTTTTCACACCTTTTCATGCTCTTCATTCTTTCAAAACCGATTCATGCTCCTCCTATTTTTCAGACCCTTTCATGCTCCTCCTATTTTTCAGGCCGTTTCATGCTCCGCATATATTTCACACCTTTTGAAGCTCTTCACATTTTTCACACCTTTTCTCGTTCTCATGTTTTTGAACACAGCTTCATGCTCCTCCTATATTTCAGACCGTTTCATGCTCTTCATATATTTCACACCGTTTGAAGCTCTTCATATTTTTCACACCTTTTCAGGCTCTTCAATTTTTTCAACACCGCTTCATGCTCCTCCTTTATTTCAGACAGTTTCATTCTCCTCCTATTTTTGACACCTTTTGAAGCTCTTCATATATTTCACACCTTTTCAAGCTCTTCATGTTTTTGAACACCGATTCATGCTCCTCCTATTTTTCATACCGTTTCATGCTCCTCCTATTTTTCACGCCGTTTCATGCTCCTCATATTTTGACACCTTTTGAAGCTCTTCGTATTTTTCACACATTTTCAGGCTCTTCATGTTTTTGAACACCACTGCATCTCCTGTTATTTTTCAGACCGTTTCATGCTCCTCATATTTGAGAAGTTTTGAAGCTCTTCATATATTTCACACCTTTTCAGGCACTTCATATTTTTCAAAACCGCTTCATGCTCCTCCTATTTTTCAGAACGTTTCATGCTCCTCATATTTTTGATACCTTTTGAAGCTCTTCATATTTTTCACACCTTTTCATGCTCTTCATGTTTTCAAAACCGATTCATGCTCCTCCTATTTTTCAGACCCTTTCATGCTCCTCCTATTTTTCAGGTCGTTTCATGCTCCTCAAATTTTGACACATTTTGAAGCTCTTCATAGTTTTCATACCTTTTCAGGCTGTTCATGTTTTTTAACACGGCTTCATGCTCCTCCTATTTTTCAGACCATTATATGCTCCTCATATTTTTGACACGTTTTGAAGCTCTTCATATTTTTAACACCTTTTAAGCTCTTCATGTTTTTCAACAACGCTTCATGCTCCTCCTATTTTTCAGGCCGTTTCATGCTCCTCATTTTTTTGACACCTTTTGAAGCCCTACATATTTTTCACACCTTTTCATGCTCTTCTTGTTTTTCAACGTCGCTTCATTCTCCTCCTATTTTTCAGACCGTTTCATGCTCCTCATATATTTGACACCTTTTGAAGCTCTTCATATTTTTCACTACTTTTCATGCTCTTCATGTTTTTCAACAGCGCTTCAAGCTCCTCCTATTTTTCAGACCGTTTCATGCTCCTCATAGTTTTGACACCTTTTGAAGCTCTTCATATTTTTCACACCTTTTCATGCTCTTCATATTTTTCAACACCGCTTCCTGCTCCTCCTATTTTTCAGACCGTTTCATGTTACTCACAGTTTTGACACCTTTTGAAGCTCTTCATATTTTTCACACCTTTTCAGGCTCTTCATGTTTTTCAACACGGCTTCCTGCTCCTCCTATTTTTCATACCATTTCATGCTCCTCATATTTTTGACACGTTTTGAAGCTCTTCATATTTTTAACACCTTTTAAGCTCTTCATGTTTTTCAACACCGCTTCATGCTCCTCCTATTTTTCAGGCCGTTTCATGCTCCTCATATTTTGACACATTTTGAAGCTCTTCATATTTTTCACACGTTTTCAGGCTCTTCATCTTTTTCAACACCACTTCATGCTCCTCCTATTTTTCAGACCGTTTCAGGCTCCTCATATTTTTGACAGCTTTAGAATCTCTTCATATTTTTCACACATTTTCAGGCTCTTCATGTTTTTGAATACCCCTTCTTGCTCCTCTTCTTTTTCAGACCGTTTAATACTCCTCATATTTTAGACACCTTTTGAAGATCTTCATATATTTCACAACTTTTCAGGCTCTTCATGTTTATCAACACCATTTCATGCTCCTCCTGTTTTTCAGACCATTTCATGCTCATCTCATTTTTGACACCTGTTGAAGCTCTTCATATTCTCACACCTTTTGAAGCTCTTCATTTATTTCACTCCTTTACAGGCTCTTCATGTTTTTCAACACTGCTTCCTGCTCCTCCTATTTTTAGACCGTTTCATGCTCCTCATATATTACACACCATTTGAAACTCTTCATATTTTTCACAACTTTTCAGGCTCTTCATGTTTTCGAACACGGCTTCATGCTCCTCTTATTTTTCAGACCGTTTCATGCTCCTCATATTTTTGACACCTTTTGAGCTCTTCGTATTTTTCACACCTTTTCAGGCTCTTCATGTTTTTCAACACCGCTTCATGCTCCTCCTTTATTTCAGACAGTTTCATGCTCCTCCTATTTTTGACACCTTTGAAGCTCTTCATATATTTCACACCTTTTCAAGCTCTTCCTGTTTTTGAACACCGATTCATGCTCCTCCTATTTTTCATACCGTTTCATGCTCCTCCTATTTTTCAGGCCGTTTCATGCTCCTCATATTTTGACACATTTTGAAGCTCTTCGTATTTTTCACACATTTTCAGGCTCTTCATGTTTTTGAACACCACTGCATGCTCCTCCTATTTTTCAGACCGTTTCATGCTCCTCATATTTGACCAGTTTTGAAGCTCTTCATATATTTCACACCTTTTCAGGCACTTCATGTTTTTCAAAACCGCTTCCTTTTCCTCCTATTTTTCAGAAGGTTTCATGCTCCTCATATGTTTGATACCTTTGAAACTCTTCATATTTTTCACACCTTTTCATGCTCTTCATGTTTTCAACACCGATTCATGCTCCTCCTATTTTTCAGACCGTTTCATGCTCCTCCTAGTTTTCAGGCCATTTCATGCTCCTCATATTTTGACACATTTTGAAGCTCTTCATAGTCTTCACACCTTTTCAGGCTCTTCATGTTTTTGAATTCGGCTTCATGCTCCTCCTATATTTCACACTGTTTCATGCTCCTCATATTTTGACACATTTTGAAGCTCTTCATATTTTTCACACCTTTTCAGGCTCTTCATGTTTTTCAACACCGCTTCATGCTCCTCCTATTTTTCAGACCATTTCATGCGCCTCATATTTTTGACACCTTTTGAAGCTCTTCATATTTTTCACACCTTTTCAGGCTCTTCATGTTTTTCAACACCGCTTCATGCTCCTCCTATTTTTCAGACCGTTTCATGCTCGTCATATTTTTGACATCTTTTGAAGCTCTTCATATTTTTCACACCTTTTCATGCTCTTCATGTTTTTCAACACCGCTTCATGCTCCTCCTATTTTTCAGACCGTTTCATGCTCCTCATAGTTTTGACACCTTTTGAAGCTCTTCATATTTTTGACACCATTTCAAGCTCTTCATGTTTTTCAACACCGCTTCCTGCTCCTCCTTTTGGTCAGACCATTTCATGCTCCTCATAATTTTGACACCTTTTCATGCTCTTCATGTTTTTCAACACCGCGTCATGCGCCTCCTATTTTCAGACCGTTTCATGCTCCTCATATTTTTGACGTCTTTTGAAGCTCTTCACATTTTTCACACATTTTAATGCTCTTCATGTTTTTGAACACCGCTTCATGCTCCTCCTATTTTTCAGAATGTTTCATGCTCCTCATATTTTTGACACCTTTTGAAGCTCTTCATATTTTTGACACCTTTTCAAGCTCTTCATGTTTTTCAACACCGCTTCATGCTCCTCCTATTTTTCAGACCGTTTCATGCTCATAATATTTTTGAAACCATTCGAAGCTCTTCATATTTTTCACACCTTTTCAGGCTCTTCATGATTTTCAACACCGCTTCATGCTCCTCCTATTTTTCAGACCGTTTCATGCTCCTCCTAGTTTTCAGGCCGTTTCATGCTCCTCATATTTTGACACATTTTGAAGCTCTTCATAGTTTTCACACCTTTTCATGCTCTTCATGTTTTCAACACCGATTCATGCTCCTCCTATTTTTCAGACCGTTTCATGCTCCTCCTAGTTTTCAGGCCGTTTCATGCTCCTCATATTTTGACACATTTTGAAGCTCTTCATAGTTTTCACACCTTTTCAGGCTCTTCATGTTTTTGAATTCGGCTTCATGCTCCTCCTATATTTCACACTGTTTCATGCTCCTCATATTTTGACACATTTTGAAGCTCTTCATATTTTTCACACCTTTTCAGGCTCTTCATGTTTTTCAACACCGCTTCATGCTCCTCCTATTTTTCAGACCATTTCATGCGCCTCATATTTTTGACACCTTTTGAAGCTCTTCATATTTTTCACACCTTTTCAGGCTCTTCATGTTTTTCAACACCGCTTCATGCTCCTCCTATTTTTCAGACCGTTTCATGCTCGTCATATTTTTGACATCTTTTGAAGCTCTTCATATTTTTCACACCTTTTCATGCTCTTCATGTTTTTCAACACCGCTTCATGCTCCTCCTATTTTTCAGACCGTTTCATGCTCCTCATAGTTTTGACACCTTTTGAAGCTCTTCATATTTTTGACACCATTTCAAGCTCTTCATGTTTTTCAACACCGCTTCCTGCTCCTCCTTTTGGTCAGACCATTTCATGCTCCTCATAATTTTGACACCTTTTCATGCTCTTCATGTTTTTCAACACCGCGTCATGCGCCTCCTATTTTCAGACCGTTTCATGCTCCTCATATTTTTGACGTCTTTTGAAGCTCTTCACATTTTTCACACATTTTAATGCTCTTCATGTTTTTGAACACCGCTTCATGCTCCTCCTATTTTTCAGAATGTTTCATGCTCCTCATATTTTTGACACCTTTTGAAGCTCTTCATATTTTTGACACCTTTTCAAGCTCTTCATGTTTTTCAACACCGCTTCATGCTCCTCCTATTTTTCAGACCGTTTCATGCTCATAATATTTTTGAAACCATTCGAAGCTCTTCATATTTTTCACACCTTTTCAGGCTCTTCATGATTTTCAACACCGCTTCATGCTCCTCCTTTATTTCAGACAGTTTCCTTCTCCTCCTATTTTTGACACCTTTTGAAGCTCTGCATATTTTTCACACCTTTTCATGCTCTTCATTCTTTCAAAACCGATTCATGCTCCTCCTATTTTTCAGACCCTTTCATGCTCCTCCTATTTTTCAGGCCGTTTCATGCTCCGCATATATTTCACACCTTTTGAAGCTCTTCACATTTTTCACACCTTTTCTCGTTCTCATGTTTTTGAACACAGCTTCATGCTCCTCCTATATTTCAGACCGTTTCATGCTCTTCATATATTTCACACCGTTTGAAGCTCTTCATATTTTTCACACCTTTTCAGGCTCTTCAATTTTTTCAACACCGCTTCATGCTCCTCCTTTATTTCAGACAGTTTCATTCTCCTCCTATTTTTGACACCTTTTGAAGCTCTTCATATATTTCACACCTTTTCAAGCTCTTCATGTTTTTGAACACCGATTCATGCTCCTCCTATTTTTCATACCGTTTCATGCTCCTCCTATTTTTCACGCCGTTTCATGCTCCTCATATTTTGACACCTTTTGAAGCTCTTCGTATTTTTCACACATTTTCAGGCTCTTCATGTTTTTGAACACCACTGCATCTCCTGTTATTTTTCAGACCGTTTCATGCTCCTCATATTTGAGAAGTTTTGAAGCTCTTCATATATTTCACACCTTTTCAGGCACTTCATATTTTTCAAAACCGCTTCATGCTCCTCCTATTTTTCAGAACGTTTCATGCTCCTCATATTTTTGATAACTTTTGAAGCTCTTCATATTTTTCACACCTTTTCATGCTCTTCATGTTTTCAAAACCGATTCATGCTCCTCCTATTTTTCAGACCCTTTCATGCTCCTCCTATTTTTCAGGTCGTTTCATGCTCCTCAAATTTTGACACATTTTGAAGCTCTTCATAGTTTTCATACCTTTTCAGGCTGTTCATGTTTTTGAACACGGCATCATGCTCCTCCTATTTTTCAGACCATTACATGCTCCTCATATTTTTGACACGTTTTGAAGCTCTTCATATTTTTAACACCTTTTAAGCTCTTCATGTTTTTCAACAACGCTTCATGCTCCTCCTATTTTTCAGGCCGTTTCATGCTCCTCATTTTTTTGACACCTTTTGAAGCCCTACATATTTTTCACACCTTTTCATGCTCTTCTTGTTTTTCAACGTCGCTTCATTCTCCTCCTATTTTTCAGACCGTTTCATGCTCCTCATATATTTGACACCTTTTGAAGCTCTTCATATTTTTCACTACTTTTCATGCTCTTCATGTTTTTCAACAGCGCTTCAAGCTCCTCCTATTTTTCAGACCGTTTCATGCTCCTCATAGTTTTGACACCTTTTGAAGCTCTTCATATTTTTCACACCTTTTCATGCTCTTCATATTTTTCAACACCGCTTCCTGCTCCTCCTATTTTTCAGACCGTTTCATGCTCCTCACAGTTTTGACACCTTTTGAAGCTCTTCATATTTTTCACACCTTTTCAGGCTCTTCATGTTTTTCAACACGGCTTCCTGCTCCTCCTATTTTTCATACCATTTCATGCTCCTCATATTTTTGACACGTTTTGAAGCTCTTCATATTTTTAACACCTTTTAAGCTCTTCATGTTTTTCAACACCGCTTCATGCTCCTCCTATTTTTTAGGCCGTTTCATGCTCCTCATTTTTTTGACACCTTTTGAAGCCCTACATATTTTTCACACCTTTTCATGCTCTTCTTGTTTTTCAACGTCGCTTCATTCTCCTCCTATTTTTCAGACCGTTTCATGCTCCTCATATATTTGACACCTTTTGAAGCTCTTCATGTTTTTCACTACTTTTCATGCTCTTCATGTTTTTCAACAGCGCTTCAAGCTCCTCCTATTTTTCAGACCGTTTCATGCTCCTCATAGTTTTGACACCTTTTGAAGCTCTTCATATTTTTCACACCTTTTCATGCTCTTCATATTTTTCAACACCGCTTCATGCTCCTCCTATTTTTCAGACCGTTTCATGCTCCTCACAGTTTTGACACCTTTTGAAGCTCTTCATATTTTTCACACCTTTTCAGGCTCTTCATGTTTTTCAACACGGCTTCCTGCTCCTCCTATTTTTCATACCATTTCATGCTCCTCATAATTTTGACACCTTTTGAAGCTCTTCATATTTTTGACACCATTTCAAGATCTTCATGTTTTTCAACACCGCTTCCTGCTCCTCCTTTTTGTCAGACCATTTCATGCTCCTCATATTTTTGACACCTTTTCATGCTCTTCATGTTTTTCAACACCGCTTCATGCACCTCCTATTTTTCAGACCGTTTCATGCTCCTCACAGTTTTGACACCTTTTGAAGCTCTTCATATTTTTCACACCTTTTCAGGCTCTTCATGTTTTTCAACACGGCTTCCTGCTCCTCCTATTTTTCATACCATTTCATGCTCCTCATAATTTTGACACCTTTTGAAGCTCTTCATATTTTTGACACCATTTCAAGATCTTCATGTTTTTCAACACCGCTTCCTGCTCCTCCTTTTTGTCAGACCATTTCATGCTCCTCATATTTTTGACACCTTTTCATGCTCTTCATGTTTTTCAACACCGCGTCATGCCCCTCCTATTTTCAGTCCGTTTCATGCTCCTCATATATTTGACGTATTTTGAAGCTTTTCATATTTTTCACACCTTTTCAGGCTCTTCATGTTTTTGAACACCGCTTCATGCTCCTCCTTTTTTTCAGATCGTTTCGTGTTCCTCATGTATTTCAATCCTTTTGAAGCTCTTCATATTTTTCACACCTTTTCAGGCTCTTCATGTGTTTGAACACGGCTTCATGCTCCTCCTATTTTTCAGACCGTTTTATGCTCCTGCTATGTTTGACACTTTTTGAAGCTGTTCATATTTTTCACACCTTTTCAGGCTCTTCATGGTTTTCAACACCGCTTCATGCTCCTCCTTTATTTCAGACAGTTTCATTCTCCTCCTATTTTTGACACCTTTTGAAGCTCTTCATATATTTCACACCTTTTCAAGCTCTTCATGTTTTTGAACACCGATTCATGCTCCTCCTATTTTTCATACCGTTTCATGCTCCTCCTATTTTTCACGCCGTTTCATGCTCCTCATATTTTGACACCTTTTGAAGCTCTTCGTATTTTTCACACATTTTCAGGCTCTTCATGTTTTTGAACACCACTGCATCTCCTGTTATTTTTCAGACCGTTTCATGCTCCTCATATTTGAGAAGTTTTGAAGCTCTTCATATATTTCACACCTTTTCAGGCACTTCATATTTTTCAAAACCGCTTCATGCTCCTATTTTTCAGAACGTTTCATGCTCCTCATATTTTTGATACCTTTTGAAGCTCTTCATATTTTTCACACCTTTTCATGCTCTTCATGTTTTCAAAACCGATTCATGCTCCTCCTATTTTTCAGACCCTTTCATGCTCCTCCTATTTTTCAGGTCGTTTCATGCTCCTCAAATTTTGACACATTTTGAAGCTCTTCATAGTTTTCATACCTTTTCAGGCTGTTCATGTTTTTGAACACGGCTTCATGCTCCTCCTATTTTTCAGACCATTACATGCTCCTCATATTTTTGACACGTTTTGAAGCTCTTCATATTTTTAACACCTTTTAAGCTCTTCATGTTTTTCAACAACGCTTCATGCTCCTCCTATTTTTCAGGCCGTTTCATGCTCCTCATTTTTTTGACACCTTTTGAAGCCCTACATATTTTTCACACCTTTTCATGCTCTTCTTGTTTTTCAACGTCGCTTCATTCTCCTCCTATTTTTCAGACCGTTTCATGCTTCTCATATATTTGACACCTTTTGAAGCTCTTCATATTTTTCACTACTTTTCATGCTCTTCATGTTTTTCAACAGTGCTTCAAGCTCCTCCTATTTTTCAGACCGTTTCATGCTCCTCATAGTTTTGACACCTTTTGAAGCTCTTCATATTTTTCACACCTTTTCATGCTCTTCATATTTTTCAACACCGCTTCCTGCTCCTCCTATTTTTCAGACCGTTTCATGCTCCTCACAGTTTTGACACCTTTTGAAGCTCTTCATATTTTTCACACCTTTTCAGGCTCTTCATGTTTTTCAACACGGCTTCCTGCTCCTCCTATTTTTCATACCATTTCATGCTCCTCATATTTTTGACACGTTTTGAAGCTCTTCATATTTTTAACACCTTTTAAGCTCTTCATGTTTTTCAACACCGCTTCATGCTCCTCCTATTTTTCAGGCCGTTTCATGCTCCTCATTTTTTTGACACCTTTTGAAGCCCTACATATTTTTCACACCTTTTCATGCTCTTCTTGTTTTTCAACGTCGCTTCATTCTCCTCCTATTTTTCAGACCGTTTCATGCTCCTCATATATTTGACACCTTTTGAAGCTCTTCATATTTTTCACTACTTTTCATGCTCTTCATGTTTTTCAACAGCGCTTCAAGCTCCTCCTATTTTTCAGACCGTTTCATGCTCCTCATAGTTTTGACACCTTTTGAAGCTCTTCATATTTTTCACACCTTTTCATGCTCTTCATATTTTTCAACACCGCTTCATGCTCCTCCTATTTTTCAGACCGTTTCATGCTCCTCACAGTTTTGACACCTTTTGAAGCTCTTCATATTTTTCACACCTTTTCAGGCTCTTCATGTTTTTCAACACGGCTTCCTGCTCCTCCTATTTTTCATACCATTTCATGCTCCTCATAATTTTGACACCTTTTGAAGCTCTTCATAATTTTGACACCATTTCAAGATCTTCATGTTTTTCAACACCGCTTCCTGCTCCTCCTTTTTGTCAGACCATTTCATGCTCCTCATATTTTTGACACCTTTTCATGCTCTTCATGTTTTTCAACACCGCTTCATGCTCCTCCTATTTTTCAGACCGTTTCATGCTCCTCACAGTTTTGACACCTTTTGAAGCTCTTCATATTTTTCACACCTTTTCAGGCTCTTCATGTTTTTCAACACGGCTTCCTGCTCCTCCTATTTTTCATACCATTTCATGCTCCTCATAATTTTGACACCTTTTGAAGCTCTTCATATTTTTGACACCATTTCAAGATCTTCATGTTTTTCAACACCGCTTCCTGCTCCTCCTTTTTGTCAGACCATTTCATGCTCCTCATATTTTTGACACCTTTTCATGCTCTTCATGTTTTTCAACTCCGCGTCATGCCCCTCCTATTTTCAGTCCGTTTCATGCTCCTCATATATTTGACGTATTTTGAAGCTTTTCATATTTTTCACACCTTTTCAGGCTCTTCATGTTTTTGAACACCGCTTCATGCTCCTCCTTTTTTTCAGATCGTTTCGTGTTCCTCATGTATTTCAATCCTTTTGAAGCTCTTCATATTTTTCACACCTTTTCAGGCTCTTCATGTGTTTGAACACGGCTTCATGCTCCTCCTATTTTTCAGACCGTTTTATGCTCCTGCTATGTTTGACACTTTTTGAAGCTGTTCATATTTTTCACACCTTTTCAGGCTCTTCATGGTTTTCAACACCGCTTCATGCTCCTCCTTTATTTCAGACAGTTTCATTCTCCTCCTATTTTTGACACCTTTTGAAGCTCTTCATATATTTCACACCTTTTCAAGCTCTTCATGTTTTTGAACACCGATTCATGCTCCTCCTATTTTTCATACCGTTTCATGCTCCTCCTATTTTTCACGCCGTTTCATGCTCCTCATATTTTGACACCTTTTGAAGCTCTTCGTATTTTTCACACATTTTCAGGCTCTTCATGTTTTTGAACACCACTGCATCTCCTGTTATTTTTCAGACCGTTTCATGCTCCTCATATTTGAGAAGTTTTGAAGCTCTTCATATATTTCACACCTTTTCAGGCACTTCATATTTTTCAAAACCGCTTCATGCTCCTCCTATTTTTCAGAACGTTTCATGCTCCTCATATTTTTGATACCTTTTGAAGCTCTTCATATTTTTCACACCTTTTCATGCTCTTCATGTTTTCAAAACCGATTCATGCTCCTCCTATTTTTCAGACACTTTCATGCTCCTCCTATTTTTCAGGCCGTTTCATGCTCCTCATATTTTTGACACCTTTTGAATATCTTCATTTTTTTCACACCTTTTCAGGCTCTTCATGTTCTTCAACAGCATTTCATGCTCCTCCTATTTTTCAGACCGTTTCATGCTCCTCATATATTTGACACATTTTGAAGCTCTGAATATTTTTCACTCCTTTCCGGCTTTTCATTTTTTTCAATACCACTTCATGCTCCTCCTATTTTTCACACCGTTTCATGATCATCTCATTTTGACACCTTTTGAAGCTCTTCAAATTATTCACATCTTTTGAAGCTCTTCATATTTTTCACAACTTTTCAGGCTCTTTATGATTTTCAACACCGCTTCCCGCTCCTCCTATTTTTCATACCATTTCATGCTCCTCATATTTTTGACACGTTTTGAAGCTCTTCATATTTTTAACACCTTTTAAGCTCTTCATGTTTTTCAACACGGCTTCCTGCTCCTCCTATTTTTCATACCATTTCATGCTCCTCATATTTTTGACACGTTTTGAAGCTCTTCATATTTTTAACACCTTTTAAGCTCTTCATGTTTTTCAACACCGCTTCATGCTCCTCCTATTTTTCAGGCCGTTTCATGCTCCTCATTTTTTTGACACCTTTTGAAGCCCTACATATTTTTCACACCTTTTCATGCTCTTCTTGTTTTTCAACGTCGCTTCATTCTCCTCCTATTTTTCAGACCGTTTCATGCTCCTCATATATTTGACACCTTTTGAAGCTCTTCATATTTTTCACTACTTTTCATGCTCTTCATGTTTTTCAACAGCGCTTCAAGCTCCTCCTATTTTTCAGACCGTTTCATGCTCCTCATAGTTTTGACACCTTTTGAAGCTCTTCATATTTTTCACACCTTTTCATGCTCTTCATATTTTTCAACACCGCTTCATGCTCCTCCTATTTTTCAGACCGTTTCATGCTCCTCACAGTTTTGACACCTTTTGAAGCTCTTCATATTTTTCACACCTTTTCAGGCTCTTCATGTTTTTCAACACGGCTTCCTGCTCCTCCTATTTTTCATACCATTTCATGCTCCTCATAATTTTGACACCTTTTGAAGCTCTTCATATTTTTGACACCATTTCAAGATCTTCATGTTTTTCAACACCGCTTCCTGCTCCTCCTTTTTGTCAGACCATTTCATGCTCCTCATATTTTTGACACCTTTTCATGCTCTTCATGTTTTTCAACACCGCTTCATGCTCCTCCTATTTTTCAGACCGTTTCATGCTCCTCACAGTTTTGACACCTTTTGAAGCTCTTCATATTTTTCACACCTTTTCAGGCTCTTCATGTTTTTCAACACGGCTTCCTGCTCCTCCTATTTTTCATACCATTTCATGCTCCTCATAATTTTGACACCTTTTGAAGCTCTTCATATTTTTGACACCATTTCAAGATCTTCATGTTTTTCAACACCGCTTCCTGCTCCTCCTTTTTGTCAGACCATTTCATGCTCCTCATATTTTTGACACCTTTTCATGCTCTTCATGTTTTTCAACACCGCGTCATGCCCCTCCTATTTTCAGTCCGTTTCATGCTCCTCATATATTTGACGTATTTTGAAGCTTTTCATATTTTTCACACCTTTTCAGGCTCTTCATGTTTTTGAACACCGCTTCATGCTCCTCCTTTTTTTCAGATCGTTTCGTGTTCCTCATGTATTTCAATCCTTTTGAAGCTCTTCATATTTTTCACACCTTTTCAGGCTCTTCATGTGTTTGAACACGGCTTCATGCTCCTCCTATTTTTCAGACCGTTTTATGCTCCTGCTATGTTTGACACTTTTTGAAGCTGTTCATATTTTTCACACCTTTTCAGGCTCTTCATGGTTTTCAACACCGCTTCATGCTCCTCCTTTATTTCATACAGTTTCATTCTCCTCCTATTTTTGACACCTTTTGAAGCTCTTCATATATTTCACACCTTTTCAAGCTCTTCATGTTTTTGAACACCGATTCATGCTCCTCCTATTTTTCATACCGTTTCATGCTCCTCCTATTTTTCACGCCGTTTCATGCTCCTCATATTTTGACACCTTTTGAAGCTCTTCGTATTTTTCACACATTTTCAGGCTCTTCATGTTTTTGAACACCACTGCATCTCCTGTTATTTTTCAGACCGTTTCATGCTCCTCATATTTGAGAAGTTTTGAAGCTCTTCATATATTTCACACCTTTTCAGGCACTTCATATTTTTCAAAACCGCTTCATGCTCCTATTTTTCAGAACGTTTCATGCTCCTCATATTTTTGATACCTTTTGAAGCTCTTCATATTTTTCACACCTTTTCATGCTCTTCATGTTTTCAAAACCGATTCATGCTCCTCCTATTTTTCAGACCCTTTCATGCTCCTCCTATTTTTCAGGTCGTTTCATGCTCCTCAAATTTTGACACATTTTGAAGCTCTTCATAGTTTTCATACCTTTTCAGGCTGTTCATGTTTTTGAACACGGCTTCATGCTCCTCCTATTTTTCAGACCATTACATGCTCCTCATATTTTTGACACGTTTTGAAGCTCTTCATATTTTTAACACCTTTTAAGCTCTTCATGTTTTTCAACAACGCTTCATGCTCCTCCTATTTTTCAGGCCGTTTCATGCTCCTCATTTTTTTGACACCTTTTGAAGCCCTACATATTTTTCACACCTTTTCATGCTCTTCTTGTTTTTCAACGTCGCTTCATTCTCCTCCTATTTTTCAGACCGTTTCATGCTTCTCATATATTTGACACCTTTTGAAGCTCTTCATATTTTTCACTACTTTTCATGCTCTTCATGTTTTTCAACAGCGCTTCAAGCTCCTCCTATTTTTCAGACCGTTTCATGCTCCTCATAGTTTTGACACCTTTTGAAGCTCTTCATATTTTTCACACCTTTTCATGCTCTTCATATTTTTCAACACCGCTTCCTGCTCCTCCTATTTTTCAGACCGTTTCATGCTCCTCACAGTTTTGACACCTTTTGAAGCTCTTCATATTTTTCACACCTTTTCAGGCTCTTCATGTTTTTCAACACGGCTTCCTGCTCCTCCTATTTTTCATACCATTTCATGCTCCTCATATTTTTGACACGTTTTGAAGCTCTTCATATTTTTAACACCTTTTAAGCTCTTCATGTTTTTCAACACCGCTTCATGCTCCTCCTATTTTTCAGGCCGTTTCATGCTCCTCATTTTTTTGACACCTTTTGAAGCCCTACATATTTTTCACACCTTTTCATGCTCTTCTTGTTTTTCAACGTCGCTTCATTCTCCTCCTATTTTTCAGACCGTTTCATGCTCCTCATATATTTGACACCTTTTGAAGCTCTTCATATTTTTCACTACTTTTCATGCTCTTCATGTTTTCAACAGCGCTTCAAGCTCCTCCTATTTTTCAGACCGTTTCATGCTCCTCATAGTTTTGACACCTTTTGAAGCTCTTCATATTTTTCACACCTTTTCATGCTCTTCATATTTTTCAACACCGCTTCATGCTCCTCCTATTTTTCAGACCGTTTCATGCTCCTCACAGTTTTGACACCTTTTGAAGCTCTTCATATTTTTCACACCTTTTCAGGCTCTTCATGTTTTTCAACACGGCTTCCTGCTCCTCCTATTTTTCATACCATTTCATGCTCCTCATAATTTTGACACCTTTTGAAGCTCTTCATAATTTTGACACCATTTCAAGATCTTCATGTTTTTCAACACCGCTTCCTGCTCCTCCTTTTTGTCAGACCATTTCATGCTCCTCATATTTTTGACACCTTTTCATGCTCTTCATGTTTTTCAACACCGCTTCATGCTCTTCCTATTTTTCAGACCGTTTCATGCTCCTCACAGTTTTGACACCTTTTGAAGCTCTTCATATTTTTCACACCTTTTCAGGCTCTTCATGTTTTTCAACACGGCTTCCTGCTCCTCCTATTTTTCATACCATTTCATGCTCCTCATAATTTTGACACCTTTTGAAGCTCTTCATATTTTTGACACCATTTCAAGATCTTCATGTTTTTCAACACCGCTTCCTGCTCCTCCTTTTTGTCAGACCATTTCATGCTCCTCATATTTTTGACACCTTTTCATGCTCTTCATGTTTTTCAACTCCGCGTCATGCCCCTCCTATTTTCAGTCCGTTTCATGCTCCTCATATATTTGACGTATTTTGAAGCTTTTCATATTTTTCACACCTTTTCAGGCTCTTCATGTTTTTGAACACCGCTTCATGCTCCTCCTTTTTTTCAGATCGTTTCGTGTTCCTCATGTATTTCAATCCTTTTGAAGCTCTTCATATTTTTCACACCTTTTCAGGCTCTTCATGTGTTTGAACACGGCTTCATGCTCCTCCTATTTTTCAGACCGTTTTATGCTCCTGCTATGTTTGACACTTTTTGAAGCTGTTCATATTTTTCACACCTTTTCAGGCTCTTCATGGTTTTCAACACCGCTTCATGCTCCTCCTTTATTTCAGACAGTTTCATTCTCCTCCTATTTTTGACACCTTTTGAAGCTCTTCATATATTTCACACCTTTTCAAGCTCTTCATGTTTTTGAACCCCGATTCATGCTCCTCCTATTTTTCATACCGTTTCATGCTCCTCCTATTTTTCACGCCGTTTCATGCTCCTCATATTTTGACACCTTTTGAAGCTCTTCGTATTTTTCACACATTTTCAGGCTCTTCATGTTTTTGAACACCACTGCATCTCCTGTTATTTTTCAGACCGTTTCATGCTCCTCATATTTGAGAAGTTTTGAAGCTCTTCATATATTTCACACCTTTTCAGGCACTTCATATTTTTCAAAACCGCTTCATGCTCCTCCTATTTTTCAGAACGTTTCATGCTCCTCATATTTTTGATACCTTTTGAAGCTCTTCATATTTTTCACACCTTTTCATGCTCTTCATGTTTTCAAAACCGATTCATGCTCCTCCTATTTTTCAGACACTTTCATGCTCCTCCTATTTTTCAGGCCGTTTCATGCTCCTCATATTTTTGACACCTTTTGAATATCTTCATTTTTTTCACACCTTTTCAGGCTCTTCATGTTTTTCAACAGCATTTCATGCTCCTCCTATTTTTCAAACCGTTTCGTGCTCCTCATGTTTTTCAAACCTTTTGAAGCTCTTTATATATTTCACACATTTTCAGCTCTTCATATTTTTCACATCTTTTCAGGTTCTTCATATTTTTCACACCTTTTCAGGCTCTTCATGTTTTTCCACACCACTTCATGCTCCTCCTATTTTTCAGACCGTTTCATGCTCCTCATATATTTGACACATTTTGAAGCTCTGAATATTTTTCACTCCTTTCCGGCTTTTCATTTTTTTCAATACCACTTCATGCTCCTCCTATTTTTCACACCGTTTCATGATCATCTCATTTTGACACCTTTTGAAGCTCTTCAAATTATTCACATCTTTTGAAGCTCTTCATATTTTTCACAACTTTTCAGGCTCTTTATGATTTTCAACACCGCTTCCCGCTCCTCCTATTTTTCAGACCGTTTCATGCTCATTTCATTTTGACACCTTTTGAAGCTCTTCATATTTTCACACCTTTTTAGGCTCTTCATGTTTTTGAACACCGCTTCATGCTCCTTCTATTTTTCAGAGAGTTTCATGCACCTCATGTATTTCTCCACTTTGGCAGCTCTTCATATTTTTCACACCTTTTCAGGCTCTTCATGTTTTTCCACACCACTTCATGCTTCTCCTATTTTTCAGCCCGTTTCATGCTCCTCATGTATTTCACACCTTTTGAAGCTCTTCATAATTCTCACACCCTTTCAGGCTCTTCATGTTTTTCAACACCACTTCATGCTAATCCTATTTTTCAGACCGTTTCATGCTCCTAATATTTTTCACACCTTTTGAAGCTCTTCATATTTTTCACACCTTTTGAAGCTCTTCATATTTTCACACGTTTTCAGGCTCTTCATGTTTTTCAACACCGCTTCATGCTATTTCTATTTTTCAGAAAGTTTCATGCTCCTCATGTATTTCACACCTTTTGAAGCTCTTCATATTTTTCAAACCTTTTCCGGTTCTTCATGTTTTTCCACACCCCTTCATGCTTCTCCTATTTTTCAGCCCGTTTCTTGCTCCTCATGTATTTCACACCTTTTGAATCTCTTCATATTTTTCACACCTTTTCAGGCTCTTCATGTTTTTGATCACCGTTTCATGCTCCTCCTATTTTTCAGACCGTTTCATGCTCATCTCATTTTTGACACCTTTTGAAGCTCTTCATATATTTCACAACTTTTGAAGCTCTTCATATTTTGCACACCTTTCCAGCCTCTTCATATTTTTCAACATCGCTTCATGCTCCACCTATTTTTCAGACCGTTTCATGCTCCTCATATTTTTGACATCTTTTGAAGCTTTTCATATTTTTCACACCTTTTCAGGCTCTTCATTTTTTTCAACACTACTTCTTGCTCCTCCAATTTTTCAGACCGTTTCATGCTCATCTAATTTTTGACACCTGTTGAAGCTCTTCTTCATTTTCACACTTTTTCAGGCTCTTCATGTTTTTCAACACCACTTCATGCTTCTCCCATTTTTCAGCCCGTTTCATGCTCCTCATGTTTTTCACACCTTTTGAAGCTCGTCATATTTTTCACACCTTTTCAGGCTGTTCATGTTTTTGATCACCGTTTCTTGCTCCTCCTATGTTTCAGACCGTTTCATGCTCCTCATATTTTTGACACCTTTTGAAGCTCTTCATATTTTTCACACCTTTTCAGGCTCTTCATGTTTTTGAACACCGCTTCATGCTCCTCCTATTTTTCAGACCGTTTCATGCTCAACTCATTTTTGACACCTTTTGAAGCTCTTCATATTTTCACAAGTTCTCTGGCTCCTCATGTTTTTCAACACCGCTTCATGCTCCTCCTATTTTTCAGAACGTTTCATGCTTCTCATATTTTTGACATCTTTAGAAACTCTTCATATCTTTCACAACTTTTCAGACCCTTCATGTTTTTCAACACAGCTTCATGCTCCTCCTATTTTTCAGACCGTTTCATGCTCATCTCATTTTTGACACCTTTTGAAGCTCTTCATATTTTTCACAAGTTCTCTGGCTCCTCATGTTTTTCAACACCGCTTCATGCTCCTCCTTTTTTTCAGACCGTTTCATGCTCCTCATATTTTTGACACTTTTGAAGCTTTTCATATTTTTCACACCTTTTCAGGCTCTTCATTTTTTTCAACACTACTTCTTGCTCCTCCAAATTTTCAGACCGTTTCATACTCATCTAATTTTTGACACCTTTTGAAGCTCTTCATATTTTTCACACCTTTTGAAGCTCTTCATATTTTCACAACTTTTTAGGCTCTTCATGTTTTTGAACACCGCTTCATGCTCCTTCTATTTTTCAGAGAGTTTCATGCTCCTCATGTATTTCTCCACTTTGGCAGCTCTTCATATTTTTCACACCTTTTCAGGCTCTTCATGTTTTTCCACACCACTTCATGCTTCTCCTATTTTTCAGCCCGTTTCATGCTCCTCATTTATTTCACACCTTTTGAAGCTCTTCATAATTCTCACACCCTTTCAGGCTCTTCATGTTTTTGAACACCGCTTCATGCTCCTCCTATTTTTCAGACAGTTTCATGCTCCTCCTATTTTTCAGACTGTTTCATGCACCTCTTATTATTGACACCTTTTGAAGCTCTTCATATTTTTCACACCTTTTGAAGCTCTTAATATTTTCACACCTTTTTAGGCTCTTCATGTTTTTGAACACCGCTTCATGCTCCTTCTATTTTTCAGAGAGTTTCATGCTCCTCATGTATTTCTCCACTTTGGCAGCTCTTCATATTTTTCACACCTTTTCAGGCTGTTCATGTTTTTGATCACCGTTTCTTGCTCCTCCTATGTTTCAGACCGTTTCATGCTCCTCATATTTTTGACACCTTTTGAAGCTCTTCATATTTTTCACACCTTTTCAGGCTCTTCATGTTTTTGAACAACGCTTCATGCTCCTCCTATTTTTCCGACCGTTACATGCTCCTACTATTTTCAGACCGTTTCATGCTCCTCATATTTTTCACACATTTTGAAGCTCTTCATATATTTCACAACTTTTCAGGCTCTTCATGTATTTCAACATCGTTTCATGCTTCTCATATTTTACAGACCGTTTCATGCTCCTCATATTTTTGACACGTTTTGAAGCTCTTCATATTTTTCACACCATTTCACGATCTTCATGTTTTTGAACAGGGCTTCATGCTCCTCCTTTATTTCAGACCGTTTCATGCTCCTCATATTTTTGACATCTTTTGAAGCTCCTCATATTTTTCGCACCTTTTCAAGCTCTTCAAGTTTTTGAACACCGTTTCATACTCCTCCTATTTTCAGTCCGTTTCTTGCTCCTCATGTATTTCACACCTTTTGAAGCTCTTCATATTTTTCACACCTTTTAAGTCTCTTCATGTTTTTGAACACCGTTTTATGCTCCTACTATTTTTCAGACCGTTTCATGCTCCTCATATTTTTGACACCGTTTGAAGCTCTTCATATTGTTCACACCTTTTCAGGTTCTTCATGTTTTTGAACACCGCGTCATGCTCCTCCTATTTTTCAGAACGTTTCAAGCTCCTCATATTTTTGTCACCTTTTGAAGCTCTTCATATTTTTCACACCTTTTCAGACTCTTCATGTTTTTCAACACTGCTTCATGCTCCTCCTATTTTTCAGACCGTTTCATGCTCCTCATATTTTTGACACCTTTTGAAGCTATTCATATTTATCACAACTTTTCAGGCTCTTCATATTTTTCAACACCACTTCATGCTCTTCTATATTTCAGACGGTTTCATGCTCTTCTTATTTTTGACACCTTTTGAAGCTCCTCATATATTTCACACCATTTCAGGCTCTTCATGTTTTTCAACACCACTTCATGCTCCTCCTATTTTTAAGACCGTTTCATGTTCCTCATATTTTTCATACCTTTTGAAGGTCTTCATATTTTTCACACCTTTTCAGGCTCTTCATGTTTTTGAGCACCGTTTCATGCTCCTCCTATTTTTCACACCTTTTGAAGCTCTTCATATTTTTCACACCTTTTCAGGCTCTTCATGTTTTTGAACACCGCTTCATGCTCCTCATGTTTTTCAGACCGTTTCATGCTCCTCATATTTTTCACACCTTTTGAAGATCTTCATATTTTTCACACCTTTTCAGTCTCTTCATGTTTTGAACACCGCTTCATGCTCCTCCTATTTTTCAGACCGTTTCATGCTCCTAATATTTTTGACACCTCTAGAAGCTCTTCATATTTTTCACACATTTTCAGGCTCTTCATGTTTTTGAACACCGCTTCATGCTCCTCCTATTTTTCAGACCGTTTCATGCTCCGCATATATTTCACACCTTTTGAAGTTCTTCATATTTTTCACACCTTTTCTGGTTCTCATGTTTTTGAACACAGCTTCATGCTTCTCCTATTTTTCAGACCGTTTCATGCTCCTCATATATTTCACACCTTTTGAAGCTCTTCCTATTTTTCAGACCTTTTCAGCTCTTCATTTTTTTCAACAGCATTTCATGCTCCTCCTATTTTTCAGACCGTTTCATGCTCCTCATATTTTTCATACCTTTTGAAGCTCTTCATATTTTTCACACCTTTTCAGCTCTTCATGTTTTCAACACCGATTCTTGCTCCTCCTATTTTTCAGACCGTTTCATGCCTCTCCTATTTTTCAGGCCGTTTCATGCTCCTCATATTTTGACACATTTTGAAGCTCTTCATATTTTTCACATTTTTGAAGCTCTTCATATTTTTCAAATGTTTTCAGGCTTTTCATGTTTTTCAACACCACTTCATGCTCCTCATTTTTTCAGACTGTTTCATGCTCCTCATATTTTTGACACGTTTTTAGGCTCTTCATATTTTTCACACCTTTTCAGGCTCTTCATGTTTTTGAACACCGTTTCTTGCTCCTCCTAATTTTCAGACCGTTTCATGTTCCTCTTATTTTTGACACCTTTTAATGCTCTTCATATTTTCACACCTTTTCAGGCTCTTCATGTTTTTGAACACCATTTCATGCTCCTCCTTTTTTTTGACACATTTTCAAGGTCTTCATAATTTTCGCACCTTTTCAGGCTCTTCATGTTTTCAACACCGTTTCATGCTCCTCCTATTTTTCAGATCATTTCATGCTCCTCATATATTTCACATCTTTTGTAGCTCTTCATATTTTTCACACCTTTTCAGTCTCTTCAGGTTTCTCAACATCACTTCATGCTTCTCCTATTTTTCACACCGTTTCATGCTCCTCATATTTTTGACACCTTTTCAAGCTCTTTATATATTTCCCACCTTTTCAGGCTCTTAATGTTTTCAACACCGCTTCATGCTCATCCTATTTTTCAGACCGCTTCATGCTCCTCATATTTTTGACATCTTTTGAAGCTCTTCATATTTTTCACACCTTTTCAGGCTCTTTATGTTTTTGCACACCGCTTCATGCTCCTCCTATTTTTCACACAGTTTCATGCCCCTCTCATTATTGACACATTTTGAAGCAATTCATATTTTTCACACCTTTGGAAGCTCTTCATATTTTTCACACATTTTCAGGCTTTTCATGTTTTCAACACCGCTTCATGCTCCTCCTTTTTTTCAGACCGTTTCATGCTCCTCATATTTTTGACACCTTTTAATGCTCTTATATTTTTCACACTTGTCATGCTCTTCATGTTTTCAACACTGTTTCATGCTTCTCCTATTTTTCAAACTGTTTCATGCTCCTCATATTTTTCACAGCTTTTGAAGCTGTTCATATTTTTCACATCTTTTCAGGCTCTTCATGTTTTGGAACACCGTTTCAAGCCCCTCCTATTTTTCAGACCGTTTCATGCTCCTCATATTTTTGACACCTTTTGAACCTCCTCATTTTTTCACAACTTTTGAAGCTCTTCATGTTTTTCCACACCATTCCATGCTGCCTCTATTTTTCAGACCGTTTCATGCTACTCCTATTTTTCAAACCGTTTCATTCTCCTCATATTTTTCACACGTTTTCAGGCTCTTCATGTCTTTCAACACCGTTTCATGCTGCTCCTATTTTTCAGACCGTTTCATGATCCTCTTATTTTTCAGACCGTTTCATGCTCCTCATATTTTTGACACTTTTGAAGCTCTTCATGTCTTTCAACACTGTTTCATGCTGCTCCTATTTTTCAGACCGTTTCATGCTCCTCATATTTTTGACACCTTTTGAAACTCTTCATATATTTCACACCTTTTCAGGCTCTTCATGTTTTTCAACACCACTTCATGCTCCTCCTTTTTTCAGACCGCTTCATGCTCATCTCATTTTTGACACATTTAAAGCTGTTCATATTTTTCATATCTTTTGAAGCTCTTCATATATTTTCACGTTTTCAGGCTCTTCATGTTTTTCAACAACGCTTCGTGCTGCTCCTAATTTTCTGATCATTTCATGCTCATCGATTTTTACATCTTTTGCAGGTCTTCATATTTTCACACCTTTTGAAGCTCTTCATATTTTTCACAACTTTTCAGACTCTTCATGTATTTGAACACCATTTCATGCTCCTCCTATTTTTTCAGACCGTTTCATGCTCCTCATATTTTTGACACATTTTGAAGCTCTTCTTTTTTTTTCACACCTTTTGAAGCTCTTCATATATTTCACACATTTTCAGTCTCTTCATGCTTTTAAACAACACTTCATGCTCCTCTTTTTTTTCAGACCGCTTCATGCTCATCTCATTTTTCACACCTTTTGAAGCTGTTCATATTTTTCACACGTTTTCAGGTTCTTCATGTTTTTCAACTCCGCTTCATGCTCCTTCTATTTTTCAGACCGTTTCATGCTCCACATATTTTTGACACGTTTTGAAGCTCTTCGTATTTTTCACACCTTTTTAGGCTCTTCCTGTTTTTGAACAACGTTTCATGCTCCTCCTATTTTTCAGACTGTTTAATGCTCCTCATATTTTTGACACCTTTTGAAGCTCTTCGTATTTTTCACACCTTTTGAAACTCTTCATATTCTTCACACGTTTTCAGGCTCTTCATGTTTTTCAACACCGTTTCATGCTCCTCCTATTTTTCAGACAGTTTCATGCTCCTTATATGTTTGTCTCCTTTTGAAGCTCTTCATATTTTTCACACATTTTGAAGCTCTTCATATTTTTCACACCTTTTCAGGCTCTTCATTTTTTTCAACAGCACTTCATGCTCCTCCAATTTTTCAGACCGCTTCATTATCATCTCATTTTTGACACCTTTTGAAGCTCTTCATATATTTCACACCTTTTCAGACTCTTCTTGTTTTTCAACACAGTTTCTTGCTCCTCCTATTTTTCACACCGTTTCATGCTCCTCATATTTTTGACACCTTTTGAAGCTCTTCATATTTTTCACATCTTTTGAAGCTCTTCATATTTTTCACACGTTTTCATGCTCTTCATGTTTTTCAACACCGCTTCATGCTCCTCCTGTTTTTCAGAGCGTTTCATGCTCCTCATATTTTTGACATCTTTTGAAACTCTTCATATATTTCACACCTTTTCAGGCTCTTCATGTTTTTCAACACGACTTCATGCTCCTCCTTTTTTCAGACCGCTTCATGCTCATCTCATTTTTGACACATTTTGAAGCTGTTCATATTTTTCATATCTTTTGAAGCTCTTCATATATTTTACACGTTTTCAGGCTCTTCATGTTTTTCAACACCGCTTCGTGCTGCTCCAAATTTTCAGATCATTTCATGCTCATCGATTATACACCTTTTGCAGGTCTTCATATTTTCACACCTTTTGAAGCTCTTCATATTTTTCACAACTTTTTAGGCTCTTCATGTATTTGAACACCGTTTCATGCTCCTCCTATTTTTCAGACCGTTTCATGCTCCTCATATTTCTGACAGCTTTTGAAGATCTTCTTTTTTTTCACACCTTTTGAAGCTCTTCATATATTTCACACCTTTTCAGGCTCTTCATGCTTTTAAACAACACTTCATGCTCCTCCTATTTTTCAGACCGCTTCATGCTCATCTCATTTTTCACACCTTTTGAAGCTCTTCATATTTTTCACAACTTTTCAGGCTCTTCATGTTTCTCAACACCGTTTCATGCTCCTCCTATATTTCACACCATTTCATGCTCCTCTTATTTTTGACACATTTTGAAGCTCTTCATATTTTTCACAACTTTTCAGGGTCTTCATCTTTTTGAACACCGCTTCATGCTCCTCCTGTTTTTCAGACTGTTTCATGCTCCTCATATTTTTCACACTTTTTGAAGCTCTTCATATATTTCACACCTTTTCAGGCTCTTCATGTTTTTGAACACAGCTTCATGCTCCTCCTATTTTTCAGACCGTTTCATGCACCTCATGTATTTCACACCTTTTGAAGCTCTTCATATTTTTCACACATTTTTGTGTCTTCATGTTTTTCAACACTACTTCATGCTCCTTCTATTTTTCAGACCGTTTCATGTTCCTCATATTTTTGATACCTTTTGAAGCTCTTCATATTTTTCACACCTTTTTAGGCTCTTCATGCTTTTCAATACCGCCTCATGCTACTGCTATATTTCAGACCGTTTCATGCTCCTTATATTTTTGACACCTTTTGAAGCTCTTCACATTTTTCACACCTTTTCAGACGCTTCATGTTTTGAACACTGCTTCATGTTCCTCCTCTTTTTCCGACCGTTTCATGCTCATCTCATTTTTGACACCTTTTGAAGCTCTTTGTATTTTTCACACCTTTTTAGGCTCTTCCTGTTTTTGAACAACGTTTCATGCTCCTCCTATTTTTCAGACTGTTTAATGCTCCTCATATTTTTGACACCTTTTGAAGCTCTTCTTATTTTTCACACCTTTTGAAACTCTTCATATTCTTCACACGTTTTCAGGCTCTTCATGTTTTTCAACACCGTTTCATGCTCCTCCTATTTTTCAGACAGTTTCATGCTCCTTATATGTTTGTCTCCTTTTGAAGCTCTTCATATTTTTCACACCTTTTGAAGCTCTTCATATTTTTCACACCATTTCAGGCTCTTCATTTTTTTCAACAGCGCTTCATGCTCCTCCAATTTTTCAGACCGCTTCATTATCATCTCATTTTTGACACCTTTTGAAGCTCTTCATATATTTCACACCTTTTCACACTCTTCTTGTTTTTCAACACAGTTTCTTGCTCCTCCTATTTTTCACACCGTTTCATGCTCCTCATATTTTTGACATCTTTTGAAGCTCTTCATATTTTTCACACCTTTTGAAGCTCTTCATATTTTTCACACTTTTTCATGCTCTTCATGTTTTTCAACACCGCTTCATGCTCCTCCTGTTTTTCAGAGCGTTTCAAGCTCCTCATATATTTCACACCTTTTGAAGCTCTTCCTATTTTTCACACCTTTTCAGCATCTTAATGCTTTTAAACACCGCTCCATGCTCCTCCTATTTTTCAGACCGTTTCATGCTCCTCGTATTTTTCAGACCGTTTCAGGCTGTCCATGTTTTTGAACACCACTTCATGCTCCTCCTATATTTCAGACAGTTTCATGCTCCTCATATTTTTGACACCTTTTGAAGGTCTTCATATTTTTCACACCTTTTCAGACTCTTCATGTTTTTCACACGTTTTCAGGCTCTTCATATTTTTCAACACCGCTTCATGCTCCTCCTATTATTCAGACCGTTTCATGCTCCTCGTATTTTTGACACCTTTTGAAGCTCTTCATATTTTTCACACTTTCTCAGGCTCTTCATGTTTTGAACACTGCTTCCTGATGCTCCTATTTCTCACACCTTTTGAAGCTCTTCATATTTTTCACAGCTTTTCAGGCTCTTCATGTTTTTCAACACCGCTTCATGCTCCTCCTATTTTTCGGACCGTTTCATGCTCCTCATATTTTTGACCCCTTTTGAAGCTCTTCATATTTTTCACACCTTTTCAGGCTCCTCATGTTTTTGAACACCGCTTCTTGCTTCTCCTATTTTTCAGACCGTTTCATGCTCCTCATATTTTTGACCCCTTTTGAAGCTCTTCATATTTTTCACACCTTTTCAGGCTCCTCATGTTTTTGAACACCGCTTCTTGCTTCTCCTATTTTTCAGACCGTTTCATGCTCCTCATATTTTTCACACGTTTTGACGCTCTTCACGTTTTTCACATCTTTTCAGGCTCTTCATTTTTTCGAACTCTGCTTCATGCTCCTCCATTTTTTCAAACCGTTTCATGATCCTCATATTTTTCACACCTTTGAACCTCTTCATATTTTTCACACCTCTTCAGGCTCTTCATGTTTTTCAACACCGTTTCATGTTCCTCCTATTTTTAAGACCGTTTCGTGCTCCTCATGTATTTCACACCTTCTGAAGCTCTTCAGAATTTTCACACATTTTCAGGCTCTTCCTGTTTTTCAACACCACTTCATGCTCCTCTTATTTTTCAGACCGTTTCACGTTCCTCATATTTTGACACCTTTTGAAGCTCTTCATATTTTTCACACCTTTTCATGCTCTTCCTGTGATTCAACACCGCTTCAATATCCTCATCTTTTTCAGACCGTTTCATTCTCCTCATATTTTTGACACCTTTTCAAGCTCTTCATATATTTCACAACTTTTCAGGCTCTTCATTTTTTTCAACACCACTTCATGCTCCTCCTATTTTTCAGAGCGTTTCATGCTCCTCATATTTTTGACACCTTTTGAAGCTCTTCATATATTTCACACCTTTTCAGGCTATTCATGTTTTTCAACACCACTTCATGCTCCTCCTATTTTTCAGACCGTTTCATGCTCCTCATATTTTTGACACCTTTTGAAGCTCTTCGTATTTTTCACACCTTTTCAGGCTCTTCATATTTTTGAACACCGCTTCATGCTCCTCCTATTTTTCAGATTGTTTCATGCTCCTCATATTTTTGACACCTTTTGAAGCTCTTCATATTTTTCACACCTTTTCAGGCTCTTCATGTTTTTGAACACCGCGTCATGCTCCTCCTATTTTTCAGACCGTTTCAGGCTCCTCATATTTTTCACACATTTTGAAGCTCTTCATATTTCTCACACCTTTTCAGGCTCTTCATGTTTTTCAACACCGCTTCATGCTCCTCCTCTTTTTCAGACCGTTTCATGCTCCTCATATTTTTCACACCTTTTGAAGCTCTTCCTATTTTTCACACCTTTTCAGCTCTTCATGTTTTCAACACCGATTCTTACTCCTCCTATTTTTCAGACCATTTCATGCTCCTCCTATTTTTCAGGCCGTTTCATGCTCCTCATATTTTGACACATTTTGAAGCTCTTCATATTTTTCACATTTTTGAAGCTCTTCATATTTTTCACATGTTTTCAGGCTTTTCATGTTTTTCAACACCACTTCATGCTCCTCATTTTTTCAGACCGTTTCATTCTCCTCATATTTTTGACACGTTTTTAGGCTCTTCATATTTTTCACACCTTTTCAGGCTCTTCATGTTTTTGAACACCGTTTCTTGCTCCTCCTAATTTTCAGACCGTTTCATGTTCCTCATATTTTTGACAACTTTTGAAGCTCTTCATATTTATCACACGTTTTCATGCTCTTCATGTTTTTCAAAACCACTTCATGCTCCTCGTGTTTTGCAGACCGTTTCATGCTCGTCATATTTTGACACATTTTGAAGCTCTTCATATATTTCACAACTTTTCAGGGTCTTCATGTTTTGAACACCACTTCATGCTCCTCCTATTTTTCAGACCTTTTCCTGCTCATCTAATTTTTGACAACTTTTGAAGCTCTTCATATTTTTCACACCTTTTCAGGCTCTTCATGTATTTCAACACCGCTTCATGCTCCTCCTATTTTTCAGACGGTTTCATGCTCCTCATATTTTTGACAGCTTTTGAAACTCTTCATATAAATCACACCTTTTCAGGCTCTTCATTTTTTGAACAGGACTTCATGCTCCTCCTATTTTCAGACCGTTTCATGCTCATCTCATTTTTGACACCTTTTGAAGCTTTTCAGATTTTTCACAACTTTTCAGGCTCTTCCTGTTTTTGAACAACACTTCATGCTCCTCCTATTTTTCAGAGAATTTCATGCTCCTCATATATTTCACACCTATTGAAGCTCTTCATATATTTCACACCTTTTCAGGCTCTTCATTTTTTTCAACACCGCTTCATGCTCGTCCTATTTTTCAGACCGTTTCATGCTCATCTCATTTTTGACACATTTTGAAGCTCTTCGTATTTTTCACACCTTTTGAAGCTCTTCTTATTTTTCACACCTTTTCAGGCTCTTCATGTTTTTCAACACCGCTTCATGCTCCTCCTATTTTTGAGACCGTGGCAGGCTCCTCATATTTTTCACACTTTTTGAAGCTCTTCATATTTTTCACACCTTTTCAGGCTCTTCATGTTTTTCACACGTTTTCACACTCTTCATGTTTTTCAACACCGCTTCATGCTCCTGCTATTTTTCAGACCCTTTCATGCTCCTCATATTTTTCACACCTTTTTAAGCTCCTCATATTTTTCACATTTTTGAAGCTCTTCATATTTTTCACACCTTTTCAGGCTCTTCATGTTTTTCAACACCGCTTCATGCTCCTCCTATTTTTCAGACCGTTTCATGCTCATCTCATTTTTGACACCTTTTGAAGCTCTTCATATTTTTCACAAGTTCTCTGGCTCCTCATGTTGTTCAACACCGCTTCATGCTCCTCTTATGTTTCAGAACGTTTCATGCTTCTCATATTTTTGACATCTTTAGAAACTCTTCATATCTTTCACAACTTTTCAGACTCTTCATGTTTTTCAACACAGCTTCATGCTCCTCCTATTTTTCAGACCGTTTCATGCTCATCTCATTTTTGACACCTTTTGAAGCTCTTCATATTTTTCACAAGTTCTCTGGCTCCTCATGTTTTTCAACACCGCTTCTTGCTCCTCCTTTTATTCAGACCATTTCATGCTTCTCATATTTTTGACACCTTTTGAAGCTCTTCATATTTTTCACACCTTTTCAAGCTCTTCATGTTTTTGAACACCGCTTCATGCTCCTTCTATTTTTCAGAGAGTTTCATGCTCCTCATGTATTTCACACCTTTTGAAGCTCTTCATATTTTTCACACCTTTTCAGGCTCTTCATTTTTTTCAACACTACTTCTTGCTCCTCCAAATTTTCAGACCGTTTCATACTCATCTAATTTTTGACACCTTTTGAAGCTCTTCATATTTTTCACACCTTTTGAAGCTCTTCATATTTTCACACCTTTTCAGGCTCTTCATGTTTTTGAACACCGCTTCATGCTCCTTCTATTTTTCAGAGAGTTTCATGCTCCTCATGTATTTCTCAACTTTTGAGCTCTTCATATTTTTCACACCTTTTCAGGCTCTTCATGTTTTTCCACACCACTTCATGCTTCTCCTATTTTTCAGCCCGTTTCATGCTCCTCATGTATTTCACACCTTTTGAAGCTCTTCATAATTCTCACACCCTTTCAGGCTCTTCATGTTTTTCAACACCACTGCATGCTCCTCCTATTTTTCAGACCGTTTCATGCTCCTCATATTATTGACACCTTTTGAAGCTCTTCAACTTTTTCACATCTTTTCAGGCTCTTCATGTTTTTCAACACCACTTCATGCTCCTCCTATTTTTCAGACCGTTTCATGCTCCTGATATTTTTGACACCTTTTGAAGCTCTTCATATTTTTCACACCCTTTCAGGCTCTTCATGTTTTTCAACACCACTTCATGCTCCTCCTATTTTTCAGACCGTTTCATGTTCCTAATTTTTTTGACCCTTTTGAAGCTCTTCATTTTTTTCACACCTTTTCAGGCTCTTCATGTTTTTGAACACCGCTTCATGCTCCTTCTATTTTTCAGAGAGTTTCATGCTCCTCATGTATTTCACACCTTTTGAAGCTCTTCATTTTTTTCACACCCTTTCAGGCTCTTCATGTTTTTCAACACCACTTCATGCTCCTCCTATTTTTCAGACGGTTTCATGCTCTTCTTATTTTTGACACCTTTTGAAGCTCCTCATATATTTCACACCATTTCAGACTCTTCATGTTTTTCAACACCACTTCATGCTCCTCCTATTTTTAAGACAGTTTCATGTTCCTCATATTTTTCATACCTTTTGAAGGTCTTCATATTTTTCACACCTTTTCAGGCTCTTCATGTTTTTGAGCACGGTTTCATGCTCCTCCTATTTTTCACACCTTTTGAATCTCTTCATATTTTTCACACCTTTTCAGGCTCTTCATGTTTTTGAACACCGCTTCATGCTCCTCATGTTTTTCAGACTGTTTCATGCTCCTCATATTTTTCACACCTTTTGAAGATCTTCATATTTTTCACACCTTTTCAGTCTCTTCATGTTTTGAACACCGCTTCATGCTCCTCCTATTTTTCAGACCGGTTCATGCTCCTAATATTTTTGACACCTCTAGAAGCTCTTCATATTTTTCACACATTTTCAGGCTCTTCATGTTTTTGAACACCGCTTCATGCTCCTCCTATTTTTCAGACCGTTTCATGCTCCTCATATTTTTCACACCTTTTTAAGCTCTTCATATTTTTCACACCTTTTCAGTCTCTTCATGTGTGAACACCACTTCATGATCCTCCTATATTTCAGACCGTTTCATGCTCCACATATATTTCACACCTTTTGAAGTTCTTCATATTTTTCACACCTTTTCTGGTTCTCATGTTTTTGAACACAGCTTCATGCTTCTCCTATTTTTCAGACCGTTTCATGCTCCTCATATTTTTGATACCTTTTGAAGCTCTTCATATTTTTCACACCTTTTCAGCTCTTCATGTTTTCAACACCGATTCTTGCTCCTCCTATTTTTCAGACCGTTTCATGCTCCTCCTATTTTTCAGGCCGTTTCATGCTCCTCATATTTTGACACATTTTGAAGCTCTTCATATTTTTCACATTTTTGAAGCTCTTCATATTTTTCACATGTTTTCAGGCTTTTCATGTTTTTCAACACCACTTCATGCTCCTCATTTTTTCAGACCGTTTCATTCTCCTCATATTTTTGACACGTTTTTAGGCTCTTCATATTTTTCACACCTTTTCAGGCTCTTCATGTTTTTGAACACCGTTTCTTGCTCCTCCTAATTTTCAGACCGTTTCATGTTCCTCATATTTTTGACACCTTTTAATGCTCTTCATATTTTCACACCTTTTCAGGCTCTTCATGTTTTTGAACACCATTTCATGCTCCTCCTTTTTTTTGACACATTTTGAAGGTCTTCATAATTTTCACACCTTTTCAGGCTCTTCATGTTTTTCAACACCGTTTCATGCTCCTCCTATTTTTCAGATCATTTCATGCTCCTCATATATTTCACATCTTTTGTAGCTCTTCATATTTTTCACACCTTTTCAGTCTCTTCAGGTTTCTCAACATCACTTCATGCTTCTCCTATTTTTCACACCGTTTCATGCTCCTCATATTTTTGACAGCTTTTCAAGCTCTTTATATATTTCCCACCTTTTCAGGCTCTTAATGTTTTCAACACCGCTTCATGCTCATCCTATTTTTCGGACCGCTTCATGCTCCTCATATTTTTGACACCTTTTGAAGCTCTTCATATTTTTCACACCTTTTCAGGCTCTTCATGTTTTTGCACACCGCTTCAAGCTCCTCCTATTTTTCACACAGTTTCATGCCTCTCTCATTATTGACACATTTTGAAGCAATTCATATTTTTCACACCTTTGGAAGCTCTTCATATTTTTCACACATTTTCAGGCTTTTCATGTTTTCAACACCGCTTCATGCTCCTCCTTTTTATCAGACCGTTTCATGCTCCTCATATTTTTGACACCTTTTAATGCTCTTTATATTTTTCACACTTGTCATGCTCTTCATGTTTTCAACACTGTTTCATGCTTCTCCTATTTTTCAAACTGTTTCATGCTCCTCATATTTTTCACAGCTTTTGAAGCTGTTCATATTTTTCACATCTTTTCAGGCTCTTCATGTTTTGGAACACCGTTTCAAGCCCCTCCTATTTTTCAGACCGTTTCATGCTCCTCATATTTTTGACACCTTTTGAACCTCCTCATTTTTTCACAACTTTTGAAGCTCTTCATGTTTTTCCACACCATTCCATGCTGCCTCTATTTTTCAGACCGTTTCATGCTACTCCTATTTTTCAAACCGTTTCATTCTCCTCATATTTTTCACACGTTTTCAGGCTCTTCATGTCTTTCAACACCGTTTCATGCTGCTCCTATTTTTCAGACCGTTTCATGATCCTCTTATTTTTCAGACCGTTTCATGCTCCTCATATTTTTGACACTTTTGAAGCTCTTCATGTCTTTCAACACTGTTTCATGCTGCTCCTATTTTTCAGACTGTTTCCTGCGCATCTCTTTTTTTGACACCTTTGAAAGCTCTTCATATTTTTCACACCTTTTGAAGCTCTTCATATTTTTCACACGTTTTCACGCTCTTCATGTTTTTCAACGCCGCTTCATGCTCCTACTATTTTCAGACCGTTTCAACCTCCTCATGTATTTCACACCTTTTCAAGCTCTTCATATTTTTCACAGTTTTCAGGCTCTTAATATTTTTCAACACCGCTTCATGCTCCTCCTATTTGTCAGACCGTTTCATGCTCCTCATATTTTTGACACCTTTTGAAGCTCTTCATATTTTTCACACGTTTTCACGCTCTTCATGTTTTTCAACACCACTTCATGCTCCTCCTATATTTCTGACCCTTTCATGCTCCACATATTTTTCACACTTTTTGTAGCTCTTCATATTTTTCACAGTTTTCAGGCTCTTAATATTTTTCAACACCGCTTCATGCTCCTCCTATTTGTCAGACCGTTTCATGCTCCTCATATTATTGACACCTTTTGAAGCTCTTCATATTTTTCACACCGTTTCAGGCTCTTCATGTTTTTCAACACCACTTCATGTGCCTCCTATATTTCAGACCTTTTCATGCTCCTCATATTTTTGACACCTTTTGAAGCTCTTAATATATTTCACAACTTTTCAGGCTCTTCTTGTTTTTCAACACCACTTTATGCTCCTTCTATTTTTCAGACCGTTTCATGCTCATCTCATTTTTGACACCGTTTCAAGCTCTTTAAATTTTTCACACCTTTTCAAGCTCTTCATATTTTTCAAACGTTTTCAGGCTCTTCATGTTTTTCAACACTGCTTCTTGCTCCTCCTATTTGTCAGACCGTTTCCTGCTCATCTCATTTTTGACACCTTTGAAAGCTCTTCATATTTTTCACACCTTTTGAAGCTCTTCATATTTTTCACACGTTTTCAGGCTCTTCATGTTTTTCAACAGTGCTTCATGCTCCTCCTACTTTTCAGACCGTTTCATGCTCCTCATATTTTTGACACCTTTTGAAGCTCTTCATATTTTTCACACCTTTTCAGGCTCTTCATGTTTTTGACGACCGCTTCTTGCTCCTCCTACTTTTCAGACCGTTTCATGCTCCTCATATTTTTGAAACCTTTTGAAGCTCTTCATATTTTTCACACCTTTTCAGGCTCTTCATGTTTTTGAACACCGCTTCATGCTCCTCCTATTTTTCAGACTGTTTCCTGCGCATCTCTTTTTTGACACCTTTGAAAGCTCTTCATATTTTTCACACCTTTTGAAGCTCTTCATATTTTTCACACGTTTTCACGCTCTTCATGTTTTTCAACGCCGCTTCATGCTCCTACTATTTTCAGACCGTTTCAACCTCCTCATGTATTTCACACCTTTTGAAGCTCTTCATATTTTTCACACATTTTCTGTTTCTTCATGTTTTTGAACATCATTTCATGCTGCTCCTATTTTTCAGACCGTTTCATGCTCCTCATATTTTTGACACCTTTTGAAGCTCTTCATATATTTCAAACCTTTTCAGTGTCTTCATTTTTTTGAACACCACTTCTTGCTCCTCCTATTTTTCAGACCGTTTCATGCTCCTCATATTTTTGACACCTTTTGAAGCTCTTCATATTTTTCAAACCTTTTAAGGCTCTTCATGTTTTTGAACACCGCTTCATGCTCCTCCTATTTTTCAGACCTTTTCCTGCTCATCTCATTTTTGACACCTTTGAAAGCTCTTCATATTTTTCACACCTTTTGAAGCTCTTCATATTTTTCACACGTTTTCAGGCTCTTCATGTTTTTCAACAGTGCTTCATGCTCCTCCTACTTTTCAGACCGTTTCATGCTCCTCATATTTTTGACACCTGTTGAAGCTCTTCATATTTTTCACACCTTTTCAGGCTCTTCATGTTTTTGACGACCGCTTCTTGCTCCTCCTACTTTTCAGACCGTTTCATGCTCCTCATATTTTTGAAACCTTTTGAAGCTCTTCATATTTTTCACACCTTTTCAGGCTCTTCATGTTTTTGAACACCGCTTCATGCTCCTCCTATTTTTCAGACTGTTTCCTGCGCATCTCATTTTTGACACCTTTGAAAGCTCTTCATATTTTTCACACCTTTTGAAGCTCTTCATATTTTTCACACGTTTTCACGCTCTTCATGTTTTTCAACGCCGCTTCATGCTCCTACTATTTTCAGACCGTTTCAACCTCTTCATGTATTTCACACCTTTTGAAGCTCATCATATTTTTCACACATTTTCTGGCTCTTCATGTTTTTGAACATCATTTCATGCTGCTCCTATTTTTCAGACCGTTTCATGCTCCTCATATTTTTGACACCTTTTGAAGCTCTTCATATATTTCAAACCTTTTCAGACTCTTCTTGTTTTTCAACACAGTTTCTTGCTCCTCCTATTTTTCACACCGTTTCATGCTCCTCATATTTTTGACACCTTTTGAAGCTCTTCATATTTTTCACACCTTTTGAAGCTCTTCATATTTTTCACACGTTTTCGTGCTCTTCATGTTTTTCAACACCGCTTCATGCTCCTCCTGTTTTTCAGAGCGTTTCATGCTCCTCATATTTTTGACATCTCTTGAAACTCTTCATATATTTCACACCTTTTCAGGCTCTTCATATTTTTCAACACCACTTCATGCTCCTCCTTTTTTCAGACCGCTTCATGCTCATCTCATTTTTGACACATTTTGAAGCTGTTCATATTTTTCATATCTTTTGAAGCTCTTCATATATTTTACACGTTTTCAGGCTCTTCATGTTTTTCAACACCGCTTCGTGCTGCTCCAAATTTTCAGATCATTTCATGCTCATCGATTTTTACACCTTTTGCAGGTCTTCATATTTTCACACCTTTTGAAGCTCTTCATATTTTTCACACCTTTTTAGGCTCTTCATGTATTTGAACACCGTTTCATGCTCCTCCTATTTTTCAGACCGTTTCATGCTCCTCATATTTCTGACAGCTTTTGAAGCTCTTCTTTTTTTTCACACCTTTTGAAGCTCTTCATATATTTCACACCGTTTCAGGCTCTTCATGCTTTTAAACAACACTTCATGCTCCTCCTATTTTTCAGACCGCTTCATGCTCATCTCATTTTTCACACCTTTTGAAGCTCTTCATATTTTTCACACCTTTTCAGGCTCTTCATGTTTCTCAAAACCGTTTCATGCTCCTCCTATATTTCACACCATTTCATGCTCCTCTTATTTTTGACACATTTTGAAGCTCTTCATATTTTTCACAACTTTTCAGGGTCTTCATTTTTTTGAACACCGCATCATGCTCCTCCTGATTTTCAGACTGTTTCATGCTCCTCATATTTTTCACACCTTTTGAAGCTCCTCATATATTTCACACCTTTTCAGGCTCTTCATGTTTTTGAACACAGCTTCATGCTCCTCCTATTTTTCAGACCGTTTCATGCACCTCATGTATTTCACACCTTTTGAAGCTCTTCATATTTTTCACACATTTTCAGTGTCTTCATGTTTTTCAACACTACTTCATGCTCCTTCTATTTTTCAGACCGTTTCATGTTCCTCATATTTTTGACACCTTTTGAAGCTCTTCATATTTTTCACACCTTTTTAGGCTCTTCATGCTTTTCAATACCGCCTCATGCTACTGCTATATTTCAGACCGTTTCATGCTCCTCATATTTTTGACACCTTTTGAAGCTCTTCACAATTTTTACACTTTTTCAGACGCTTCATGTTTTTGAACACTGCTTCATGTTCCTCCTCTTTTTCCGACCGTTTCATGCTCATCTCATTTTTGACACCTTTTGAAGCTCTTCATATTTTTCACACGTTTTCAGGCTCTTCATGATTTTCAACACCGCTTCTTGCTCCTCCTGTTTTTCAGACCGTTTCATGTTCCTCATATTTTTCACACCTTTTGAAGCTCTTCATATTTTTCACACCTTTTCAGGCTCTTCATGTTTTTGAACTCCGTTTCATGCTGCTCCTATATTTCAGACAGTTTCATGCTCCTCATATTTTTGACACCTTTTGATGCTCTTCTTCATTTTCACACCTTTTCAGGCTCTTCATGTTTTTCAAAACCACTTCATGTTCCTACTATTTTTCAGACTTTTTCATGCTCCTCATATTTTTCACACCTATTGAAGCTCTTCATATTCTTCACACCTTTTCAGGCTCTTCATGTTTTTCAACACCACTTCATGCTCCTCCTATTTTTCTGACCCTTTCATGCTCCACATATTTTTCACACTTTTTGTAGCTCTTCATATTTTTCACAGTTTTCAGGCTCTTAATATTTTTCAACACCGCTTCATGCTCCTCCTATTTGTCAGACCGTTTCATGCTCCTCATATTATTGACACCTTTTGAAGCTCTTCATATTTTTCACACCGTTTCAGGCTCTTCATGTTTTTCAACACCACTTCATGTGCCTCCTATATTTCAGACCTTTTCATGCTCCTCATATTTTTGACACCTTTTGAAGCTCTTCATATTTTTCACACCTTTTCAGGCTCTTCATGTTTTTGACGACCGCTTCTTGTTCCTCCTACTTTTCAGACCGTTTCATGCTCCTCATATTTTTGAAACCTTTTGAAGCTCTTCATATTTTTCACACCTTTTCAGGCTCTTCATGTTTTTGAACACCGCTTCATGCTCCTCCTATTTTTCAGACTGTTTCCTGCGCATCTCTTTTTTGACACCTTTGAAAGCTCTTCATATTTTTCACACCTTTTGAAGCTCTTCATATTTTTCACACGTTTTCACGCTCTTCATGTTTTTCAACGCCGCTTCATGCTCCTACTATTTTCAGACCGTTTCATCATCCTCATGTATTTCACACCTTTTCAAGCTCTTCATATTTTTCACACATTTTCTGGTTCTTCATATTTTTGAACATCATTTCATGCTGCTCCTATTTTTCAGACCGTTTCATGCTCCTCATATTTTTGACACCTTTTGAAGCTCTTCATATATTTCAAACCTTTTCAGTGTCTTCATTTTTTTGAACACCACTTCATGCTCCTCCTATTTTTCAGACTGTTTAATGCTCCTCATATTTTTGACACCTTTTGAAGCTCTTCTTATTTTTCACACCTTTTGAAACTCTTCATATTCTTCACACGTTTTCAGGCTCTTCATGTTTTTCAACAGCGTTTCATGCTCCTCCTACTTTTCAGACAGTTTCATGCTCCTCATATTTTTGACACCTTTTGAAGCTCTTCATATTTTTCACACCGTTTCAGGCTCTTCATGTTTTTCAACACCACTTCATGTGCCTCCTATATTTCAGACCGTTTCATGCTCCTCATATTTTTGACACTTTTTGAAGCTCTTCTTATTTTTCAAACCTTTTCCGGCTCTTCATGTTTTTCAATACCACTTCATGCTCCTCCTATTTTTCAGACCTTTTCATGCTCCTCATATTTTTGACACCTTTTGAAGCTCTTAATATATTTCACAACTTTTCAGGCTCTTCTTGTTTTTCAACACCACTTTATGCTCCTTCTATTTTTCAGACCGTTTCATGCTCATCTCATTTTTGACACCTTTTCAAGCTCTTTATATTTTTCACACCTTTTCAAGCTCTTCATATTTTTCAAACGTTTTCAGGCTCTTCATGTTTTTCAACACCGCTTCTTGCTCCTCCTATTTGTCAGACCGTTTCCTGCTCATCTCATTTTTGACACCTTTGAAAGCTCTTCATTATTTTCACACCTTTTGAAGCTCTTCATATTTTTCACACGTTTTCAGGCTCTTCATGTTTTTCAACAGTGCTTCATTCTCCTCCTACTTTTCAGACCGTTTCATGCTCCTCATATTTTTGACACCTTTTGAAGCTCTTCATATTTTTCACACCTTTTCAGGCTCTTCATGTTTTTGACGACCGCTTCTTGCTCCTCCTACTTTTCAGACCGTTTCATGCTCCTCATATTTTTGAAACCTTTTGAAGCTCTTCATATTTTTCACACCTTTTCAGGCTCTTCATGTTTTTGAACACCGCTTCATGCTCCTCCTATTTTTCAGACTGTTTCCTGCGCATCTCATTTTTGACACCTTTGAAAGCTCTTCATATTTTTCACACCTTTTGAAGCTCTTCATATTTTTCACACGTTTTCACGCTCTTCATGTTTTTCAACGCCGCTTCATGCTCCTACTATTTTCAGACCGTTTCAACCTCCTCATGTATTTCACACCTTTTGAAGCTCTTCATATTTTTCACACATTTTCTGGTTCTTCATGTTTTTGAACATCATTTCATGCTGCTCCTATTTTTCAGACCGTTTCATGCTCCTCATATTTTTGACACCTTTTGAAACTCTTCATATATTTCACACCTTTTCAGGCTCTTCATGTTTTTCAACACCACTTCATGCTCCTCCTTTTTTCAGACCGCTTCATGCTCATCTCATTTTTGACACATTTAAAGCTGTTCATATTTTTCATATCTTTTGAAGCTCTTCATATATTTTACACGTTTTCAGGCTCTTCATGTTTTTCAACAACGCTTCGTGCTGCTCCTAATTTTCTGATCATTTCATGCTCATCGATTTTTACATCTTTTGCAGGTCTTCATATTTTCACACCTTTTGAAGCTCTTCATATTTTTCACAACTTTTCAGACTCTTCATGTATTTGAACACCATTTCATGCTCCTCCTATTTTTTCAGACCGTTTCATGCTCCTCATATTTTTGACACATTTTGAAGCTCTTCTTTTTTTTCACACCTTTTGAAGCTCTTCATATATTTCACACCTTTTCAGTCTCTTCATGCTTTTGAACACCACTTCATGCTCCTCTTATTTTTCAGACCGCTTCATGCTCATCTCATTTTTCACACCTTTTGAAGCTGTTCATATTTTTCACACGTTTTCAGGTTCTTCATGTTTTTCAACTCCGCTTCATGCTCCTTCTATTTTTCAGACCGTTTCATGCTCCACATATTTTTGACACGTTTTGAAGCTCTTCGTATTTTTCACACCTTTTTAGGCTCTTCCTCTTTTTGAACAACGTTTCATGCTCCTCCTATTTTTCAGACTGTTTAATGCTCCTCATATTTTTGACACCTTTTGAAGCTCTTCTTATTTTTCACACCTTTTGAAGCTCTTCATATATTTCAAACCTTTTCAGTGTCTTCATTTTTTTGAACACCACTTCATGCTCCTCCTATTTTTCAGACCGTTTCATGCTCCTCATATTTTTGACACCTTTTGAAACTCTTCATATATTTCACACCTTTTCAGGCTCTTCATGTTTTTCAACACCACTTCATGCTCCTCCTATTTTCAGACCGCTTCATGCTCATCTCATTTTTGACACATTTAAAGCTGTTCATATTTTTCATATCTTTTGAAGCTCTTCATATATTTTACACGTTTTCAGGCTCTTCATGTTTTTCAACAACGCTTCGTGCTGCTCCTAATTTTCTGATCATTTCATGCTCATCGATTTTTACATCTTTTGCAGGTCTTCATATTTTCACACCTTTTGAAGCTCTTCATATTTTTCACAACTTTTCAGACTCTTCATGTATTTGAACACCATTTCATGCTGCTCCTATTTTTTCAGACCGTTTCATGCTCTTCATGTTTTTGACACATTTTGAAGCTCTTCTTTTTTTTTCACACCTTTTGAAGCTCTTCATATATTTCACACATTTTCAGTCTCTTCATGCTTTTAAACAACACTTCATGCTCCTCTTATTTTTCAGACCGATTCAGGCTCATCTCATTTTTCACACCTTCTGAAGCTGTTCATATTTTTCACACGTTTTCAGGTTCTTCATGTTTTTCAACTCCGCTTCATGCTCCTTCTATTTTTCAGACCGTTTCATGCTCCACATATTTTTGACACGTTTTGAAGCTCTTCGTATTTTTCACACCTTTTTAGGCTCTTCCTGTTTTTGAACAACGTTTCATGCTCCTCCTATTTTTCAGACTGTTTAATGCTCCTCATATTTTTGACACCTTTTGACGCTCTTCTTATTTTTCACACCTTTTGAAACTCTTCATATTCTTCACACGTTTTCAGGCTCTTCATGTTTTTCAACACCGTTTCATGCTCCTCCTATTTTTCAGACAGTTTCATGCTCCTTATATGTTTGTCTGCTTTTGAAGCTCTTCATATTTTTCATACCTTTTGAAGCTCTTCATATTTTTCACATCTTTTCAGGCTCTTCATTTTTTTCAAGTGCCTCATGCTCCTCCAATTTTTCAGACCGCTTCATTATCATCTCATTTTTGACACCTTTTGAAGCTCTTCATATATTTCACACCTTTTTACACTCTTCTTGTTTTTCAACACAGTTTCTTGCTCCTCTTATTTTTCACACCGTTTCATGCTCCTCATATTTTTGACACCTTTTGAAGCTCTTCATATTTTTCACACCTTTTGAAGCTCTTCATATTTTTCACACTTTTTCATGCTCTTCATGTTTTTCAACACCGCTTCATGCTCCTCCAGTTTTTCAGAGCGTTTCAAGCTCCTCATATATTTCACACCTTTTGAAGCTCTTCCTATTTTTCACACCTTTTCAGCCTCTTCATGCTTTTAAACACCGCTCCATGCTCCTCCTATATTTCAGACCGTTTCATGCTCCTCGTAATTTTCAGACCGTTTCAGGGTGTCCATGTTTTTGAACACCACTTCATGCTCCTCCTATATTTCAGACAGTTTCATGCTCCTCATATTTTTGACACCTTTTGAAGCTCTTCATATTTTTGACACCTTTTGAAGCTCTTCATATTTTTCACACGTTTTCAGGCTCTTCATATTTTTCAACACCGCTTCATGCTCCTCCTATTTTTCAGACCGTTTCATGCTCCTCGTATTTTTGACACCTTTTGAAGCTCTTCATATTTTTCACACTTTCTCAGGCTCTTCATGTTTTGAACACTGCTTCCTGATGCTCCTATTTCTCACACCTTTTGAAGCTCTTCATATTTTTCACACCTTTTCAGGCTCTTCATATTTTTGAACACCATTTCATGCTCCTCCTATTTTTCGGACCGTTTCATCCTCCTCGTATTTTTGACACCTTTTGAAGCTCTTCATATTTTTCACACTTTCTCAGGCTCTTCATGTTTTGAACACTGCTTCCTGATGCTCCTATTTCTCACACCTTTTGAAGCTCTTCCTATTTTTCACACCTTTTCAGCCTCTTCATGCTTTTAAACACCGCTCCATGCTCCTCCTATTTTTCGGACCGTTTCATGCTCCTCATATTTTTCACACATTTTGAAGCTCTTCACGTTTTTCACATCTTTTCAGGCTCTTCATGTTCTCGAACTCTGCTTCATGCTCCTCCAATTTTTCAAACCGTTTCATGATCCTCATATATTTCACACCTTTGAACCTCTTCATATTTTTCAAACCTTTTCAGGCTCTTCATGTTTTTGAACTCTGCTTCATGCTCCTCCATTTTTTCAAACCGTTTCATGATCCTCATGTATTTCACACCTTTGAACCTCTTCATATTTTTCACACCTCTTCAGGCTCTTCATGTTTTTCAACACCGTTTCATGTTCCTCCTATTTTTAAGACCGTTTCGTGCTCTTCATGTATTTCACAACTTCTGAAGCTCTTCAGAATTTTCACACATTTTCAGGCTCTTCATGTTTTTCAACACCACTTCATGCTCCTCTTATTTTTCAGACCGTTTCACGTTCCTCATATTTTGACACCTTTTGAAGCTCTTCATATTTTTCACACCTTTTCATGCTCCTCCTGTGATTCAACACCGCTTCAATATCCTCATCTTTTTCAGACCGTTTCATTCTCCTCATATTTTTAACACCTTTTCAAGCTCTTCATATATTTCACAACTTTTCAGGCTCTTCATTTTTTTCAACACCACTTCATGCTCCTCCTATTTTTCAGAGCGTTTCATGCTCCTCATGTATTTCACACGTTTTGAAACTCTTCATATATTTCACACCTTTTCAAGCTCTTTATGTTTTTGAACACCGTTTCATGCTCCTCCTATTTTTCAGACCGTTTCATGCTCATATAAATTTTACACCTTTTGTAGCTCTTCATATTTTTCACACCTTTGGAAGCTCTTCATAGTTTTCACACCTTTTCAGGCTCTTCATGTATTTGAACACCGCTTAATGCTCCTCCTCTTTTTCATACCGATTCATGCTCCTCATATTTTTGACACCTTTTGAAGCTCTTCATATTTTTCACACCTTTACATGCTTTTCGTGTTTTTGAACACCGCTTCATGCTCCTCCTATTTTTCAGATCGTTTCATGCTCCTCCTAATTTTGACACCTTTTGAAGCTCTTCATATTTTTCACATCTTTTCAGGCTCTTCATGTTTTTCAACACCGCTTCATTCTCCTGTTTTTTTTTCAGACTGTTTCATGCTCCTCGTGTATTTCACACCTTTTGAACACCTTCATATTTTTCCCAACTTTTCAGGCTCTTCATGTTTTTCAACACCGTCTCATGCTACTCCTATTTTTCAGACCGTTTCATGCTCCTCATGTATTTCACACCTTTTGAAGCTCTTCATATTTTTCACATCTTTTCAGGCTCTTCATGTTTTTCAACACCGCTTCATGCTTCTCCTATTTTTCAGACCGTTTCATGCTCCTCATGTATTTCACACCTTTTGAAACTCTTCATATTTTTCAAACCTTTTCAGGTTCTTCATGTTTTTCAACACCACTTCATGCTCCTCCTAGTTTTCAGACCGTTTCATGCTCATCTCATTTTTGACACGTTTTGAAGCTCTTCATATTTTGACACCTTTTGAAGCTCTTTATATTTTTCACACCTTTTCAGGCTCTTCATGCTTTTCAACACCGCTTCATGCTCCTGCTATTTTTCAGACCGTTTCATGCTCCCCGTATTTTTAACACCTTTTGAAGCTCTTCATATTTTTCACACGTTTTCAGGCTCTTCATGTTTTTCAACACTGCTTCATGCTGCTCCTCTTTTTCATTCCGATTCATGCTCCTCATATTTTTGACACCTTTTGAAGATCTTCATATTTTTCACAACTTTTCAGGCTTTTCATATTTTTGAACACCGCTTCATGCTCCTCCTATTTTTCAGATCGTTTCATGCTCCTCATAATTTTGACACCTTTTGAAGCTCTTGATATTTTTCAAATCTTTTCAGGCTCTTCATGTTTTTCAACACCGCTTCATGCTCCTGTTTTTTTTCAGACCGTTTCATGCTCCTCATGTATTCCACACCTTTTGAACCTATTCATATTTTTCACACCTTTTCAGGCTCTTCATGTTTTGAACACCGTTTCATGCTGCTCCTATTTTTCAGACCATTTCATGCTCCTCATATTTTTGACATTTTTTGAAGCTCTTCATATTTTTACACCTTTTCATGCTCTTCATGTTTTTGAACACCGTTTCATGCTCCTCCTATTTTTCATATCTTTTCATGCTCCTCATGTATTTCACACCTTTTGAAGCTCTTCATATATTTCAAAGCTTTTCAAGCTCTTCATATTTTTCAACATAGCCTCATGCTCCTCATATTTTTCAGACCGTTTCATGCTCCTCATATTTTTTATACCTTTTGAAGCTCTTCATATTTTTCACACCTTTTCAGACTCTTCATGTTTTTCAACACCGCTTCATGCTCCTATTATTTTTCAGACCGTTTCATGCTCCTCATATTTTTGACACCTTTTGAGGCTTGTACTATTTTTCACACCTTTAAAGGCTCTTCATGTTTTGCAACACCGCTTCATGCTCCTCCTATTTTTCAGACAGTTTCATGCTCCTCATATTTTTGACACATTTTGAAGCTCTTCATATTTTTCACACCTTTTCAGGCTCTTCCTTTTTTTGACGATCACTTCATGCTCCTCCTATTTTTTAGACCGTTTTATGCTCCTCATATTTTTGACACCTTTTGAAGCTCTTCATATTTTTTACATCTTTTCAGTCTCTTCATGTTTTTCAACACCGTTTCAGGCTCCTACTATTTTTCAGACCTTTTCAGGCTCCTCATATTTTTGACACATTTTGAAGCTCTTCATATTTTCACGCCATTTCAGGCTCTTCATGTTTTTCAACACCGTTTCATGCTCCTCCTATTTTTCAGACCGTTTCATGCTTCTCATATGTTTGACACCTTTTGTAGCTCTTCATATTTTTCACATCTTTTCATGCTCTTCATGTTTTTGAACACCGTTTCATGCTCCTCCTATTTTTCAGAACGTTTCATGCTTCTCATATGTTTGACACCTTTTGAAGCTCTTCATATATTTCACACCTCTTCAGGCTCTTCATGTTCTTGAATATCGTTTCATGCTCCTCCTATTTTGCAGACCGTATCATTCTCCTCATATTTTTGAAACCTTTTGAAGCTCTTCATATATTTCACATCTTTTCAGACTCTTCATGATTTCCAACACCGCTTCATGCTCCTCATATATTTCAGACCGTTTCATGCTCATCACATTTTTGTCACCTTTTGAAGCTCTTCATATTTTTCACACCTTTTCAGGCTCTTCATGTTTTTAACAACCACTTCATGCTCCTCCTATTTTTCAGACCGTTTCATGCATATCTCATTTTTGACACCTTTTGAAGCTCTTCATATTTTTCACACTTTTTCAGGATCTTCATGTATTTGAACACCGCTTCATGGTCCTCCTTTTTTTCAGATCGTTTCATGCTCCTCATGTATTTCACACGTTTTGAAACTCTTCATATATTTCACACCTTTTCAAGCTCTTTATGTTTTTGAACACCGTTTCATGCTCCTCCTATTTTTCAGACCGTTTCATGCTCATATAAATTTTACACCTTTTGTAGCTCTTCATATTTTTCACACCTTTGGAAGCTCTTCATAGTTTTCACACCTTTTCAGGCTCTTCATGTATTTGAACACCGCTTCATGCTCCTCCTCTTTTTCATACCGATTCATGCTCCTCATATTTTTGACACCTTTTGAAGCTCTTCATATTTTTCACACCTTTACATGCTTTTCGTGTTTTTGAACACCGCTTCATGCTCCTCCTATTTTTCAGATCGTTTCATGCTCCTCCTAATTTTGACACCTTTTGAAGCTCTTCATATTTTTCACATCTTTTCAGGCTCTTCATGTTTTTCAACACCGCTTCATGCTCCTGTTTTTTTTTCAGACTGTTTCATGCTCCTCGTGTATTTCACACCTTTTGAACACCTTCATATTTTTCCCAACTTTTCAGGCCCTTCATTTTTTTTCAACACCGTCTCATGCTACTCCTATTTTTCAGACCGTTTCATGCTCCTCATGTATTTCACACCTTTTGAAGCTCTTCATATTTTTCACATCTTTTCAGGCTCTTCGTGTTTTTCAACACCGCTTCATGCTTCTCCTATTTTTCAGACCGTTTCATGCTCCTCATGTATTTCACACCTTTTGAAACTCTTCATATTTTTCAAACCTTTTCAGGTTCTTCATGTTTTTCAACACCACTTCATGCTCCTCCTAGTTTTCAGACCGTTTCATGCTCATCTCATTTTTGACACCTTTTGAAGCTCTTCATATTTTGACACCTTTTGAAGCTCTTTATATTTTTCACACCTTTTCAGGCTCTTCATGCTTTTCAACACCGCTTCATGCTCCTGCTATTTTTCAGACCGTTTCATGCTCCCCGTATTTTTAACACCTTTTGAAGCTCTTCATATTTTTCACACGTTTTCAGGCTCTTCATGTTTTTCAACACTACTTCATGCTGCTCCTCTTTTTCATTCCGATTCATGCTCCTCATATTTTTGACACCTTTTGAAGATCTTCATATTTTTCACAACTTTTCAGGCTTTTCATATTTTTGAACACCGCTTCATGCTCCTCCTATTTTTCAGATCGTTTCATGCTCCTCATAATTTTGACACCTTTTGAAGCTCTTGATATTTTTCAAATCTTTTCAGGCTCTTCATGTTTTTCAACACCGCTTCATGCTCCTGTTTTTTTTCAGACCGTTTCATGCTCCTCATGTATTCCACACCTTTTGAACCTCTTCATATTTTTCACACCTTTTCAGGCTCTTCATGTTTTGAACACCGTTTCATGCTGCTCCTATTTTTCAGACCATTTCATGCTCCTCATATTTTTGACATTTTTTGAAGCTCTTCATATTTTTACACCTTTTCATGCTCTTCATGTTTTTGAACACCGTTTCATGCTCCTCCTATTTTTCATATCTTTTCATGCTCCTCATGTATTTCACACCTTTTGAAGCTCTTCATATATTTCAAAGCTTTTCAAGCTCTTCATATTTTTCAACATAGCCTCATGCTCCTCATATTTTTCAGACCGTTTCATGCTCCTCATATTTTTTATACCTTTTGAAGCTCTTCATATTTTTCACACCTTTTCAGACTCTTCATGTTTTTCAACACCGCTTCATGCTCCTATTATTTTTCAGACCGTTTCATGCTCCTCATATTTTTGACACGTTTTGAGGCTTGTACTATTTTTCACACCTTTAAAGGCTCTTCATGTTTTGCAACACCGCTTCATGCTCCTCCTATTTTTCAGACAGTTTCATGCTCCTCATATTTTTGACACATTTTGAAGCTCTTCATATTTTTCACACCTTTTCAGGCTCTTCCTTTTTTTGACGATCACTTCATGCTCCTCCTATTTTTTAGACCGTTTTATGCTCCTCATATTTTTGACACCTTTTGAAGCTCTTCATATTTTTTACATCTTTTCAGTCTCTTCATGTTTTTCAACACCGTTTCAGGCTCCTACTATTTTTCAGACCTTTTCAGGCTCCTCATATTTTTGACACATTTTGAAGCTCTTCATATTTTCACGCCATTTCAGGCTCTTCATGTTTTTCAACACCGTTTCATGCTCCTCCTATTTTTCAGACCGTTTCATGCTTCTCATATGTTTGACACCTTTTGTAGCTCTTCATATTTTTCACATCTTTTCATGCTCTTCATGTTTTTGAACACCGTTTCATGCTCCTCCTATTTTTCAGAACGTTTCATGCTTCTCATATGTTTGACACCTTTTGAAGCTCTTCATATATTTCACACCTCTTCAGGCTCTTCATGTTCTTGAATATCGTTTCATGCTCCTCCTATTTTGCAGACCGTATCATTCTCCTCATATTTTTGAAACCTTTTGAAGCTCTTCATATATTTCACATCTTTTCAGACTCTTCATGATTTCCAACACCGCTTCATGCTCCTCATATATTTCAGACCGTTTCATGCTCATCACATTTTTGTCACCTTTTGAAGCTCTTCATATTTTTCACACCTTTTCAGGCTCTTCATGTTTTTAACAACCACTTCATGCTCCTCCTATTTTTCAGACCGTTTCATGCATATCTCATTTTTGACACCTTTTGAAGCTCTTCATATTTTTCACACTTTTTCAGGATCTTCATGTATTTGAACACCGCTTCATGGTCCTCCTTTTTTTCAGATCGTTTCATGCTCCTCATGTATTTCACACGTTTTGAAACTCTTCATATATTTCACACCTTTTCAAGCTCTTTATGTTTTTGAACACCGTTTCATGCTCCTCCTATTTTTCAGACCGTTTCATGCTCATATAAATTTTACACCTTTTGTAGCTCTTCATATTTTTCACACCTTTGGAAGCTCTTCATAGTTTTCACACCTTTTCAGGCTCTTCATGTATTTGAACACCGCTTCATGCTCCTCCTCTTTTTCATACCGATTCATGCTCCTCATATTTTTGACACCTTTTGAAGCTCTTCATATTTTTCACACCTTTACATGCTTTTCGTGTTTTTGAACACCGCTTCATGCTCCTCCTATTTTTCAGATCGTTTCATGCTCCTCCTAATTTTGACACCTTTTGAAGCTCTTCATATTTTTCACATCTTTTCAGGCTCTTCATGTTTTTCAACACCGCTTCATGCTCCTGTTTTTTTTTCAGACTGTTTCATGCTCCTCGTGTATTTCACACCTTTTGAACACCTTCATATTTTTCCCAACTTTTCAGGCCCTTCATTTTTTTTCAACACCGTCTCATGCTACTCCTATTTTTCAGACCGTTTCATGCTCCTCATGTATTTCACACCTTTTGAAGCTCTTCATATTTTTCACATCTTTTCAGGCTCTTCGTGTTTTTCAACACCGCTTCATGCTTCTCCTATTTTTCAGACCGTTTCATGCTCCTCATGTATTTCACACCTTTTGAAACTCTTCATATTTTTCAAACCTTTTCAGGTTCTTCATGTTTTTCAACACCACTTCATGCTCCTCCTAGTTTTCAGACCGTTTCATGCTCATCTCATTTTTGACACCTTTTGAAGCTCTTCATATTTTGACACCTTTTGAAGCTCTTTATATTTTTCACACCTTTTCAGGCTCTTCATGCTTTTCAACACCGCTTCATGCTCCTGCTATTTTTCAGACCGTTTCATGCTCCCCGTATTTTTAACACCTTTTGAAGCTCTTCATATTTTTCACACGTTTTCAGGCTCTTCATGTTTTTCAACACTACTTCATGCTGCTCCTCTTTTTCATTCCGATTCATGCTCCTCATATTTTTGACACCTTTTGAAGATCTTCATATTTTTCACAACTTTTCAGGCTTTTCATATTTTTGAACACCGCTTCATGCTCCTCCTATTTTTCAGATCGTTTCATGCTCCTCATAATTTTGACACCTTTTGAAGCTCTTGATATTTTTCAAATCTTTTCAGGCTCTTCATGTTTTTCAACACCGCTTCATGCTCCTGTTTTTTTTCAGACCGTTTCATGCTCCTCATGTATTCCACACCTTTTGAACCTCTTCATATTTTTCACACCTTTTCAGGCTCTTCATGTTTTGAACACCGTTTCATGCTGCTCCTATTTTTCAGACCATTTCATGCTCCTCATATTTTTGACATTTTTTGAAGCTCTTCATATTTTTACACCTTTTCATGCTCTTCATGTTTTTGAACACCGTTTCATGCTCCTCCTATTTTTCAGATCTTTTCATGCTCCTCATGTATTTCACACCTTTTGAAGCTCTTCATATATTTCAAAGCTTTTCAAGCTCTTCATATTTTTCAACATAGCCTCATGCTCCTCATATTTTTCAGACCGTTTCATGCTCCTCATATTTTTTATACCTTTTGAAGCTCTTCATATTTTTCACACCTTTTCAGACTCTTCATGTTTTTCAACACCGCTTCATGCTCCTATTATTTTTCAGACCGTTTCATGCTCCTCATATTTTTGACACCTTTTGAGGCTTGTACTATTTTTCACACCTTTAAAGGCTCTTCATGTTTTGCAACACCGCTTCATGCTCCTCCTATTTTTCAGACAGTTTCATGCTCCTCATATTTTTGACACATTTTGAAGCTCTTCATATTTTTCACACCTTTTCGGGCTCTTCCTTTTTTTGACGATCACTTCATGCTCCTCCTATTTTTTAGACCGTTTTATGCTCCTCATATTTTTGACACCTTTGAAGCTCTTCATATTTTTTACATCTTTTCAGTCTCTTCATGTTTTTCAACACCGTTTCAGGCTCCTACTATTTTTCAGACCTTTTCAGGCTCCTCATATTTTTGACACATTTTGAAGCTCTTCATATTTTCACGCCATTTCAGGCTCTTCATGTTTTTCAACACCGTTTCATGCTCCTCCTATTTTTCAGACCGTTTCATGCTTCTCATATGTTTGACACCTTTTGTAGCTCTTCATATTTTTCACATCTTTTCATGCTCTTCATGTTTTTGAACACCGTTTCATGCTCCTCCTATTTTTCAGAACGTTTCATGCTCCTCATATTTTTCACACCTTTTGAAGCTCTTCATATTTTTCACACCTTTTCAGGCTCTTCATGTTTTTGATGACCGCTTCATGCTCCTCATATTTTTCAGACCGTTTCATGCTCCTCATATTTTTCAGACCGTTTCATGCTCCTCATATTTTTCACACCTTTCCAGGCTCTTCAATTTTTTCACACCTTTTCAGGTTGTTCATGTTTTTGCCGACCGCTCGATGCTCCTCATATTTTTCAGACCGTTTCCTGCTCCTCATATTTTTCAGACCTTTTGAAGCTCTTCATATATTTCACACTTTTTCAGATCTTCATGTTTTTCAACAACACTTCCTGTTCCTCCTATTTTTCAGACGTTTCATGCTTCTCATAATTTTGACACCTTTTGAAGCTCTACATATTTTTCCCATCTTTTCATGCTCTTCATCTTTTTAAAAACCGTTTCATGCTCATCCTATTTTTCAGACCGTTTCATGCTCATATCATTTTTGACACCTTTTGAAGCTCTTCATATATTTCACACCTTTTGAAGCTCTACATATTTTTCACACGTTTGCAGGCTCTTCATGTTTTTCAACACAGTTTCATGCTGCTTCTGTTTTTCAGACGGTTTCATGTTCATCATATTTTTCACAGCTTTTAAAGCTCTTCATATTTTTCACACCTTTTCAGGCTCTTCATGTTTTTAACACAGCTTCATGCTCCTCCTATTTTTCAGAGAGTTTCATGCTCCTCATGTATTTCACACCTTTTGAAGTTCTTCATATTTTCACACCTTTTCAGGCTCTTCATGTTTTTCACGACCACTTCATGCTCCTCTTATTTTTCAGACCGTTTCATGCTCTTCTCATTTTTGAAACCTTTAGAATCTCTCCATATTTTTCACACCTTTTCAGTCTCTTCATGTTTTTCAACACCGCTTCATGCTCCTCCTATTTTTCAGACCGTTTCATTCTCCTCATATTTTTGACACCTTTTGAAGGTCTTCATATATTTCACACCATTTCAGGCCCTTCATTTTTTTTAACTCCACTTCATGCTTCTCTTATTTTTCAAACCGATTCATGCTCATCTCATTTTTTACACATTTGAAGCTCTTCATATTTTTCACACCTTTTGAAGCTCTTCATATTTTTCACACCTTTTCAGGCTCTTCATGTTTTTCAACACCGCTTCATGCTCCTCCAATTTTTCAGAATGTTTCATGCTCCTCATATTTTGGACACCTTTTGAATCTCTTCATATTTTTCACACCTTTTCAGGCTCTTCATGTTTTTCAACACCGCTTCATGCTACTCCAATTTTTCAGACCGTTTCATGCTCCTCATATTTTGAACACCTTTTGAAGCTCTTTATATTTTTCACACCTTTTCAGGCTCTTCATGATTTTCAACACCGCTTCACGCTCCTCCTATTTTTCAGACATTTTCATGCTCATCTCTTTTTTCACACCTTTTGAAACTCTTCATATTTTTCACACTTTTTGAAGGTCTTCATATTTTTCACACGTTTTCAGGCTCTTCATGTTTTTCAACACCATTTAATGATCCTCCTATTTTTCAGACCGATTCATGCTCCTCATATTTTGGACAATTTTGAAGCTCTTCATATTTTTCACACCTTTTCAGGCTCTTCATGTTTTTCAACACCGCTTCATGCACCTCCTATTTTTCAGACCGTTTCATTCTCATCTCATTTTTGACACCTTTTGAAGCTCTTCATGTTTTTCACACCTTTGAAGCTCTTCATATTTTTCATATTTTTGAAGGTCTTCATACTTTCACACCTTTTCAGACTCTTCATGTTTTTCAACACCGCTTCATCCTCCTCCTGTTTTTCAGAACGTTTCATGCTCCTCATATTTTTGACACCTTTTGAAGCTCTTCATATTTTTCACACCTTTTCAGGCTTTTCATGTTTTTGAACACAGCTTCATGTTCCTCCTATTTTTCAGACCGTTTCATGCTCCTCATATTCTTGATACCTTTTTAAGCTCTTCATATTTTTCACAGCTTTTCAGGCTCTTCATGTTTTTGAACACCGCTTCATGCTCCTCCTATTTTTCAGACCGTTTCAGGCTCCTCATAATTTTCACACCTTTTGAAACTCTTCATATTTCTCACACCTTTTCAGGCTTTTCATGTTTTTCAACACCGCTTTATGCTCCTCCTATTTTTCAGACCGTTTCATGCACTTTATATTTTTGACCCTTTTTGAAGCTCTTCATATTTTTCACAGCTTTTCAGGCTCTTCATATTTTTCAACACCGCTTCATGCTCCTCCTATTTTTCAGACAATTTCATTCTCCTCATATTTTTCACACCTTTTCAGGCTCTTCATGTTTTTGAACACAGCTTCATGCTCCTCCCATTTTTCAGACCGTTTCATGCTCCTCATATTATTGACACCTTTTGAATCTCTTCATATTTTTCACATTTTCAGGCTCTTCATGTATTTCAACACCGCCTTATGCTCCTCCTTTTTTTCAGACTGTTTCATGCTCCTCATGTAATTCACACCTTTTGAAGCTCTTTATATTTTTCACACCTTTTCAGGCTCTTCATGTTTTTCAAAACCTCTTCATGCTCCTCCTATTTTTCAGACCGTTTCATGCTCATCTAATTTTTAACACCTTTTGAAACTCTTCATATATTTCACACCTTCTGAAGCTCTTCATATTTTTCACATTTTTGAAGCTCTTCATATTTTTCACACCTTTTCAGGCTCTTCATGTTTTTCAACACCATTTCATGCTGCTTCTATTTTTCAGACCGTTTCATGCTCCTCATATTTTTCACACCTTTTGAAGCTCTTCATATTTTTCACACCTTTACAGGCTCTTCATGTTTTTGAACACAGCTTCATGCTTCTCCTATTTTTCAGACCGTTTCATGCTCCTCATATTTTTGACACCTTTTGAAGCTCTTCATAATTTTCACAACTTTTCAGGCTCTTCATGTTTTTCAACACCACTTCATGCTCCTCGTATTTTTCAGACCGTTTCATGCCCCTAATAGTTTTGACACCTTTTGAAGCTCTTCATATTTTTCACACGTTTTCAGGCTCTTCATGTTTTTGAACACCGCTTCATGCTCCTCCTATTTTCCAGACCGTTTCATGCTCCTCATAATTTTGACACATTTTGAAGCTCTTCATATTTTTCACACCTTTTCAGGCTCTTCACGTTTTTCAACACCACTTCATGCTCCTCCTATTTTTCAGACCGTTTCATCCTCCTCTTATTTTTGACACCTTTAGAAGCTCTTCATTATTTCACAACTTTTCAGGCTCTTCATGTGTTTTAGCACCGATTCATGCTCGTCCTATTTTTCAGACCTTTCATGCTCCTCATATTTTTGACACCTTTTGAAACTCTTCATGTTTTTCACAGCTTTTCAGACTCTTCATGTTTTTGATCACCGTTTCATGCTCCTCCTATTTTTCAGACCGTTTCATGCTCCTCATATTTTTGACACTTATTGAAGCTCTTCATATTTTTCACTCCTTTTCAGGCTCTTCATGTTTTTCAACATCGCTTCATGGTCCTCCTATTTTTCAGACAGTTTTATGCTCATCTCATTTTTGACACCTTTTCAAGCTTTTCAAATTTTTCACAACATTTCAGGCTCTTCATGTTTTTGAACACCGCTTCATGCTCCTCCTATTTTTCAGAGAGTTTCATGCTCCTCATGTATTTCACACCTTTTGAACCTCTTCATATTTTTCACGCATTTTCAGGCTCTTAGTGGTTTGCACCACCACTTCATGATCCTCCTATTTTTCAGACCGTTTCATCCTCATCTCATTTTTGAAACCTTTAGAATCTGTTCATATTTTTCACACCTTTTCAGGCTCTTCATGTTTTTCAACACCGCTTCATGCTCCTCCTATTTTTCAGACCGTTTCATGCTCATCTCATTTTTGACACCTTTTCAAACTTTTCATATTTTTCACACCTTTTCAGGCTCTTCATGTTTTTGAATACCGCTTCATGCCTCTCCTGTTTTTCACACCGTATACAGCTCCTCATATTTTTTACACCTATTGAAGCTCTTCATATTTTTCACACCTTTTCCGACTCTTCATGTTTTTGAACACCACTTCATACTCCTCCTATTTTTCAGAGAGTTTCATGCTCCTCATGTATTTCACACCTTTTCAAGCTCTTCATATTTTTCACACCTTTTCAGGCTCTTCATGTTTTTCCACACCACTTCATGCTTCTATTTTTCAGACCGTTTCATGCTCCTCATGAATTTCACACCTTTTGAAGTTCTTGATATTTTTCACAACTTTACAGGCTCTTCATGTTTCTGATCACCGTTTCATGCTCCTCCTATCTTTCAGACCGTTTCATGCTTCTCATATTTTTGACACCATTTGAAGCTCTTCATATTTTTCACACCTTTTCAGGCTCCCCATGGTTTTGAACACTGCTCATGATCCTCCGAATTTTCAGACCGTTTCTTGCTCTTCATATTTTTGACACCTTTTGAAGCTATTCATATTTTTCACACCTTTTCAGGTTCTTCATATTTTTCCACACCACTTCATGCTTCTCATATTTTTCAGACCGTTTCATGCTCCTCATGAAATTCACACCTTTTGAAGCTCTTCATATTTCTCACACCTTTTCAGGCTCCTCATGTTTTTGATCACCGTTTCATGCTCCTCCTATTTTTCAGAACGTTTCATGCTCCTCATATTTTTGACACCTTTTGAAGCTCTTCATATTTTTCACACGTTTTCAGGCTCTTCATGATTTTGAACACCGCTTCATGAATCTCCTATTTTACAGACCGTTTCATGCACTTTATATTTTTGAACCCTTTTGAAGCTCTTCATATTTTTCACACCTTTTCATGCTCTTCATATTTTTCAACACCGTTTCATGCTGCTTCTATTTTTCAGGCCGTTTCATGCTCCTCATATTTTTTACACCTTTTGAAGCTCTTCATATTTTTCACACATTTTCAGGCTCTTCATGTTTTTCAACACCGTTTCATGCTGCTTCTATTTTTCAGACCGTTTCATGCTCCTCATGAATTTCACACCTTTTGAAGCTCTTCATGTTTTTCACACCTTTTCAGGCTCTTCATATTTTTGAACACAGCTTCATGCTCCTCCTATTTTTCAGACCGTTTCATGCTCCTCATATTTTTGACACTTTTTGAAACTCTTCATATTTTTCACACCTTTTCAGGCTCTTCATGTTTTTCAACACCGTTTCATGATCCTCCTATTTTTCAGACCGTTTCATGCTCACCTCATTTTTGACACCTTTTGAAGCTTTTCATATTTTTCACAACTTTTTAGGCTCTTCATGTATTTGAACACCGCTTCATGCTCCTCCTATTATTCAGAGAGTTTCATGCTCCTAATATATTTTACTCCTTTGGAAGCTCTTCATATTTTTCACAGCTTTTCAGGCTGTTCATGTTTTTCCACACCACTTCATGCTTCTATTTTTCAGCCCGTTTCATGGTCCTCATGTATTTCACACCTTTTGAAGCTCTTCATATTTTTCACACCTTTTCAGGCTCTTCATGTTTTTCAACACCATTTTATGCCGCATCTATTTTTCAGACCGTTTCATGCTCCTCATATTTTTCACACCTTTAGAAGCTCTTCATATTTTTCACACCTTTTCAGGCTCTTCATGTTTTTGAACACCATTTTATGCCGCATCTATTTTTCAGAACGTTTCATGCTCCTCCTATTTTTGACACCTTTTGAAGCTCTTCATATTTTTCACACCTTTTGAAGCTCTTCTTATTTTTCACACCTTTTGAAGCTCTTCATATTTTTCAAACCTTTTCATGCTGTTCATGTTTTTGAACACCTCATCATGCTCTTCCTATTTTTCAGAATGTTTCATGCTCCTCATGTATTTCACACCTTTTGAAGCTCTTCATATTTTTCACACCTTTTCAGGCTCTTCATATTTTTGAACACCATTTGATGCTCCTCCTATTTTTCGTACCGTTTCATGCTCATCTATTTTTGACACCTTTTGAAGCTCTTCATATTTTTCACACCTTTTGAAGCTCTTCACATTTTTCACACCTTTTCAAGCTCTTCATGTTTTTGACAACTTTTGAAGCTCTTCATATTTTTCACACCTTTTCAGGCTCTTCACGTTTTTGAACACCGCTTCATGCTCCTCCTATTTTTCAGACTGTTTCATGCTCAGATAATTTTTGACACTTTTTGAAGCTCTTCATATTTTTCACACCTTTTGAAGCTCTTCATATTTTTTACACCTTTTCATGCTCTTCATGTTTTTGAACACCACTTCATGCTGCTTCTATTTTTCAGACCGTTTCATGCTCCTCATATTTTTGACACGTTTTGAAGCTCTTCATATTTTTCACACCTTTTCAGGCTCTTCACGTTTTTGAACAACGCTTCATGCTCCTCCTATTTTTCAGACCGTTTCATGCTCCTCGTATTTTTGACACCTTATGAAGCTCTTCATATTTTTCACAACTCTTCAGGTTCTTCATGTTTTTGAACACCACTTCATGCTCCTCCTATTTTTCAGACAATTTCATGCTCCTCATATTTTTCACACCTTTTCAGGCTCTTCATGTTTTTGAATACCGCTTCATGCCTCTCCTGTTTTTCACACCGTATACAGCTCCTCATATTTTTTACACCTATTGAAGCTCTTCATATTTTTCACACCTTTTCAGACTCTTCATGTTTTTGAACACCACTTCATACTCCTCCTATTTTTCAGAGAGTTTCATGCTCCTCATGTATTTCACACCTTTTCAAGCTCTTCATATTTTTCACACCTTTTCAGGCTCTTCATGTTTTTCCACACCACTTCATGCTTCTATTTTTCAGACCGTTTCATGCTCCTCATGAATTTCACACCTTTTGAAGCTCTTCATATTTTTCACAACTTTACAGGCTCTTCATGTTTCTGATCACCGTTTCATGCTCCTCCTATCTTTCAGACCGTTTCATGCTTCTCATATTTTTGACACCATTTGAAGCTCTTCATATTTTTCACACCTTTTCAGGCTCCCCATGGTTTTGAACACTGCTCATGATCCTCCGAATTTTCAGACCGTTTCATGCTCTTCATATTTTTGACACCTTTTGAAGCTATTCATATATTTCACACCTTTTCAGGTTCTTCATGTTTTTCCACACCACTTCATGCTTCTCATATTTTTCAGACCGTTTCATGCTCCTCATGAATTTCACACCTTTTGAAGCTCTTCATATTTCTCACACCTTTTCAGGCTCCTCATGTTTTTGATCACCGTTTCATGCTCCTCCTATTTTTCAGAACGTTTCATGCTCCTCATTTTTTTGACACCTTTTGAAGCTCTTCATATTTTTCACACGTTTTCAGGCTCTTCATGATTTTGAACACCGCTTCATGAATCTCCTATTTTACAGACCGTTTCATGCACTTTATATTTTTGAACCCTTTTGAAGCTCTTCATATTTTTCACACCTTTTCATGCTCTTCATATTTTTCAACACCGTTTCATGCTGCTTCTATTTTTCAGGCCGTTTCATGCTCCTCATATTTTTTACACCTTTTGAAGCTCTTCATATTTTTCACACATTTTCAGGCTCTTCATGTTTTTGATCACCGTTTCATGCTCCTCCTATTTTTCAGAACGTTTCATGCTCCTCATAATTTTGACACATTTTGAAGCTCTTCATATTTTTCACACCTTTTCAGGCTCTTCACGTTTTTCAACACCACTTCATGCTCCTCCTATTTTTCAGACCGTTTCATCCTCCTCTTATTTTTGACACCTTTAGAAGCTCTTCATTATTTCACAACTTTTCAGGCTCTTCATGTGTTTTAGCACCGATTCATGCTCGTCCTATTTTTCAGACCTTTCATGCTCCTCATATTTTTGACACCTTTTGAAACTCTTCATGTTTTTCACAGCTTTTCAGACTCTTCATGTTTTTGATCACCGTTTCATGCTCCTCCTATTTTTCAGACCGTTTCATGCTCCTCATATTTTTGACACTTATTGAAGCTCTTCATATTTTTCACTCCTTTTCAGGCTCTTCATGTTTTTCAACATCGCTTCATGGTCCTCCTATTTTTCAGACAGTTTTATGCTCATCTCATTTTTGACACCTTTTCAAGCTTTTCAAATTTTTCACAACATTTCAGGCTCTTCATGTTTTTGAACACCGCTTCATGCTCCTCCTATTTTTCAGAGAGTTTCATGCTCCTCATGTATTTCACACCTTTTGAACCTCTTCATATTTTTCACGCATTTTCAGGCTCTTAGTGGTTTGCACCACCACTTCATGATCCTCCTATTTTTCAGACCGTTTCATCCTCATCTCATTTTTGAAACCTTTAGAATCTGTTCATATTTTTCACACCTTTTCAGGCTCTTCATGTTTTTCAACACCGCTTCATGCTCCTCCTATTTTTCAGACCGTTTCATGCTCATCTCATTTTTGACACCTTTTCAAACTTTTCATATTTTTCACACCTTTTCAGGCTCTTCATGTTTTTGAATACCGCTTCATGCCTCTCCTGTTTTTCACACCGTATACAGCTCCTCATATTTTTTACACCTATTGAAGCTCTTCATATTTTTCACACCTTTTCCGACTCTTCATGTTTTTGAACACCACTTCATACTCCTCCTATTTTTCAGAGAGTTTCATGCTCCTCATGTATTTCACACCTTTTCAAGCTCTTCATATTTTTCACACCTTTTCAGGCTCTTCATGTTTTTCCACACCACTTCATGCTTCTATTTTTCAGACCGTTTCATGCTCCTCATGAATTTCACACCTTTTGAAGTTCTTGATATTTTTCACAACTTTACAGGCTCTTCATGTTTCTGATCACCGTTTCATGCTCCTCCTATCTTTCAGACCGTTTCATGCTTCTCATATTTTTGACACCATTTGAAGCTCTTCATATTTTTCACACCTTTTCAGGCTCCCCATGGTTTTGAACACTGCTCATGATCCTCCGAATTTTCAGACCGTTTCTTGCTCTTCATATTTTTGACACCTTTTGAAGCTATTCATATTTTTCACACCTTTTCAGGTTCTTCATATTTTTCCACACCACTTCATGCTTCTCATATTTTTCAGACCGTTTCATGCTCCTCATGAAATTCACACCTTTTGAAGCTCTTCATATTTCTCACACCTTTTCAGGCTCCTCATGTTTTTGATCACCGTTTCATGCTCCTCCTATTTTTCAGAACGTTTCATGCTCCTCATATTTTTGACACCTTTTGAAGCTCTTCATATTTTTCACACGTTTTCAGGCTCTTCATGATTTTGAACACCGCTTCATGAATCTCCTATTTTACAGACCGTTTCATGCACTTTATATTTTTGAACCCTTTTGAAGCTCTTCATATTTTTCACACCTTTTCATGCTCTTCATATTTTTCAACACCGTTTCATGCTGCTTCTATTTTTCAGGCCGTTTCATGCTCCTCATATTTTTTACACCTTTTGAAGCTCTTCATATTTTTCACACATTTTCAGGCTCTTCATGTTTTTCAACACCGTTTCATGCTGCTTCTATTTTTCAGACCGTTTCATGCTCCTCATGAATTTCACACCTTTTGAAGCTCTTCATGTTTTTCACACCTTTTCAGGCTCTTCATATTTTTGAACACAGCTTCATGCTCCTCCTATTTTTCAGACCGTTTCATGCTCCTCATATTTTTGACACTTTTTGAAACTCTTCATATTTTTCACACCTTTTCAGGCTCTTCATGTTTTTCAACACCGTTTCATGATCCTCCTATTTTTCAGACCGTTTCATGCTCACCTCATTTTTGACACCTTTTGAAGCTTTTCATATTTTTCACAACTTTTTAGGCTCTTCATGTATTTGAACACCGCTTCATGCTCCTCCTATTATTCAGAGAGTTTCATGCTCCTAATATATTTTACTCCTTTGGAAGCTCTTCATATTTTTCACAGCTTTTCAGGCTGTTCATGTTTTTCCACACCACTTCATGCTTCTATTTTTCAGCCCGTTTCATGGTCCTCATGTATTTCACACCTTTTGAAGCTCTTCATATTTTTCACACCTTTTCAGGCTCTTCATGTTTTTCAACACCATTTTATGCCGCATCTATTTTTCAGACCGTTTCATGCTCCTCATATTTTTCACACCTTTAGAAGCTCTTCATATTTTTCACACCTTTTCAGGCTCTTCATGTTTTTGAACACCATTTTATGCCGCATCTATTTTTCAGAACGTTTCATGCTCCTCCTATTTTTGACACCTTTTGAAGCTCTTCATATTTTTCACACCTTTTGAAGCTCTTCTTATTTTTCACACCTTTTGAAGCTCTTCATATTTTTCAAACCTTTTCATGCTGTTCATGTTTTTGAACACCTCATCATGCTCTTCCTATTTTTCAGAATGTTTCATGCTCCTCATGTATTTCACACCTTTTGAAGCTCTTCATATTTTTCACACCTTTTCAGGCTCTTCATATTTTTGAACACCATTTGATGCTCCTCCTATTTTTCGTACCGTTTCATGCTCATCTATTTTTGACACCTTTTGAAGCTCTTCATATTTTTCACACCTTTTGAAGCTCTTCACATTTTTCACACCTTTTCAAGCTCTTCATGTTTTTGACAACTTTTGAAGCTCTTCATATTTTTCACACCTTTTCAGGCTCTTCACGTTTTTGAACACCGCTTCATGCTCCTCCTATTTTTCAGACTGTTTCATGCTCAGATAATTTTTGACACTTTTTGAAGCTCTTCATATTTTTCACACCTTTTGAAGCTCTTCATATTTTTTACACCTTTTCATGCTCTTCATGTTTTTGAACACCACTTCATGCTGCTTCTATTTTTCAGACCGTTTCATGCTCCTCATATTTTTGACACGTTTTGAAGCTCTTCATATTTTTCACACCTTTTCAGGCTCTTCACGTTTTTGAACAACGCTTCATGCTCCTCCTATTTTTCAGACCGTTTCATGCTCCTCGTATTTTTGACACCTTATGAAGCTCTTCATATTTTTCACAACTCTTCAGGTTCTTCATGTTTTTGAACACCACTTCATGCTCCTCCTATTTTTCAGACAATTTCATGCTCCTCATATTTTTCACACCTTTTCAGGCTCTTCATGTTTTTGAATACCGCTTCATGCCTCTCCTGTTTTTCACACCGTATACAGCTCCTCATATTTTTTACACCTATTGAAGCTCTTCATATTTTTCACACCTTTTCAGACTCTTCATGTTTTTGAACACCACTTCATACTCCTCCTATTTTTCAGAGAGTTTCATGCTCCTCATGTATTTCACACCTTTTCAAGCTCTTCATATTTTTCACACCTTTTCAGGCTCTTCATGTTTTTCCACACCACTTCATGCTTCTATTTTTCAGACCGTTTCATGCTCCTCATGAATTTCACACCTTTTGAAGCTCTTCATATTTTTCACAACTTTACAGGCTCTTCATGTTTCTGATCACCGTTTCATGCTCCTCCTATCTTTCAGACCGTTTCATGCTTCTCATATTTTTGACACCATTTGAAGCTCTTCATATTTTTCACACCTTTTCAGGCTCCCCATGGTTTTGAACACTGCTCATGATCCTCCGAATTTTCAGACCGTTTCATGCTCTTCATATTTTTGACACCTTTTGAAGCTATTCATATATTTCACACCTTTTCAGGTTCTTCATGTTTTTCCACACCACTTCATGCTTCTCATATTTTTCAGACCGTTTCATGCTCCTCATGAATTTCACACCTTTTGAAGCTCTTCATATTTCTCACACCTTTTCAGGCTCCTCATGTTTTTGATCACCGTTTCATGCTCCTCCTATTTTTCAGAACGTTTCATGCTCCTCATTTTTTTGACACCTTTTGAAGCTCTTCATATTTTTCACACGTTTTCAGGCTCTTCATGATTTTGAACACCGCTTCATGAATCTCCTATTTTACAGACCGTTTCATGCACTTTATATTTTTGAACCCTTTTGAAGCTCTTCATATTTTTCACACCTTTTCATGCTCTTCATATTTTTCAACACCGTTTCATGCTGCTTCTATTTTTCAGGCCGTTTCATGCTCCTCATATTTTTTACACCTTTTGAAGCTCTTCATATTTTTCACACATTTTCAGGCTCTTCATGTTTTTCAACACCGTTTCATGCTGCTTCTATTTTTCAGACCGTTTCATGCTCCTCATGAATTTCACACCTTTTGAAGCTCTTCATGTTTTTCACACCTTTTCAGGCTCTTCATATTTTTGAACACAGCTTCATGCTCCTCCTATTTTTCAGACCGTTTCATGCTCCTCATATTTTTGACACTTTTTGAAACTCTTCATATTTTTCATACCTTTTCAGGCTCTTCATGTTTTTCAACACCGTTTCATGATCCTCCTATTTTTCAGACCGTTTCATGCTCACCTCATTTTTGACACCTTTTGAAGCTTTTCATATTTTTCACAACTTTTTAGGCTCTTCATGTATTTGAACACCGCTTCATGCTCCTCCTATTTTTCAGAGAGTTTCATGCTCCTAATATATTTTACTCCTTTTGAAGCTCTTCATATTTTTCACAGCTTTTCAGGCTGTTCATGTTTTTCCACACCACTTCATGCTTCTATTTTTCAGCCCGTTTCATGGTCCTCATGTATTTCACACCTTTTGAAGCTCTTCATATTTTTCACACCTTTTCAGGCTCTTCATGTTTTTCAACACCATTTTATGCTGCATCTATTTTTCAGACCGTTTCATGCTCCTCATATTTTTCACACCTTTTGAAGCTCTTCATATTTTTCACACCTTTTCAGGCTCTTCATGTTTTTGAACACCGCTTCATGCTCCTCCTATTTTTCAGAACGTTTCATGCTCCTCCTATTTTTGACACCTTTTGAAGCTCTTCATATTTTTCACACCTTTTGAAGCTCTTCTTATTTTTCACACCTTTTGAAGCTCTTCATATTTTTCAAACCTTTTCAGGCTGTTCATGTTTTTGAACACCTCATCATGCTCTTCCTATTTTTCAGAATGTTTCATGCTCCTCATGTATTTCACACCTTTTGAAGCTCTTCATATTTTTCACACCTTTTCAGGCTCTTCATATTTTTGAACAGCATTTGATGCTCCTCCTATTTTTCATACCGTTTCATGCTCATCTATTTTTGACACCTTTTGAAGCTCTTCATATTTTTCACACCTTTTGAAGCTCTTCACATTTTTCACACCTTTTCAAGCTCTTCATGTTTTTCACACCTTTTCAGGCTCTTCACGTTTTTGAACACCGCTTCATGCTCCTCCTATTTTTCAGACTGTTTCATGCTCATCTAATTTTTGACACTTTTTGAAGCTCTTCATATTTTTCACACCTTTTGAAGCTCTTCATATTTTTTACACCTTTTCATGCTCTTCATGTTTTTGAACACCGCTTCATGCTGCTTCTATTTTTCAGACCGTTTCATGCTCCTCATATTTTTGACACGTTTTGAAGCTCTTCATATTTTTCATACCTTTTCAGGCTCTTCATGTTTTTGAACACCGTTTCATGCTCCTCCTATTTTTCATATCATTTCATGCTCCTCATATTTTTGACACCTTTTGAAGCTCTTCATATATTTCACACCTTTTCAGGCTCTTCATGTTTTTCAACACCGCTTCATGCTCCTCCTATTTTTCAGACCGTTTCATGCTCCATATATTTTTGGCACCTTTTGAAGCTCTTCATATTTTTCACCGCTTTTCAGGCTCTTCATGTTTTTGAACACTGTTTCATGCTCCTCTTATATTTGACACATTTTGAAGCTCTTCATATTTTTCACACCATTTCACGCTCTTCATTTTTTATCACCGTTTCATGCTCCTCCTATTTTTCAGACCGTTTAATGCTCCACATGTATTTCACAACTTTTGAAGCTCCTCATATTTTTCACACCTTTTCAGGCTCTTCTTGTTTTTCAACACCGCTTCATGCTCCTCCTATTTTTCAGACCGTTTATTGCTCCACATGTATTTCACACCTTTTGAAGCTCCTCATATTTTTCACACCTTTTCAGGCTCTTCTTGTTTTTGCACACCGCTTCATGCTCCTCCTGTTTTTCAGACCGTTTAATGCTGCACATGTATTTCACACCTTTTGAAGCTCCTCATATTTTTCACACCTTTTCAGGCTCTTCATGTTTTTCAACACCGCTTCATGCTCCTCCTATTTTTCAGACCGTTTCATGCTCCACATGTATTTCACACCTTTTGAAGCTCTTCATATTTTTCACACCTTTTGAAGCTCTTCATATTTTTCACATGTTTTCAGGCCTTCATGTTTTTCAACACCGCTTAATGCTCCTCCTATTTTTCAGACCGTATAATCCTCCTCATGTATTTCACACTTTTTGAAGCTCTTTATATTTTTCACACCTTTTCAGGCTCTTCATGTTTTTGAACACGGCTTCATGCTCCTCCTATTTTTCAGACCGTTTCATGCTACTCATATTTTTGACACCTTTTGAAGCTGTTCATATTTTTCACACCTTTTCAGGCTCTTCAGTTTTTTTCAACACCACTTCATGCTCCTCCTATTTTTCAGACCGTTTAATCCTCCTCATGTATTTCACACTTTTTGAAGCTCTTCATATTTTTCACACCTTTTGAAGCTCTTCATATTTTTCACACGTTTTCAGGCTCTTCATGTTTTTCAACACCGCTTCATGATCCTCCTATTTTTCAGACCGTATCATGCTCCTCATATTTTTCACACCTTTTGAAGATCTTCATATTTTTCACACCTTTTCAGGCTATTCATGTTTTTGAACACCACTTCATGCTCCTTCTATTTTTCAGAGAGTTTCATGCTCCTCATGTATTTCACACCTTTTGAAGCTCTTCATATTTTTCACACCTTTTCAGGCTCTTCATGTTTTTGAACACAGCTTCACACTTCTCCTATTTTTCAGACCGTTTCATGCTCCTCATATTTTTGACACCTTTTGAAGCTCTTCCTAATTTTCACAACTTTTCAGGCTCTTCATGTTTTTCAACACCACTTCATGCTCCTATTTTTCAGACCGTTTCATCCTCCTCATATTTTTGACACCTTTAGAAGCTCTTCATTATTTCACTACTTTTCAGGCTCTTCAAGTGTTTTAGCACCGCTTCATGCTCGTCCTATTTTTCAGACCTTTCATGCTCCTCATATTTTTGACACCTTTTGAAACTCTTCATGTTTTTCACAGCTTTTCAGACTCTTCATGTTTTTGATCACCGTTTCATGCTCCTCCTATTTTTCAGACCGTTTCATGCTCCTCATATTTTTGATACTTATTGAAGCTCTTCATATTTTTCACTCCTTTTCAGGCTCTTCATGTTTTTCAACATCGCTTCATGGTCCTCCTATTTTTCAGACAGTTTTATGCTCATCTCATTTTTGACACCTTTTGAAGCTTTTCAAATTTTTCACAACATTTCAGGCTCTTCATGTTTTTGAACACCGCTTCATGCTCCTCCTATTTTTCAGAGAGTTTCATGCTCCTCATGTATTTCACACCTTTTGAACCTCTTCATATTTTTCACGCATTTTCAGGCTCTTAATGGTTTGCACCACCACTTCATGATCCTCCTATTTTTCAGACCGCTTCATGCTCATCTCATTTTTGAAACCTTTAGAATCTGTTCATATTTTTCACACCTTTTCAGGCTCTTCATGTTTTTCAACACCGCTTCATGCTCCTCCTATTTTTCAGACCGTTTCATGCTCATCTCATTTTTGACACCTTTTCAAACTTTTCATATTTTTCACACCTTTTCAGGCTCTTCATGTTTTTGAATACCGCTTCATGCCTCTCCTGTTTTTCACACCGTATACAGCTCCTCATATTTTTTACACCTATTGAAGCTCTTCATATTTTTCACACCTTTTCAGACTCTTCATGTTTTTGAACACCACTTCATACTCCTCCTATTTTTCAGAGAGTTTCATGCTCCTCATGTATTTCACACCTTTTCAAGCTCTTCATATTTTTCACACCTTTTCAGGCTCTTCATGTTTTTCCACACCACTTCATGCTTCTATTTTTCAGGCCGTTTCATGCTCCTCAAAGTTGTGACACCTTTTGAAGTTCTTCATATTTTTCACACCTTTTCAGGCTCTTCATGTTTTTGAACACCGTTTCTTGCTCCTCCTAATTTTCAGACCGTTTCATGTTCCTCATATTTTTGACACCTTTTAATGCTCTTCATATTTTCACACCTTTTCAGGCTCTTCATGTTTTTGAACACCATTTCATGCTCCTCCTTTTTTTTGACACATTTTGAAGGTCTTCATAATTTTCACACCTTTTCAGGCTCTTCATGTTTTTCAACACCGTTTCATGCTCCTCCTATTTTTCAGATCATTTCATGCTCCTCATATATTTCACATCTTTTGTAGCTCTTCATATTTTTCACACCTTTTCAGTCTCTTCAGGTTTCTCAACATCACTTCATGCTTCTCCTATTTTTCACACCGTTTCATGCTCCTCATATTTTTGACAGCTTTTCAAGCTCTTTATATATTTCCCACCTTTTCAGGCTCTTAATGTTTTCAACACCGCTTCATGCTCATCCTATTTTTCGGACCGCTTCATGCTCCTCATATTTTTGACACCTTTTGAAGCTCTTCATATTTTTCACACCTTTTCAGGCTCTTCATGTTTTTGCACACCGCTTCAAGCTCCTCCTATTTTTCACACAGTTTCATGCCTCTCTCATTATTGACACATTTTGAAGCAATTCATATTTTTCACACCTTTGGAAGCTCTTCATATTTTTCACACATTTTCAGGCTTTTCATGTTTTCAACACCGCTTCATGCTCCTCCTTTTTATCAGACCGTTTCATGCTCCTCATATTTTTGACACCTTTTAATGCTCTTTATATTTTTCACACTTGTCATGCTCTTCATGTTTTCAACACTGTTTCATGCTTCTCCTATTTTTCAAACTGTTTCATGCTCCTCATATTTTTCACAGCTTTTGAAGCTGTTCATATTTTTCACATCTTTTCAGGCTCTTCATGTTTTGGAACACCGTTTCAAGCCCCTCCTATTTTTCAGACCGTTTCATGCTCCTCATATTTTTGACACCTTTTGAACCTCCTCATTTTTTCACAACTTTTGAAGCTCTTCATGTTTTTCCACACCATTCCATGCTGCCTCTATTTTTCAGACCGTTTCATGCTACTCCTATTTTTCAAACCGTTTCATTCTCCTCATATTTTTCACACGTTTTCAGGCTCTTCATGTCTTTCAACACCGTTTCATGCTGCTCCTATTTTTCAGACCGTTTCATGATCCTCTTATTTTTCAGACCGTTTCATGCTCCTCATATTTTTGACACTTTTGAAGCTCTTCATGTCTTTCAACACTGTTTCATGCTGCTCCTATTTTTCAGACTGTTTCCTGCGCATCTCTTTTTTTGACACCTTTGAAAGCTCTTCATATTTTTCACACCTTTTGAAGCTCTTCATATTTTTCACACGTTTTCACGCTCTTCATGTTTTTCAACGCCGCTTCATGCTCCTACTATTTTCAGACCGTTTCAACCTCCTCATGTATTTCACACCTTTTCAAGCTCTTCATATTTTTCACAGTTTTCAGGCTCTTAATATTTTTCAACACCGCTTCATGCTCCTCCTATTTGTCAGACCGTTTCATGCTCCTCATATTTTTGACACCTTTTGAAGCTCTTCATATTTTTCACACGTTTTCACGCTCTTCATGTTTTTCAACACCACTTCATGCTCCTCCTATATTTCTGACCCTTTCATGCTCCACATATTTTTCACACTTTTTGTAGCTCTTCATATTTTTCACAGTTTTCAGGCTCTTAATATTTTTCAACACCGCTTCATGCTCCTCCTATTTGTCAGACCGTTTCATGCTCCTCATATTATTGACACCTTTTGAAGCTCTTCATATTTTTCACACCGTTTCAGGCTCTTCATGTTTTTCAACACCACTTCATGTGCCTCCTATATTTCAGACCTTTTCATGCTCCTCATATTTTTGACACCTTTTGAAGCTCTTAATATATTTCACAACTTTTCAGGCTCTTCTTGTTTTTCAACACCACTTTATGCTCCTTCTATTTTTCAGACCGTTTCATGCTCATCTCATTTTTGACACCGTTTCAAGCTCTTTAAATTTTTCACACCTTTTCAAGCTCTTCATATTTTTCAAACGTTTTCAGGCTCTTCATGTTTTTCAACACTGCTTCTTGCTCCTCCTATTTGTCAGACCGTTTCCTGCTCATCTCATTTTTGACACCTTTGAAAGCTCTTCATATTTTTCACACCTTTTGAAGCTCTTCATATTTTTCACACGTTTTCAGGCTCTTCATGTTTTTCAACAGTGCTTCATGCTCCTCCTACTTTTCAGACCGTTTCATGCTCCTCATATTTTTGACACCTTTTGAAGCTCTTCATATTTTTCACACCTTTTCAGGCTCTTCATGTTTTTGACGACCGCTTCTTGCTCCTCCTACTTTTCAGACCGTTTCATGCTCCTCATATTTTTGAAACCTTTTGAAGCTCTTCATATTTTTCACACCTTTTCAGGCTCTTCATGTTTTTGAACACCGCTTCATGCTCCTCCTATTTTTCAGACTGTTTCCTGCGCATCTCTTTTTTGACACCTTTGAAAGCTCTTCATATTTTTCACACCTTTTGAAGCTCTTCATATTTTTCACACGTTTTCACGCTCTTCATGTTTTTCAACGCCGCTTCATGCTCCTACTATTTTCAGACCGTTTCAACCTCCTCATGTATTTCACACCTTTTGAAGCTCTTCATATTTTTCACACATTTTCTGTTTCTTCATGTTTTTGAACATCATTTCATGCTGCTCCTATTTTTCAGACCGTTTCATGCTCCTCATATTTTTGACACCTTTTGAAGCTCTTCATATATTTCAAACCTTTTCAGTGTCTTCATTTTTTTGAACACCACTTCTTGCTCCTCCTATTTTTCAGACCGTTTCATGCTCCTCATATTTTTGACACCTTTTGAAGCTCTTCATATTTTTCAAACCTTTTAAGGCTCTTCATGTTTTTGAACACCGCTTCATGCTCCTCCTATTTTTCAGACCTTTTCCTGCTCATCTCATTTTTGACACCTTTGAAAGCTCTTCATATTTTTCACACCTTTTGAAGCTCTTCATATTTTTCACACGTTTTCAGGCTCTTCATGTTTTTCAACAGTGCTTCATGCTCCTCCTACTTTTCAGACCGTTTCATGCTCCTCATATTTTTGACACCTGTTGAAGCTCTTCATATTTTTCACACCTTTTCAGGCTCTTCATGTTTTTGACGACCGCTTCTTGCTCCTCCTACTTTTCAGACCGTTTCATGCTCCTCATATTTTTGAAACCTTTTGAAGCTCTTCATATTTTTCACACCTTTTCAGGCTCTTCATGTTTTTGAACACCGCTTCATGCTCCTCCTATTTTTCAGACTGTTTCCTGCGCATCTCATTTTTGACACCTTTGAAAGCTCTTCATATTTTTCACACCTTTTGAAGCTCTTCATATTTTTCACACGTTTTCACGCTCTTCATGTTTTTCAACGCCGCTTCATGCTCCTACTATTTTCAGACCGTTTCAACCTCTTCATGTATTTCACACCTTTTGAAGCTCATCATATTTTTCACACATTTTCTGGCTCTTCATGTTTTTGAACATCATTTCATGCTGCTCCTATTTTTCAGACCGTTTCATGCTCCTCATATTTTTGACACCTTTTGAAGCTCTTCATATATTTCAAACCTTTTCAGACTCTTCTTGTTTTTCAACACAGTTTCTTGCTCCTCCTATTTTTCACACCGTTTCATGCTCCTCATATTTTTGACACCTTTTGAAGCTCTTCATATTTTTCACACCTTTTGAAGCTCTTCATATTTTTCACACGTTTTCGTGCTCTTCATGTTTTTCAACACCGCTTCATGCTCCTCCTGTTTTTCAGAGCGTTTCATGCTCCTCATATTTTTGACATCTCTTGAAACTCTTCATATATTTCACACCTTTTCAGGCTCTTCATATTTTTCAACACCACTTCATGCTCCTCCTTTTTTCAGACCGCTTCATGCTCATCTCATTTTTGACACATTTTGAAGCTGTTCATATTTTTCATATCTTTTGAAGCTCTTCATATATTTTACACGTTTTCAGGCTCTTCATGTTTTTCAACACCGCTTCGTGCTGCTCCAAATTTTCAGATCATTTCATGCTCATCGATTTTTACACCTTTTGCAGGTCTTCATATTTTCACACCTTTTGAAGCTCTTCATATTTTTCACACCTTTTTAGGCTCTTCATGTATTTGAACACCGTTTCATGCTCCTCCTATTTTTCAGACCGTTTCATGCTCCTCATATTTCTGACAGCTTTTGAAGCTCTTCTTTTTTTTCACACCTTTTGAAGCTCTTCATATATTTCACACCGTTTCAGGCTCTTCATGCTTTTAAACAACACTTCATGCTCCTCCTATTTTTCAGACCGCTTCATGCTCATCTCATTTTTCACACCTTTTGAAGCTCTTCATATTTTTCACACCTTTTCAGGCTCTTCATGTTTCTCAAAACCGTTTCATGCTCCTCCTATATTTCACACCATTTCATGCTCCTCTTATTTTTGACACATTTTGAAGCTCTTCATATTTTTCACAACTTTTCAGGGTCTTCATTTTTTTGAACACCGCATCATGCTCCTCCTGATTTTCAGACTGTTTCATGCTCCTCATATTTTTCACACCTTTTGAAGCTCCTCATATATTTCACACCTTTTCAGGCTCTTCATGTTTTTGAACACAGCTTCATGCTCCTCCTATTTTTCAGACCGTTTCATGCACCTCATGTATTTCACACCTTTTGAAGCTCTTCATATTTTTCACACATTTTCAGTGTCTTCATGTTTTTCAACACTACTTCATGCTCCTTCTATTTTTCAGACCGTTTCATGTTCCTCATATTTTTGACACCTTTTGAAGCTCTTCATATTTTTCACACCTTTTTAGGCTCTTCATGCTTTTCAATACCGCCTCATGCTACTGCTATATTTCAGACCGTTTCATGCTCCTCATATTTTTGACACCTTTTGAAGCTCTTCACAATTTTTACACTTTTTCAGACGCTTCATGTTTTTGAACACTGCTTCATGTTCCTCCTCTTTTTCCGACCGTTTCATGCTCATCTCATTTTTGACACCTTTTGAAGCTCTTCATATTTTTCACACGTTTTCAGGCTCTTCATGATTTTCAACACCGCTTCTTGCTCCTCCTGTTTTTCAGACCGTTTCATGTTCCTCATATTTTTCACACCTTTTGAAGCTCTTCATATTTTTCACACCTTTTCAGGCTCTTCATGTTTTTGAACTCCGTTTCATGCTGCTCCTATATTTCAGACAGTTTCATGCTCCTCATATTTTTGACACCTTTTGATGCTCTTCTTCATTTTCACACCTTTTCAGGCTCTTCATGTTTTTCAAAACCACTTCATGTTCCTACTATTTTTCAGACTTTTTCATGCTCCTCATATTTTTCACACCTATTGAAGCTCTTCATATTCTTCACACCTTTTCAGGCTCTTCATGTTTTTCAACACCACTTCATGCTCCTCCTATTTTTCTGACCCTTTCATGCTCCACATATTTTTCACACTTTTTGTAGCTCTTCATATTTTTCACAGTTTTCAGGCTCTTAATATTTTTCAACACCGCTTCATGCTCCTCCTATTTGTCAGACCGTTTCATGCTCCTCATATTATTGACACCTTTTGAAGCTCTTCATATTTTTCACACCGTTTCAGGCTCTTCATGTTTTTCAACACCACTTCATGTGCCTCCTATATTTCAGACCTTTTCATGCTCCTCATATTTTTGACACCTTTTGAAGCTCTTCATATTTTTCACACCTTTTCAGGCTCTTCATGTTTTTGACGACCGCTTCTTGTTCCTCCTACTTTTCAGACCGTTTCATGCTCCTCATATTTTTGAAACCTTTTGAAGCTCTTCATATTTTTCACACCTTTTCAGGCTCTTCATGTTTTTGAACACCGCTTCATGCTCCTCCTATTTTTCAGACTGTTTCCTGCGCATCTCTTTTTTGACACCTTTGAAAGCTCTTCATATTTTTCACACCTTTTGAAGCTCTTCATATTTTTCACACGTTTTCACGCTCTTCATGTTTTTCAACGCCGCTTCATGCTCCTACTATTTTCAGACCGTTTCATCATCCTCATGTATTTCACACCTTTTCAAGCTCTTCATATTTTTCACACATTTTCTGGTTCTTCATATTTTTGAACATCATTTCATGCTGCTCCTATTTTTCAGACCGTTTCATGCTCCTCATATTTTTGACACCTTTTGAAGCTCTTCATATATTTCAAACCTTTTCAGTGTCTTCATTTTTTTGAACACCACTTCATGCTCCTCCTATTTTTCAGACTGTTTAATGCTCCTCATATTTTTGACACCTTTTGAAGCTCTTCTTATTTTTCACACCTTTTGAAACTCTTCATATTCTTCACACGTTTTCAGGCTCTTCATGTTTTTCAACAGCGTTTCATGCTCCTCCTACTTTTCAGACAGTTTCATGCTCCTCATATTTTTGACACCTTTTGAAGCTCTTCATATTTTTCACACCGTTTCAGGCTCTTCATGTTTTTCAACACCACTTCATGTGCCTCCTATATTTCAGACCGTTTCATGCTCCTCATATTTTTGACACTTTTTGAAGCTCTTCTTATTTTTCAAACCTTTTCCGGCTCTTCATGTTTTTCAATACCACTTCATGCTCCTCCTATTTTTCAGACCTTTTCATGCTCCTCATATTTTTGACACCTTTTGAAGCTCTTAATATATTTCACAACTTTTCAGGCTCTTCTTGTTTTTCAACACCACTTTATGCTCCTTCTATTTTTCAGACCGTTTCATGCTCATCTCATTTTTGACACCTTTTCAAGCTCTTTATATTTTTCACACCTTTTCAAGCTCTTCATATTTTTCAAACGTTTTCAGGCTCTTCATGTTTTTCAACACCGCTTCTTGCTCCTCCTATTTGTCAGACCGTTTCCTGCTCATCTCATTTTTGACACCTTTGAAAGCTCTTCATTATTTTCACACCTTTTGAAGCTCTTCATATTTTTCACACGTTTTCAGGCTCTTCATGTTTTTCAACAGTGCTTCATGCTCCTCCTACTTTTCAGACCGTTTCATGCTCCTCATATTTTTGACACCTTTTGAAGCTCTTCATATTTTTCACACCTTTTCAGGCTCTTCATGTTTTTGACGACCGCTTCTTGCTCCTCCTACTTTTCAGACCGTTTCATGCTCCTCATATTTTTGAAACCTTTTGAAGCTCTTCATATTTTTCACACCTTTTCAGGCTCTTCATGTTTTTGAACACCGCTTCATGCTCCTCCTATTTTTCAGACTGTTTCCTGCGCATCTCATTTTTGACACCTTTGAAAGCTCTTCATATTTTTCACACCTTTTGAAGCTCTTCATATTTTTCACACGTTTTCACGCTCTTCATGTTTTTCAACGCCGCTTCATGCTCCTACTATTTTCAGACCGTTTCAACCTCCTCATGTATTTCACACCTTTTGAAGCTCTTCATATTTTTCACACATTTTCTGGTTCTTCATGTTTTTGAACATCATTTCATGCTGCTCCTATTTTTCAGACCGTTTCATGCTCCTCATATTTTTGACACCTTTTGAAACTCTTCATATATTTCACACCTTTTCAGGCTCTTCATGTTTTTCAACACCACTTCATGCTCCTCCTTTTTTCAGACCGCTTCATGCTCATCTCATTTTTGACACATTTAAAGCTGTTCATATTTTTCATATCTTTTGAAGCTCTTCATATATTTTACACGTTTTCAGGCTCTTCATGTTTTTCAACAACGCTTCGTGCTGCTCCTAATTTTCTGATCATTTCATGCTCATCGATTTTTACATCTTTTGCAGGTCTTCATATTTTCACACCTTTTGAAGCTCTTCATATTTTTCACAACTTTTCAGACTCTTCATGTATTTGAACACCATTTCATGCTCCTCCTATTTTTTCAGACCGTTTCATGCTCCTCATATTTTTGACACATTTTGAAGCTCTTCTTTTTTTTCACACCTTTTGAAGCTCTTCATATATTTCACACCTTTTCAGTCTCTTCATGCTTTTGAACACCACTTCATGCTCCTCTTATTTTTCAGACCGCTTCATGCTCATCTCATTTTTCACACCTTTTGAAGCTGTTCATATTTTTCACACGTTTTCAGGTTCTTCATGTTTTTCAACTCCGCTTCATGCTCCTTCTATTTTTCAGACCGTTTCATGCTCCACATATTTTTGACACGTTTTGAAGCTCTTCGTATTTTTCACACCTTTTTAGGCTCTTCCTCTTTTTGAACAACGTTTCATGCTCCTCCTATTTTTCAGACTGTTTAATGCTCCTCATATTTTTGACACCTTTTGAAGCTCTTCTTATTTTTCACACCTTTTGAAGCTCTTCATATATTTCAAACCTTTTCAGTGTCTTCATTTTTTTGAACACCACTTCATGCTCCTCCTATTTTTCAGACCGTTTCATGCTCCTCATATTTTTGACACCTTTTGAAACTCTTCATATATTTCACACCTTTTCAGGCTCTTCATGTTTTTCAACACCACTTCATGCTCCTCCTATTTTCAGACCGCTTCATGCTCATCTCATTTTTGACACATTTAAAGCTGTTCATATTTTTCATATCTTTTGAAGCTCTTCATATATTTTACACGTTTTCAGGCTCTTCATGTTTTTCAACAACGCTTCGTGCTGCTCCTAATTTTCTGATCATTTCATGCTCATCGATTTTTACATCTTTTGCAGGTCTTCATATTTTCACACCTTTTGAAGCTCTTCATATTTTTCACAACTTTTCAGACTCTTCATGTATTTGAACACCATTTCATGCTGCTCCTATTTTTTCAGACCGTTTCATGCTCTTCATGTTTTTGACACATTTTGAAGCTCTTCTTTTTTTTTCACACCTTTTGAAGCTCTTCATATATTTCACACATTTTCAGTCTCTTCATGCTTTTAAACAACACTTCATGCTCCTCTTATTTTTCAGACCGATTCAGGCTCATCTCATTTTTCACACCTTCTGAAGCTGTTCATATTTTTCACACGTTTTCAGGTTCTTCATGTTTTTCAACTCCGCTTCATGCTCCTTCTATTTTTCAGACCGTTTCATGCTCCACATATTTTTGACACGTTTTGAAGCTCTTCGTATTTTTCACACCTTTTTAGGCTCTTCCTGTTTTTGAACAACGTTTCATGCTCCTCCTATTTTTCAGACTGTTTAATGCTCCTCATATTTTTGACACCTTTTGACGCTCTTCTTATTTTTCACACCTTTTGAAACTCTTCATATTCTTCACACGTTTTCAGGCTCTTCATGTTTTTCAACACCGTTTCATGCTCCTCCTATTTTTCAGACAGTTTCATGCTCCTTATATGTTTGTCTGCTTTTGAAGCTCTTCATATTTTTCATACCTTTTGAAGCTCTTCATATTTTTCACATCTTTTCAGGCTCTTCAATTTTTTCAAGTGCCTCATGCTCCTCCAATTTTTCAGACCGCTTCATTATCATCTCATTTTTGACACCTTTTGAAGCTCTTCATATATTTCACACCTTTTTACACTCTTCTTGTTTTTCAACACAGTTTCTTGCTCCTCTTATTTTTCACACCGTTTCATGCTCCTCATATTTTTGACACCTTTTGAAGCTCTTCATATTTTTCACACCTTTTGAAGCTCTTCATATTTTTCACACTTTTTCATGCTCTTCATGTTTTTCAACACCGCTTCATGCTCCTCCAGTTTTTCAGAGCGTTTCAAGCTCCTCATATATTTCACACCTTTTGAAGCTCTTCCTATTTTTCACACCTTTTCAGCCTCTTCATGCTTTTAAACACCGCTCCATGCTCCTCCTATATTTCAGACCGTTTCATGCTCCTCGTAATTTTCAGACCGTTTCAGGGTGTCCATGTTTTTGAACACCACTTCATGCTCCTCCTATATTTCAGACAGTTTCATGCTCCTCATATTTTTGACACCTTTTGAAGCTCTTCATATTTTTGACACCTTTTGAAGCTCTTCATATTTTTCACACGTTTTCAGGCTCTTCATATTTTTCAACACCGCTTCATGCTCCTCCTATTTTTCAGACCGTTTCATGCTCCTCGTATTTTTGACACCTTTTGAAGCTCTTCATATTTTTCACACTTTCTCAGGCTCTTCATGTTTTGAACACTGCTTCCTGATGCTCCTATTTCTCACACCTTTTGAAGCTCTTCATATTTTTCACACCTTTTCAGGCTCTTCATATTTTTGAACACCATTTCATGCTCCTCCTATTTTTCGGACCGTTTCATCCTCCTCGTATTTTTGACACCTTTTGAAGCTCTTCATATTTTTCACACTTTCTCAGGCTCTTCATGTTTTGAACACTGCTTCCTGATGCTCCTATTTCTCACACCTTTTGAAGCTCTTCCTATTTTTCACACCTTTTCAGCCTCTTCATGCTTTTAAACACCGCTCCATGCTCCTCCTATTTTTCGGACCGTTTCATGCTCCTCATATTTTTCACACATTTTGAAGCTCTTCACGTTTTTCACATCTTTTCAGGCTCTTCATGTTCTCGAACTCTGCTTCATGCTCCTCCAATTTTTCAAACCGTTTCATGATCCTCATATATTTCACACCTTTGAACCTCTTCATATTTTTCAAACCTTTTCAGGCTCTTCATGTTTTTGAACTCTGCTTCATGCTCCTCCATTTTTTCAAACCGTTTCATGATCCTCATGTATTTCACACCTTTGAACCTCTTCATATTTTTCACACCTCTTCAGGCTCTTCATGTTTTTCAACACCGTTTCATGTTCCTCCTATTTTTAAGACCGTTTCGTGCTCTTCATGTATTTCACAACTTCTGAAGCTCTTCAGAATTTTCACACATTTTCAGGCTCTTCATGTTTTTCAACACCACTTCATGCTCCTCTTATTTTTCAGACCGTTTCACGTTCCTCATATTTTGACACCTTTTGAAGCTCTTCATATTTTTCACACCTTTTCATGCTCCTCCTGTGATTCAACACCGCTTCAATATCCTCATCTTTTTCAGACCGTTTCATTCTCCTCATATTTTTAACACCTTTTCAAGCTCTTCATATATTTCACAACTTTTCAGGCTCTTCATTTTTTTCAACACCACTTCATGCTCCTCCTATTTTTCAGAGCGTTTCATGCTCCTCATGTATTTCACACGTTTTGAAACTCTTCATATATTTCACACCTTTTCAAGCTCTTTATGTTTTTGAACACCGTTTCATGCTCCTCCTATTTTTCAGACCGTTTCATGCTCATATAAATTTTACACCTTTTGTAGCTCTTCATATTTTTCACACCTTTGGAAGCTCTTCATAGTTTTCACACCTTTTCAGGCTCTTCATGTATTTGAACACCGCTTAATGCTCCTCCTCTTTTTCATACCGATTCATGCTCCTCATATTTTTGACACCTTTTGAAGCTCTTCATATTTTTCACACCTTTACATGCTTTTCGTGTTTTTGAACACCGCTTCATGCTCCTCCTATTTTTCAGATCGTTTCATGCTCCTCCTAATTTTGACACCTTTTGAAGCTCTTCATATTTTTCACATCTTTTCAGGCTCTTCATGTTTTTCAACACCGCTTCATTCTCCTGTTTTTTTTTCAGACTGTTTCATGCTCCTCGTGTATTTCACACCTTTTGAACACCTTCATATTTTTCCCAACTTTTCAGGCTCTTCATGTTTTTCAACACCGTCTCATGCTACTCCTATTTTTCAGACCGTTTCATGCTCCTCATGTATTTCACACCTTTTGAAGCTCTTCATATTTTTCACATCTTTTCAGGCTCTTCATGTTTTTCAACACCGCTTCATGCTTCTCCTATTTTTCAGACCGTTTCATGCTCCTCATGTATTTCACACCTTTTGAAACTCTTCATATTTTTCAAACCTTTTCAGGTTCTTCATGTTTTTCAACACCACTTCATGCTCCTCCTAGTTTTCAGACCGTTTCATGCTCATCTCATTTTTGACACGTTTTGAAGCTCTTCATATTTTGACACCTTTTGAAGCTCTTTATATTTTTCACACCTTTTCAGGCTCTTCATGCTTTTCAACACCGCTTCATGCTCCTGCTATTTTTCAGACCGTTTCATGCTCCCCGTATTTTTAACACCTTTTGAAGCTCTTCATATTTTTCACACGTTTTCAGGCTCTTCATGTTTTTCAACACTGCTTCATGCTGCTCCTCTTTTTCATTCCGATTCATGCTCCTCATATTTTTGACACCTTTTGAAGATCTTCATATTTTTCACAACTTTTCAGGCTTTTCATATTTTTGAACACCGCTTCATGCTCCTCCTATTTTTCAGATCGTTTCATGCTCCTCATAATTTTGACACCTTTTGAAGCTCTTGATATTTTTCAAATCTTTTCAGGCTCTTCATGTTTTTCAACACCGCTTCATGCTCCTGTTTTTTTTCAGACCGTTTCATGCTCCTCATGTATTCCACACCTTTTGAACCTATTCATATTTTTCACACCTTTTCAGGCTCTTCATGTTTTGAACACCGTTTCATGCTGCTCCTATTTTTCAGACCATTTCATGCTCCTCATATTTTTGACATTTTTTGAAGCTCTTCATATTTTTACACCTTTTCATGCTCTTCATGTTTTTGAACACCGTTTCATGCTCCTCCTATTTTTCATATCTTTTCATGCTCCTCATGTATTTCACACCTTTTGAAGCTCTTCATATATTTCAAAGCTTTTCAAGCTCTTCATATTTTTCAACATAGCCTCATGCTCCTCATATTTTTCAGACCGTTTCATGCTCCTCATATTTTTTATACCTTTTGAAGCTCTTCATATTTTTCACACCTTTTCAGACTCTTCATGTTTTTCAACACCGCTTCATGCTCCTATTATTTTTCAGACCGTTTCATGCTCCTCATATTTTTGACACCTTTTGAGGCTTGTACTATTTTTCACACCTTTAAAGGCTCTTCATGTTTTGCAACACCGCTTCATGCTCCTCCTATTTTTCAGACAGTTTCATGCTCCTCATATTTTTGACACATTTTGAAGCTCTTCATATTTTTCACACCTTTTCAGGCTCTTCCTTTTTTTGACGATCACTTCATGCTCCTCCTATTTTTTAGACCGTTTTATGCTCCTCATATTTTTGACACCTTTTGAAGCTCTTCATATTTTTTACATCTTTTCAGTCTCTTCATGTTTTTCAACACCGTTTCAGGCTCCTACTATTTTTCAGACCTTTTCAGGCTCCTCATATTTTTGACACATTTTGAAGCTCTTCATATTTTCACGCCATTTCAGGCTCTTCATGTTTTTCAACACCGTTTCATGCTCCTCCTATTTTTCAGACCGTTTCATGCTTCTCATATGTTTGACACCTTTTGTAGCTCTTCATATTTTTCACATCTTTTCATGCTCTTCATGTTTTTGAACACCGTTTCATGCTCCTCCTATTTTTCAGAACGTTTCATGCTTCTCATATGTTTGACACCTTTTGAAGCTCTTCATATATTTCACACCTCTTCAGGCTCTTCATGTTCTTGAATATCGTTTCATGCTCCTCCTATTTTGCAGACCGTATCATTCTCCTCATATTTTTGAAACCTTTTGAAGCTCTTCATATATTTCACATCTTTTCAGACTCTTCATGATTTCCAACACCGCTTCATGCTCCTCATATATTTCAGACCGTTTCATGCTCATCACATTTTTTGTCACCTTTTGAAGCTCTTCATATTTTTCACACCTTTTCAGGCTCTTCATGTTTTTAACAACCACTTCATGCTCCTCCTATTTTTCAGACCGTTTCATGCATATCTCATTTTTGACACCTTTTGAAGCTCTTCATATTTTTCACACTTTTTCAGGATCTTCATGTATTTGAACACCGCTTCATGGTCCTCCTTTTTTTCAGATCGTTTCATGCTCCTCATGTATTTCACACGTTTTGAAACTCTTCATATATTTCACACCTTTTCAAGCTCTTTATGTTTTTGAACACCGTTTCATGCTCCTCCTATTTTTCAGACCGTTTCATGCTCATATAAATTTTACACCTTTTGTAGCTCTTCATATTTTTCACACCTTTGGAAGCTCTTCATAGTTTTCACACCTTTTCAGGCTCTTCATGTATTTGAACACCGCTTCATGCTCCTCCTCTTTTTCATACCGATTCATGCTCCTCATATTTTTGACACCTTTTGAAGCTCTTCATATTTTTCACACCTTTACATGCTTTTCGTGTTTTTGAACACCGCTTCATGCTCCTCCTATTTTTCAGATCGTTTCATGCTCCTCCTAATTTTGACACCTTTTGAAGCTCTTCATATTTTTCACATCTTTTCAGGCTCTTCATGTTTTTCAACACCGCTTCATGCTCCTGTTTTTTTTTCAGACTGTTTCATGCTCCTCGTGTATTTCACACCTTTTGAACACCTTCATATTTTTCCCAACTTTTCAGGCCCTTCATTTTTTTTCAACACCGTCTCATGCTACTCCTATTTTTCAGACCGGTTCATGCTCCTCATGTATTTCACACCTTTTGAAGCTCTTCATATTTTTCACATCTTTTCAGGCTCTTCGTGTTTTTCAACACCGCTTCATGCTTCTCCTATTTTTCAGACCGTTTCATGCTCCTCATGTATTTCACACCTTTTGAAACTCTTCATATTTTTCAAACCTTTTCAGGTTCTTCATGTTTTTCAACACCACTTCATGCTCCTCCTAGTTTTCAGACCGTTTCATGCTCATCTCATTTTTGACACCTTTTGAAGCTCTTCATATTTTGACACCTTTTGAAGCTCTTTATATTTTTCACACCTTTTCAGGCTCTTCATGCTTTTCAACACCGCTTCATGCTCCTGCTATTTTTCAGACCGTTTCATGCTCCCCGTATTTTTAACACCTTTTGAAGCTCTTCATATTTTTCACACGTTTTCAGGCTCTTCATGTTTTTCAACACTACTTCATGCTGCTCCTCTTTTTCATTCCGATTCATGCTCCTCATATTTTTGACACCTTTTGAAGATCTTCATATTTTTCACAACTTTTCAGGCTTTTCATATTTTTGAACACCGCTTCATGCTCCTCCTATTTTTCAGATCGTTTCATGCTCCTCATAATTTTGACACCTTTTGAAGCTCTTGATATTTTTCAAATCTTTTCAGGCTCTTCATGTTTTTCAACACCGCTTCATGCTCCTGTTTTTTTTCAGACCGTTTCATGCTCCTCATGTATTCCACACCTTTTGAACCTCTTCATATTTTTCACACCTTTTCAGGCTCTTCATGTTTTGAACACCGTTTCATGCTGCTCCTATTTTTCAGACCATTTCATGCTCCTCATATTTTTGACATTTTTTGAAGCTCTTCATATTTTTACACCTTTTCATGCTCTTCATGTTTTTGAACACCGTTTCATGCTCCTCCTATTTTTCAGATCTTTTCATGCTCCTCATGTATTTCACACCTTTTGAAGCTCTTCATATATTTCAAAGCTTTTCAAGCTCTTCATATTTTTCAACATAGCCTCATGCTCCTCATATTTTTCAGACCGTTTCATGCTCCTCATATTTTTTATACCTTTTGAAGCTCTTCATATTTTTCACACCTTTTCAGACTCTTCATGTTTTTCAACACCGCTTCATGCTCCTATTATTTTTCAGACCGTTTCATGCTCCTCATATTTTTGACACCTTTTGAGGCTTGTACTATTTTTCACACCTTTAAAGGCTCTTCATGTTTTGCAACACCGCTTCATGCTCCTCCTATTTTTCAGACAGTTTCATGCTCCTCATATTTTTGACACATTTTGAAGCTCTTCATATTTTTCACACCTTTTCGGGCTCTTCCTTTTTTTGACGATCACTTCATGCTCCTCCTATTTTTTAGACCGTTTTATGCTCCTCATATTTTTGACACCTTTGAAGCTCTTCATATTTTTTACATCTTTTCAGTCTCTTCATGTTTTTCAACACCGTTTCAGGCTCCTACTATTTTTCAGACCTTTTCAGGCTCCTCATATTTTTGACACATTTTGAAGCTCTTCATATTTTCACGCCATTTCAGGCTCTTCATGTTTTTCAACACCGTTTCATGCTCCTCCTATTTTTCAGACCGTTTCATGCTTCTCATATGTTTGACACCTTTTGTAGCTCTTCATATTTTTCACATCTTTTCATGCTCTTCATGTTTTTGAACACCGTTTCATGCTCCTCCTATTTTTCAGAACGTTTCATGCTCCTCATATTTTTCACACCTTTTGAAGCTCTTCATATTTTTCACACCTTTTCAGGCTCTTCATGTTTTTGATGACCGCTTCATGCTCCTCATATTTTTCAGACCGTTTCATGCTCCTCATATTTTTCAGACCGTTTCATGCTCCTCATATTTTTCACACCTTTCCAGGCTCTTCAATTTTTTCACACCTTTTCAGGTTGTTCATGTTTTTGCCGACCGCTCGATGCTCCTCATATTTTTCAGACCGTTTCCTGCTCCTCATATTTTTCAGACCTTTTGAAGCTCTTCATATATTTCACACTTTTTCAGATCTTCATGTTTTTCAACAACACTTCCTGTTCCTCCTATTTTTCAGACGTTTCATGCTTCTCATAATTTTGACACCTTTTGAAGCTCTACATATTTTTCCCATCTTTTCATGCTCTTCATCTTTTTAAAAACCGTTTCATGCTCATCCTATTTTTCAGACCGTTTCATGCTCATATCATTTTTGACACCTTTTGAAGCTCTTCATATATTTCACACCTTTTGAAGCTCTACATATTTTTCACACGTTTGCAGGCTCTTCATGTTTTTCAACACAGTTTCATGCTGCTTCTGTTTTTCAGACGGTTTCATGTTCATCATATTTTTCACAGCTTTTAAAGCTCTTCATATTTTTCACACCTTTTCAGGCTCTTCATGTTTTTAACACAGCTTCATACTCCTCCTATTTTTCAGAGAGTTTCATGCTCCTCATGTATTTCACACCTTTTGAAGTTCTTCATATTTTCACACCTTTTCAGGCTCTTCATGTTTTTCACGACCACTTCATGCTCCTCTTATTTTTCAGACCGTTTCATGCTCTTCTCATTTTTGAAACCTTTAGAATCTCTCCATATTTTTCACACCTTTTCAGTCTCTTCATGTTTTTCAACACCGCTTCATGCTCCTCCTATTTTTCAGACCGTTTCATTCTCCTCATATTTTTGACACCTTTTGAAGGTCTTCATATATTTCACACCATTTCAGGCCCTTCATTTTTTTTAACTCCACTTCATGCTTCTCTTATTTTTCAAACCGATTCATGCTCATCTCATTTTTTACACATTTGAAGCTCTTCATATTTTTCACACCTTTTGAAGCTCTTCATATTTTTCACACCTTTTCAGGCTCTTCATGTTTTTCAACACCGCTTCATGCTCCTCCAATTTTTCAGAATGTTTCATGCTCCTCATATTTTGGACACCTTTTGAATCTCTTCATATTTTTCACACCTTTTCAGGCTCTTCATGTTTTTCAACACCGCTTCATGCTACTCCAATTTTTCAGACCGTTTCATGCTCCTCATATTTTGGACACCTTTTGAAGCTCTTTATATTTTTCACACCTTTTCAGGCTCTTCATGATTTTCAACACCGCTTCACGCTCCTCCTATTTTTCAGACATTTTCATGCTCATCTCTTTTTTCACACCTTTTGAAACTCTTCATATTTTTCACACTTTTTGAAGGTCTTCATATTTTTCACACGTTTTCAGGCTCTTCATGTTTTTCAACACCATTTAATGATCCTCCTATTTTTCAGACCGATTCATGCTCCTCATATTTTGGACAATTTTGAAGCTCTTCATATTTTTCACACCTTTTCAGGCTCTTCATGTTTTTCAACACCGCTTCATGCACCTCCTATTTTTCAGACCGTTTCATTCTCATCTCATTTTTGACACCTTTTGAAGCTCTTCATGTTTTTCACACCTTTGAAGCTCTTCATATTTTTCATATTTTTGAAGGTCTTCATACTTTCACACCTTTTCAGACTCTTCATGTTTTTCAACACCGCTTCATCCTCCTCCTGTTCTTCAGAACGTTTCATGCTCCTCATATTTTTGACACCTTTTGAAGCTCTTCATATTTTTCACACCTTTTCAGGCTTTTCATGTTTTTGAACACAGCTTCATGTTCCTCCTATTTTTCAGACCGTTTCATGCTCCTCATATTCTTGATACCTTTTTAAGCTCTTCATATTTTTCACAGCTTTTCAGGCTCTTCATGTTTTTGAACACCGCTTCATGCTCCTCCTATTTTTCAGACCGTTTCAGGCTCCTCATAATTTTCACACCTTTTGAAACTCTTCATATTTCTCACACCTTTTCAGGCTTTTCATGTTTTTCAACACCGCTTTATGCTCCTCCTATTTTTCAGACCGTTTCATGCACTTTATATTTTTGACCCTTTTTGAAGCTCTTCATATTTTTCACAGCTTTTCAGGCTCTTCATATTTTTCAACACCGCTTCATGCTCCTCCTATTTTTCAGACAATTTCATTCTCCTCATATTTTTCACACCTTTTCAGGCTCTTCATGTTTTTGAACACAGCTTCATGCTCCTCCCATTTTTCAGACCGTTTCATGCTCCTCATATTATTGACACCTTTTGAATCTCTTCATATTTTTCACATTTTCAGGCTCTTCATGTATTTCAACACCGCCTTATGCTCCTCCTTTTTTTCAGACTGTTTCATGCTCCTCATGTAATTCACACCTTTTGAAGCTCTTTATATTTTTCACACCTTTTCAGGCTCTTCATGTTTTTCAAAACCTCTTCATGCTCCTCCTATTTTTCAGACCGTTTCATGCTCATCTAATTTTTAACACCTTTTGAAACTCTTCATATATTTCACACCTTCTGAAGCTCTTCATATTTTTCACATTTTTGAAGCTCTTCATATTTTTCACACCTTTTCAGGCTCTTCATGTTTTTCAACACCATTTCATGCTGCTTCTATTTTTCAGACCGTTTCATGCTCCTCATATTTTTCACACCTTTTGAAGCTCTTCATATTTTTCACACCTTTACAGGCTCTTCATGTTTTTGAACACAGCTTCATGCTTCTCCTATTTTTCAGACCGTTTCATGCTCCTCATATTTTTGACACCTTTTGAAGCTCTTCATAATTTTCACAACTTTTCAGGCTCTTTATGTTTTTCAACACCACTTCATGCTCCTCGTATTTTTCAGACCGTTTCATGCCCCTAATAGTTTTGACACCTTTTGAAGCTCTTCATATTTTTCACACGTTTTCAGGCTCTTCATGTTTTTGAACACCGCTTCATGCTCCTCCTATTTTCCAGACCGTTTCATGCTCCTCATAATTTTGACACATTTTGAAGCTCTTCATATTTTTCACACCTTTTCAGGCTCTTCACGTTTTTCAACACCACTTCATGCTCCTCCTATTTTTCAGACCGTTTCATCCTCCTCTTATTTTTGACACCTTTAGAAGCTCTTCATTATTTCACTACTTTTCAGGCTCTTCATGTGTTTTAGCACCGATTCATGCTCGTCCTATTTTTCAGACCTTTCATGCTCCTCATATTTTTGACACCTTTTGAAACTCTTCATGTTTTTCACAGCTTTTCAGACTCTTCATGTTTTTGATCACCGTTTCATGCTCCTCCTATTTTTCAGACCGTTTCATGCTCCTCATATTTTTGACACTTATTGAAGCTCTTCATATTTTTCACTCCTTTTCAGGCTCTTCATGTTTTTCAACATCGCTTCATGGTCCTCCTATTTTTCAGACAGTTTTATGCTCATCTCATTTTTGACACCTTTTCAAGCTTTTCAAATTTTTCACAACATTTCAGGCTCTTCATGTTTTTGAACACCGCTTCATGCTCCTCCTATTTTTCAGAGAGTTTCATGCTCCTCATGTATTTCACACCTTTTGAACCTCTTCATATTTTTCACGCATTTTCAGGCTCTTAGTGGTTTGCACCACCACTTCATGATCCTCCTATTTTTCAGACCGTTTCATCCTCATCTCATTTTTGAAACCTTTAGAATCTGTTCATATTTTTCACACCTTTTCAGGCTCTTCATGTTTTTCAACACCGCTTCATGCTCCTCCTATTTTTCAGACCGTTTCATGCTCATCTCATTTTTGACACCTTTTCAAACTTTTCATATTTTTCACACCTTTTCAGGCTCTTCATGTTTTTGAATACCGCTTCATGCCTCTCCTGTTTTTCACACCGTATACAGCTCCTCATATTTTTTACACCTATTGAAGCTCTTCATATTTTTCACACCTTTTCCGACTCTTCATGTTTTTGAACACCACTTCATACTCCTCCTATTTTTCAGAGAGTTTCATGCTCCTCATGTATTTCACACCTTTTCAAGCTCTTCATATTTTTCACACCTTTTCAGGCTCTTCATGTTTTTCCACACCACTTCATGCTTCTATTTTTCAGACCGTTTCATGCTCCTCATGAATTTCACACCTTTTGAAGCTCTTCATATTTTTCACAACTTTACAGGCTCTTCATGTTTCTGATCACCGTTTCATGCTCCTCCTATCTTTCAGACCGTTTCATGCTTCTCATATTTTTGACACCATTTGAAGCTCTTCATATTTTTCACACCTTTTCAGGCTCCCCATGGTTTTGAACACTGCTCATGATCCTCCGAATTTTCAGACCGTTTCTTGCTCTTCATATTTTTGACACCTTTTGAAGCTATTCATATTTTTCACACCTTTTCAGGTTCTTCATATTTTTCCACACCACTTCATGCTTCTCATATTTTTCAGACCGTTTCATGCTCCTCATGAAATTCACACCTTTTGAAGCTCTTCATATTTCTCACACCTTTTCAGGCTCCTCATGTTTTTGATCACCGTTTCATGCTCCTCCTATTTTTCAGAACGTTTCATGCTCCTCATATTTTTGACACCTTTTGAAGCTCTTCATATTTTTCACACGTTTTCAGGCTCTTCATGATTTTGAACACCGCTTCATGAATCTCCTATTTTACAGACCGTTTCATGCACTTTATATTTTTGAACCCTTTTGAAGCTCTTCATATTTTTCACACCTTTTCATGCTCTTCATATTTTTCAACACCGTTTCATGCTGCTTCTATTTTTCAGGCCGTTTCATGCTCCTCATATTTTTTACACCTTTTGAAGCTCTTCATATTTTTCACACATTTTCAGGCTCTTCATGTTTTTCAACACCGTTTCATGCTGCTTCTATTTTTCAGACCGTTTCATGCTCCTCATGAATTTCACACCTTTTGAAGCTCTTCATGTTTTTCACACCTTTTCAGGCTCTTCATATTTTTGAACACAGCTTCATGCTCCTCCTATTTTTCAGACCGTTTCATGCTCCTCATATTTTTGACACTTTTTGAAACTCTTCATATTTTTCACACCTTTTCAGGCTCTTCATGTTTTTCAACACCGTTTCATGATCCTCCTATTTTTCAGACCGTTTCATGCTCACCTCATTTTTGACACCTTTTGAAGCTTTTCATATTTTTCACAACTTTTTAGGCTCTTCATGTATTTGAACACCGCTTCATGCTCCTCCTATTATTCAGAGAGTTTCATGCTCCTAATATATTTTACTCCTTTGGAAGCTCTTCATATTTTTCACAGCTTTTCAGGCTGTTCATGTTTTTCCACACCACTTCATGCTTCTATTTTTCAGCCCGTTTCATGGTCCTCATGTATTTCACACCTTTTGAAGCTCTTCATATTTTTCACACCTTTTCAGGCTCTTCATGTTTTTCAACACCATTTTATGCCGCATCTATTTTTCAGACCGTTTCATGCTCCTCATATTTTTCACACCTTTAGAAGCTCTTCATATTTTTCACACCTTTTCAGGCTCTTCATGTTTTTGAACACCATTTTATGCCGCATCTATTTTTCAGAACGTTTCATGCTCCTCCTATTTTTGACACCTTTTGAAGCTCTTCATATTTTTCACACCTTTTGAAGCTCTTCTTATTTTTCACACCTTTTGAAGCTCTTCATATTTTTCAAACCTTTTCATGCTGTTCATGTTTTTGAACACCTCATCATGCTCTTCCTATTTTTCAGAATGTTTCATGCTCCTCATGTATTTCACACCTTTTGAAGCTCTTCATATTTTTCACACCTTTTCAGGCTCTTCATATTTTTGAACACCATTTGATGCTCCTCCTATTTTTCGTACCGTTTCATGCTCATCTATTTTTGACACCTTTTGAAGCTCTTCATATTTTTCACACCTTTTGAAGCTCTTCACATTTTTCACACCTTTTCAAGCTCTTCATGTTTTTGACAACTTTTGAAGCTCTTCATATTTTTCACACCTTTTCAGGCTCTTCACGTTTTTGAACACCGCTTCATGCTCCTCCTATTTTTCAGACTGTTTCATGCTCAGATAATTTTTGACACTTTTTGAAGCTCTTCATATTTTTCACACCTTTTGAAGCTCTTCATATTTTTTACACCTTTTCATGCTCTTCATGTTTTTGAACACCACTTCATGCTGCTTCTATTTTTCAGACCGTTTCATGCTCCTCATATTTTTGACACGTTTTGAAGCTCTTCATATTTTTCACACCTTTTCAGGCTCTTCACGTTTTTGAACAACGCTTCATGCTCCTCCTATTTTTCAGACCGTTTCATGCTCCTCGTATTTTTGACACCTTATGAAGCTCTTCATATTTTTCACAACTCTTCAGGTTCTTCATGTTTTTGAACACCACTTCATGCTCCTCCTATTTTTCAGACAATTTCATGCTCCTCATATTTTTCACACCTTTTCAGGCTCTTCATGTTTTTGAACACAGCTTCATGCTCCTCCCATTTTTCAGACCGTTTCATGCTCCTCATATTATTGACACCTTTTGAATCTCTTCGTATTTTTCACACCTTTTCAGGCTCTTCATGTTTTTCAACACCGCCTTATGCTCCTCCTTTTTTTCAGACTGTTTCATGCTCCTCATGTAATTCACACCTTTTGAAGCTCTTTATATTTTTCACACCTTTTCAGGCTCTTCATGTTTTTCAAAACCTCTTCATGCTCCTCCTATATTTCAGACCGTTTCATGCTCATCTAATTTTTAACACCTTTTGAAACTCTTCATATATTTCACACCTTTTGAAGCTCTTCGTATTTTTCACATTTTTGAAGCTCTTCATATTTTTCTCACCTTTTAAGGCTCTTCATGTTTTTCAACACCATTTCATGCTGCTTCTATTTTTCAGAGAGTTTCATGCTCCTCATATTTTTCACACCTTTTGAAGCTCTTCATATTTTTCACACCTTTTCAGGCTCTTCATGTTTTTGAACACAGCTTCACACTTCTCCTATTTTTCAGACCGTTTCATGCTCCTCATATTTTTGACACCTTTTGAAGCTCTTCCTAATTTTCACAACTTTTCAGGCTCTTCATGTTTTTCAACACCACTTCATGCTCCTCCTATTTTTCAGACCGTTTCATCCTCCTCATATTTTTGACACCTTTAGAAGCTCTTCATTATTTCACTACTTTTCAGGCTCTTCAAGTGTTTTAGCACCGCTTCATGCTCGTCCTATTTTTCAGACCTTTCATGCTCCTCATATTTTTGACACCTTTTGAAACTCTTCATGTTTTTCACAGCTTTTCAGACTCTTCATGTTTTTGATCACCGTTTCATGCTCCTCCTATTTTTCAGACCGTTTCATGCTCCTCATATTTTTGATACTTATTGAAGCTCTTCATATTTTTCACTCCTTTTCAGGCTCTTCATGTTTTTCAACATCGCTTCATGGTCCTCCTATTTTTCAGACAGTTTTATGCTCATCTCATTTTTGACACCTTTTGAAGCTTTTCAAATTTTTCACAACATTTCAGGCTCTTCATGTTTTTGAACACCGCTTCATGCTCCTCCTATTTTTCAGAGAGTTTCATGCTCCTCATGTATTTCACACCTTTTGAACCTCTTCATATTTTTCACGCATTTTCAGGCTCTTAATGGTTTGCACCACCACTTCATGATCCTCCTATTTTTCAGACCGTTTCATGCTCATTTCATTTTTGAAACCTTTAGTATCTGTTCATATTTTTCACACCTTTTCAGGCTCTTCATGTTTTTCAACACCGCTTCATGCTCCTCCTATTTTTCAGACCGTTTCATGCTCATCTCATTTTTGACACCTTTTCAAACTTTTCATATTTTTCACACCTTTTCAGGCTCTTCATGTTTTTGAATACCGCTTCATGCCTCTCCTGTTTTTCACACCGTATACAGCTCCTCATATTTTTTACACCTATTGAAGCTCTTCATATTTTTCACACCTTTTCAGACTCTTCATGTTTTTGAACACCACTTCATACTCCTCCTATTTTTCAGAGAGTTTCATGCTCCTCATGTATTTCACACCTTTTCAAGCTCTTCATATTTTTCACACCTTTTCAGGCTCTTCATGTTTTTCCACACCACTTCATGCTTCTATTTTTCAGACCGTTTCATGCTCCTCATGAATTTCACACCTTTTGAAGCTCTTCATATTTTTCACAACTTTACAGGCTCTTCATGTTTCTGATCACCGTTTCATGCTCCTCCTATCTTTCAGACCGTTTCATGCTTCTCATATTTTTGACACCATTTGAAGCTCTTCATATTTTTCACACCTTTTCAGGCTCCCCATGGTTTTGAACACTGCTCATGATCCTCCGAATTTTCAGACCGTTTCATGCTCTTCATATTTTTGACACCTTTTGAAGCTATTCATATATTTCACACCTTTTCAGGTTCTTCATGTTTTTCCACACCACTTCATGCTTCTCATATTTTTCAGACCGTTTCATGCTCCTCATGAATTTCACACCTTTTGAAGCTCTTCATATTTCTCACACCTTTTCAGGCTCCTCATGTTTTTGATCACCGTTTCATGCTCCTCCTATTTTTCAGAACGTTTCATGCTCCTCATATTTTTGACACCTTTTGAAGCTCTTCATATTTTTCACACGTTTTCAGGCTCTTCATGATTTTGAACACCGCTTCATGAATCTCCTATTTTACAGACCGTTTCATGCACTTTATATTTTTGAACCCTTTTGAAGCTCTTCATATTTTTCACACCTTTTCATGCTCTTCATATTTTTCAACACCGTTTCATGCTGCTTCTATTTTTCAGGCCGTTTCATGCTCCTCATATTTTTTACACCTTTTGAAGCTCTTCATATTTTTCACACATTTTCAGGCTCTTCATGTTTTTCAACACCGTTTCATGCTGCTTCTATTTTTCAGACCGTTTCATGCTCCTCATGAATTTCACACCTTTTGAAGCTCTTCATGTTTTTCACACCTTTTCAGGCTCTTCATATTTTTGAACACAGCTTCATGCTCCTCCTATTTTTCAGACCGTTTCATGCTCCTCATATTTTTGACACTTTTTGAAACTCTTCATATTTTTCACACCTTTTCAGGCTCTTCATGTTTTTCAACACCGTTTCATGATCCTCCTATTTTTCAGACCGTTTCATGCTCACCTCATTTTTGACACCTTTTGAAGCTTTTCATATTTTTCACAACTTTTTAGGCTCTTCATGTATTTGAACACCGCTTCATGCTCCTCCTATTTTTCAGAGAGTTTCATGCTCCTAATATATTTTACTCCTTTTGAAGCTCTTCATATTTTTCACAGCTTTTCAGGCTGTTCATGTTTTTCCACACCACTTCATGCTTCTATTTTTCAGCCCGTTTCATGGTCCTCATGTATTTCACACCTTTTGAAGCTCTTCATATTTTTCACACCTTTTCAGGCTCTTCATGTTTTTCAACACCATTTTATGCTGCATCTATTTTTCAGACCGTTTCATGCTCCTCATATTTTTCACACCTTTTGAAGCTCTTCATATTTTTCACACCTTTTCAGGCTCTTCATGTTTTTGAACACCGCTTCATGCTCCTCCTATTTTTCAGAACGTTTCATGCTCCTCCTATTTTTGACACCTTTTGAAGCTCTTCATATTTTTCACACCTTTTGAAGCTCTTCTTATTTTTCACACCTTTTGAAGCTCTTCATATTTTTCAAACCTTTTCAGGCTGTTCATGTTTTTGAACACCTCATCATGCTCTTCCTATTTTTCAGAATGTTTCATGCTCCTCATGTATTTCACACCTTTTGAAGCTCTTCATATTTTTCACACCTTTTCAGGCTCTTCATATTTTTGAACAGCATTTGATGCTCCTCCTATTTTTCATACCGTTTCATGCTCATCTATTTTTGACACCTTTTGAAGCTCTTCATATTTTTCACACCTTTTGAAGCTCTTCACATTTTTCACACCTTTTCAAGCTCTTCATGTTTTTCACACCTTTTCAGGCTCTTCACGTTTTTGAACACCGCTTCATGCTCCTCCTATTTTTCAGACTGTTTCATGCTCATCTAATTTTTGACACTTTTTGAAGCTCTTCATATTTTTCACACCTTTTGAAGCTCTTCATATTTTTTACACCTTTTCATGCTCTTCATGTTTTTGAACACCGCTTCATGCTGCTTCTATTTTTCAGACCGTTTCATGCTCCTCATATTTTTGACACGTTTTGAAGCTCTTCATATTTTTCATACCTTTTCAGGCTCTTCATGTTTTTGAACACCGTTTCATGCTCCTCCTATTTTTCATATCATTTCATGCTCCTCATATTTTTGACACCTTTTGAAGCTCTTCATATATTTCACACCTTTTCAGGCTCTTCATGTTTTTCAACACCGCTTCATGCTCCTCCTATTTTTCAGACCGTTTCATGCTCCATATATTTTTGGCACCTTTTGAAGCTCTTCATATTTTTCACCGCTTTTCAGGCTCTTCATGTTTTTGAACACTGTTTCATGCTCCTCTTATATTTGACACATTTTGAAGCTCTTCATATTTTTCACACCATTTCACGCTCTTCATTTTTTATCACCGTTTCATGCTCCTCCTATTTTTCAGACCGTTTAATGCTCCACATGTATTTCACAACTTTTGAAGCTCCTCATATTTTTCACACCTTTTCAGGCTCTTCTTGTTTTTCAACACCGCTTCATGCTCCTCCTATTTTTCAGACCGTTTATTGCTCCACATGTATTTCACACCTTTTGAAGCTCCTCATATTTTTCACACCTTTTCAGGCTCTTCTTGTTTTTGCACACCGCTTCATGCTCCTCCTGTTTTTCAGACCGTTTAATGCTGCACATGTATTTCACACCTTTTGAAGCTCCTCATATTTTTCACAC